>NC_051184.2:50014457-50359957 GCF_013339695.2 Rhipicephalus sanguineus
TTGTACCTCGGTCAGTGCATTGCGCATTGTATTTTGACGGCGCTAAGGAAATGTTAACATTTTTATACAGCGAGCCACACCCATAATAAACAGCAACAGCTGTTCCGTATAGACCTTTGCCACATATGTGGGGAAACATGTAGGAGGGGGAGCTAGGAAATGATGGCTTCCTGTGTGTGCTCTACATGACTGAGTACGCTGATGGGCTTCATAAAGGAGCTGGGACTGGCACTGCAGTGCAGCGAAAACTTTATGTCTTATACACAAAGAGCTAGACATAACCACGACACTAGACCTTTATCGTCTAGTTTTCTCGGTATAGCTGGCACTTTAGCCGTGATATGATTAAAATTGTTCGTGCGGTTACATACAGTGGCCTTGGCCAGGCGATATGGAAATTTGGCGCCGAATGCGTGTCGCTGGAGAACAGTGTCTGCTGCGCAGTGAGCTTGTTTCGATGTAGGTATTAAATCGACTGCATATCATTATTTGCCACGTTCCTCTCTTTTGGAACATAGGTGCGAACAAAAGTACGCCTTTTTCTTGTTTACTCTTTCTTTCCAAAAAGATAGCGAATTTGGAGCATTTTTCTTCAGGAATTCAAAAACGTTCATTTTTGCTTTCATTTTTTAATTCATTCGTTTTCTATAACACATACGAAACACATATGGTATTATGGAATATCGGTACTCTCTGAAACATCAAAGTAGCCCCATTAAATATTCAATAAGAATTTTGTCGGTATCTAAAGTTATACGGCGCAGATCCTGCATGCATATTAAGCCATATCGGAGCAAAGCGCTGTAACACAGTGTATTCCGGAAGCGTATTGTCATGCTGAGCATGGCTTATTGAAATAGTCTTGCAAACTGGAAATAGCGTAAGCCCGCCCTTGTTATGTTCGCTCCCACTCGCATAATATAAGGCAGAAGTAGCGATGCGAAATGTAATCTTAGAGCATGTAAATTTTGAGACCGCATCTCTGGCTATTCAGTTATAATTCGGACGGTATTATATACCCCTGAGTTCATGCAAAGTTGCAAGAGCGAACAGCTGAGTTCGACATTTCATTTCTGCTTGAGGGGTGATTGATGGAATCTTTAAGGCTTACGACTTTTGTTTTCATTGCTGATCTGCAAACATGTCCCAATTTCGAAACAAATTGGTACCTTTTGCTTAATCCAACCTACGAATTGATAACCTAAGGCCAAGTCTGTTTTTTTATTAGTTTCTGGTAAGCATTTTGCCCCGCTATATGTTAACATTGGGCAAATGCTAATCTTGTCTAATATCCCTCATATAAGGCACGGGAACTAAATACGACTCCTTCTCATTTTCCTGTGAATTTTAGTGCAACTGATTCCTTAAAGCAAATGATTCGCTTGCACGCGCCTCCAACATTGAATCACACAGTTGTAGAAAGATGTCGTTATCTGTGTTCTAGTGAAATAAGCGCACGATATTTGTGCTGCGTATTACTCGTGCAGCAGGGTTTGAGTTTGAGTTTGAGTTTATTCAACCACGTGACAAGTACACCAAAATACACTGTATGCGCGGTTTGGTGCGAAGGGAAAAAAGCTGCATTTCACAGCTTGACTGGCCCCTTCACCCAGAAAAAATCTAAACTACAAATTTACAAAAGTTACAAAAATTACAGGCAGCGGAAAGCGACAATACAAAAAGAAACACGCATGTGGCCCATGACAGCAAATAATAGAATGACAACTCTGAAATACATACAAAATATTCATAACAAAGCAATGTATGAAAGAATAAAACTGAATAACCATTACAGAAATCACCCAACATTCATTTACAACACAATCAGCACATCCGATTTAACATTTCAGTTTTAGACAATATACGCAGATTATAATTGTTAGTTTCCATTTGTTCATCACACTTGGAAGGCGGAAACGTAGTGTTTCAAATCCATAGTTTGTGCGAGGACAAGGTACGTGCCAAGTCTCCGTATACCGAGTAACGCGACTGGCAGGATTTGGTTGCAAGGTGGCCAAGGTGCGTAAAAAGATACTTCCTCTGCGTATTTCTGATTTAAAAGCTGACAGAAGCTGGTATTCGTAATAACAGGTAATTCTTAAAATTCTATCATTTGCAAATATTGAAGCAGTGTTTCCGTTATAGGATACGCCTTCAATGCACCGCAATGCATTTTTTGTAACACGACCAGCTTCTTCAGAGATGCTTTAGAGCCTGTAGACCAGACAGATGACAATAGTGTAAATGTGAAGAAAAGGAGAGCATTGTACATACACTAATATTTTTTTGTTTCACAGGTAGTATGTTCTGGCATCGACGCAACACACCTAAAACTTTACAAAGTTTGTGACTAATGTGTTCGGCATGGTAATTCCATGCCATGTGTTCGTGAAAATGGACACCGAGAGTTTTAACTGTTTGACAAAGTTTAATTTCAACGTTATTAAGTATTAGCTTGTGAGACGTTTCAAATAACCTGGCTTTCGCACGGAACAGTACAGCCTTGCTTTTAGAGCAATTAATGTGTAGAGAATTTGCCACAGTCCAGGCATATGTTTTATTTAGTATTTCATTAGCAGAACAATTAGGTCATCAGCCGTTTCCCCAGAAAAAAATATACTGGTATCGTCCGCGTAGATTACATATTCTACAGAGCTGTCAATACGTACAATATCGTTGATAAAAATATTAAATAATAGGGGTCCCAAAACGCTACCTTGAGGTACACCATTCTTAACGTTCATGGATGATGATAGCTCTCGATTGATTGATACACATTGTTTCCTGTTAGATAAGTAGCTTCTTATTAAAGCTAAAACGGTACCGCGAACTCCATAACAGTCAAGTTTTTCTAGCATAATATCATGGTTTATTCTATCGAATGCTTTCGAGAAATCTAGAAATATTCCTAGGGTAAGTTTTTTTTTTGCTTCTATATTTCTTAGAATCAATTCCTTTTGGTATAGTAAGGCACTCTCGGTTGAGAGGCCTGACTGAAAACCGAACTGTGACGGCGTAATAATGTTGTGTTTATTAAATAAATTAGATAACCGAATGAAAATAAGTTTTTCACACCTCTTAGAGAAAACTGGCAAAATCGAAATTGGTCTGTAGTTTCCTAAATTGCTTTTGTCTCCACCCTTATATATAACCGTTACTTTAGCGTTTTTTCATTCTCTGAGGAAACAGCCCAGTGGTGAACACGAGGTTATAAATATGTACTAAGCAGGCGCATATGATATCTAAAATGTATATTATAGGTTCTAATTTTAAGCCATCTATGTCCTCGCTTTTACTCAATTTGAAATGTTGAAAAACGCTGATGACCTCTTGCGCGTCTGTAGGATTAGCAAACACAGAATTATTTAAAGCAGGAGGCAAATAACCTGATGAATCACAATTATGACTGTCAACTAGTGAGGTAAAGTACTCGTTAAATTTGTTTGCTAGTACTGCGCTCTTGTATATTTTATTTGCGATCGCCAGCTCACTAATATCATTAGTCACTTGTTTGGTAGATATAGTAGCATTAAGTTTGTTCCATAATTGCTTAGAATCAGTGACACCGTCAAACATCTTGAAGTTATAATCGCGTTTAGCTTGTTTTTGTAGTTTAGTGAGTTTATTTCTGTATACCTTAAAAGCTTTAAATTTATCCGGGTCTCGCTTTATCAGAAACTCTTGATACAACCTATTTTTTTCTTTTATCATATTGAGTATTGCGGAAGAAATCTAAATGGGTCTTTAATTAACAGCAACATCTTATAGTTGATTTATTTGTAAGAGAAATTGCTGCCAATATTGCAGCTGGACATATTATACCAACGAAACGACTGGCTGATGCGCCGAAATGCACTCATTAAATGACAGTTTTGTGAAATCGATGTCAGAAATCTGGCAACGTCCAGCTGTATGCAAGACATTAACGGTAATGGTAGTGAAGGGAAACGTTCTGCGATGAGCCGCTTGCCTCTCATCTGCAATTCCAGGCCTGCAAGTTCATCGCAAAGGCATCTGTGGGATTGCGGTGAGAACTTCAAAAAACGGCTACTGTAACTCGATGCAGATATCTCGTTCTGTGCGCCACTGTACGACATAAAGTGCCTTTTGGCTAACCTAATTCTGCTTCCCAATTTACTTGCTACGAAGTTCCTTCCAGTATGTCGCCGTTCGTTCCATAGAAAGACCAGGCGCATCTCTGTAATTCGAGATGGGACATTAGCCGCCGTTAACGTCTTCTTGCACAGAGAAACTTCGCTAATGCCTGTTTGCACAGGAGGGTTTGCCAATTACGCAGCTCGCCTTTACGGGGAAGTAACAGGGAATCGGGGTCCATATTCGCAATGGTTATCCTCAGTAAGTGTTGTTTGCTATTGGCTCTTTGCCGTTCCTAATAATAGGAAAATGATCAGATTTTGTCGAAATGTTCTTTTAGGAAACTTTCCAGTGTTAAGGACATTTTGGGATTACAGGGCATGGTTCGCCAGTTCTGACGCGTCTGTATGTGAAAGCCGTTTCCTATATGGAATAGTACAGCAGGAAAATTTGACCATCAGTAGCTGACGTATATATTGGAAACTGACAGTGAGTGAGATTAATATATTCCCTCACACTCTCCGTGAAGGCAAATATAAATAAGATTCTTCCTGGTATGTTTTTCTGAAGGTATTATAACATAAACAAACTATTAAGTCAAAAAAGTTTATTGGGGAGAAATTGCGAACTTTCAGAGTTAAATAACATATCCAGCTTTTGTAAGATTGCATAAATCATTAGCGTGTGGGACACACGAGCGAAAGCTGGTCCGCGTGCTAGCGTTTGAAATTTTCTCACATTGTTGAGACATCACAGGAAGAAACTTCTAAGCGTGAAACATACTGTGGGTCGTCTAACGTAAGGACATTTGCAACCAGTTGTGTTTGAATTGCTCCAATAGCCGTCCGTCATCGGTGCGAGGAAACGTGTTGGTTGCAATCTCCTTCGCAACTTACAATGATCTTTCACTGTACTGTCGCACCCTCATTTTGTATTCTTTTCTTTTTATTAATTCTAAAAAAGAAAGCATGGGCCAAAACATGCGCAGTGGCACGATAGCCTAGGTTTTTTAGGGGCGAAGCTCCTTATAGCGGCACCCGTTCGTCCCTCGTAGCGTAGTATGTAACCAGTCTTACGCTTTGACCTGCAAGGTGGTGCCGGTGGGAGATTTTTCCTGTGCGTTGTTGAACAATAAAAAATTCGCAGCGTTAGCTAAAAGCCGACTTCTTCTGTCTCTCATTCCCATTAGCAGCCATTCTTTACCTCCAAGGTAGTGCCTGGTGAGATTTCTCCTGTGCGTGATTAAACAATAAAAATTTTGTTCAAAACGCCGTTGATTGATGAAATAAACCAACAAAAGACGCCAGATGTTTTGTAAAAGCAAAACGAAAGAACGCCAGATGTTTCTAAAGCAAAACGAAAAGACGCCAGCTGCTTAACGAAAGACGCCAGATGTTTTCTAAGCAATGGTTTTCTAAACAATGAAAATTCACAGCGTACATGTAAAATTAAAGTGCGCTGCAAGTCGTCATAACTCATCGAACCTTTAGTATAAACGCGCCCCATCTCACGTCGGTGATGATGTACTGGGCAGAATTCACGGAAGATTCACGGTTTACCGATGAACCTCCGCAGCTTCACCCACTCATCATCATTCACTCCGTAGATATGCTGTGATTTTTTTTTTAGGGGCGAAGCTCCTTAAGGCGGCACCCGTTCGTCCCTCGTAGTCGTCGTCGTAGTAGTAGTAGCAGTAGTAGTGGTCGTAGTCCGTAACAAGTCTTACGCTTTGAGCTCCAAGGTGGTGCCGGTGGGAGATGTTTCCTGTGCGTTGTTAAACAATAAAAAATTCGCAGCGTGCGCGTTAACTAAAAGCCGAATTCTTCTGTCTCTCATTCCCCATTAGCAGCCATTGGCATGTTCCAGTAGGAAACGTTAGTAGAAGTAGAAGTGTAAGTGTTAGCTAAAAGCCGACTTCTTCTGTCTCTCATTCCCATTAGCAGCCATTGTTTACGTACAAGGTAGTGCCTGGTGAGATTTCTCCTGTGCGTTGTTAAACAATAAAAAATTCGCAGCGTGCGCGTTAACTAAAAGCCGAATTCTTCTGTCTCTCATTCCCCATTAGCAGCCATTGGCATGTTCCAGTAGGAAACGTTAGTAGAAGTAGAAGTGTAAGTGTTAGCTAAAAGCCGACTTCTTCTGTCTCTCATTCCCATTAGCAGCCATTGTTTACCTACAAGGTAGTGCCTGGTGAGATTTCTCCTGTGCGTGATTAAACAATAAAAATTTTGTTCAAAACGCCGTTGATTGATGAAATAAACCAACGAAAGACGCCAGATGTTTCGTAAAAGCAAAACGAAAGAACGCCAGATGTTTCTAAAGCAAAACGAAAAGACGCCAGCTGCTTAACGAAAGACGCCAGATTTTTCTAAAGCAATGGTTTTCTAAACAATGAAAATTCACAGCGTACATGTAAAATTAAAGTGAGCTGCAAGTCGTCATAACTCATCGAACCTTTAGTATAAACGCGCCCGATCTCACGTCGGTTGGGCAGAATTCACGGAAGATTCACGGTTTACCGATGAACCTCCGCAGCTTCGCCCACTCATCATCATTCACTCCTTGGATATGCTGTGATTTTTTCATTTTGTTATTGCCAAAATTAGCCATTCCGTGATCACTCCTTCTAGGTATCGTTTACTTCCGTCTCCTTAATCTAGAGCATTGTTATGATTTTTAAAAGCGAAGCTGCTTGAGGTAGCCGTAACGTGCCGGACCCTGTCTCGAAAAATATACTGGTTTGTGCCACAGAAATGGGGTAAATCCCACTACTTATCACTGGTCCACAAAAAATGAAGAAAACAGTTGGTCCAACAAACGGGTATGTGCCACAGAAATTTGTATGGCCTATCAGTGAACTGTCATCATCATAAACGGGTATGTGCAACAGAAAGTGGGTTAATCCCACTACTCACCAGTGGTCCACTAAAAAAAAAAGAAGGCAATAATTATCCCAACACTAGGGAACGGGAAAGGCAACGGCGACTGCAAAAAATTATCATAATCATAAACGGGTACGTGCCACAACCATTGGGTAAATCTGACTACTCGCCAATGGTCCAATAAAAAGGATTAATGCAACAGTTGGCCCAACACAAGGAAACCGGAAAGTCAACGACGGCTACGAGAAGGACCCTAAGCGACGGAAGGCCTACGCCAACGACGACGTGCCCGTAGCTCTATGACAGTTGCGAACGCTTTGTTTCAGCAGGAGTTTGTCTCTGGTTGGACATCCAAGTCGTGTCTGTGACTGAACGAGAGGTGCGAACGCATGGTTTCAGCGAGAGTTTCTGTCTGTGGAGTTTTCACATCCGTGTCGCGTTGGCGGACTGTGTGTGGTTGAACTCGAACTTCTCTGTGCTGAGAATCAACGTAGAAACAACCTAGCATCACCTAGCTAAAGCCTAGCAACGACCTAAATGTAACCAAGGAACAACCATCATCATCTAGCTAGCTAAGGCCTAGAAACATCCTAGAAGCAACCAGGTTAGTCTTCAGACTTAGTCCAGTAACGCTGTTTCAAGGCTTGCGCGGCTTAGTGCATAGTTCAAACTTCGCCACTTTTTTGCTTTGCTTTTTTCAGATAACACTACGTATATGTCCTATCGATTGTCAAGATATACGCGGACGTTCTACCTCTTCACCACTCATGTTGTTGTTTTTTTTCTTTCTTTATCAATTGCGCATAACATTTAAAATGTAATACAAAATAAAGTTTCCTAAAATGTACACTGATCTTCAATTAAATTTTGCAGCACATACGTGCATCAAGTTGCCCTTCGTGTTTATCGCCGGGAAGATGCCTTGTGAATTGCGCCGGTAATATCATGTTTGTCTTAGCGTTAGGACCCCACACAAGACAGCTACCTAGCGTTTAAGAGAAAGACCTAAACATATATTTTTGCAATTCTTTTTGTGTTTCTGCCACGCCCAACGTCGCAAATTATTTTGTTTGAGAGCAAGGCGCTTATTTCTTGCCACGTTACTATATATACTTCACGCAGAACTTGCTCGTTTTTGAACGCACACAAATGGACACAAAAAGTATGCTTTGCCACTGTGCTTGTGGTGTAGTTATTTGACGCTTTTTCCTTCTCTTGGCATTTTCGACAGTGAAGACACGCTGTAATTGGCTTGCCTAATAGAATGCCCATAATTTGAATGAGCGTACTTACGGGAGCATTTCGTTCAGTATAAATGTTTTGTTCCAAAGAAGTAAATGATCATCACTTAAAACCCGCCTAGTGGTATGATAGCATATAATAAGTAAAACATAGCGGGAGTCTAGCCACTCAACAAAGAACAAAAGCGGTTGGCCATTCGCGGAGGCAAATAGTGCAGTATATGGTGTGGCGGCAGCAGCGGCGTAATGAGAGAACGTAGCATTTTTCTTGGGATCATTTTTTGGGCTCGTACGTGAGCGTACAGGTCGCGAGCCCAGATATAGCCTGCAGCGTCTCGAAAAAAATCGAGCCGAAGAGGTTGAGTGCAAGACCTGTTATGAAAGGAAGCTTCACCTCGGCGAACCCGAATATCGTGTAAAGCGCGCTTTTAGTACACGATCATCTTCTGAGTGGAGGCAGCGTAGAGATATAGATGAAAGAATGAAACCTCTGCATTGCAAAGGTGAAGCAAGCTCTTTGCCAAGGAGGGCAACTTAGTCGTTGAAATGAGGTTGCCTGGATGAACACAGATTGCAGAAAGGAAGAATAAGGCTAAACTTACGTAGGATCACGCCATGTGATTCCTTTGAAGCATTGGCATCGCGGAATAAAGCAAAGGGCGCGGGGAGGAGGGTGTGTTTTTTATTTCTTTTTTGGAAGGGAGGTCACCAACCATAGTGCAGCCTTCTGAAAGAATTGCGCTGTCTAATGTACTTAGATTTCTGGCATGTCTTTGCGGGTTGTAGGGATCAGTGTTAAATCACGTAGAGTGAGAGAAGAATAAATTAAATGCAGTGAAAATATCCAGACATGAACGTGGCAGGCTGCATTGTACCAAAGGAAGGAAACTTGAACTAAATTATGAAACAAGGATTCAGAAAGTCAAACATTGCTTAGAACTGCTGTTGCCGACGCAGCCGAAACACTCGTCGGTGCTATTTGCACAAGGTTTTCAATGTGTGAGTTTGAAGCAATAAGTCTCCGCTACAAGATAAACGTACTCAGCTAATTGCGCTAACTGTTCTTTAGAGAGGAGTGCTGAAGGGTGCACACCCAACTTGCATCAATTATGAAACTGCTGAAGTGATGAGGAAACGATAATAATAATTTTAACACCTATTGCTCATAATTTCACGGCACAGTGCGATATGAAACCTAGTGACTGGCTGGTTACTGGAGGAGGAGGAGGAGGAAGGAACGGCAGAAAAATCAAGAAGAGGTACGTCCGTCTTGTTATCCTACCCTTGGGGAAGGGGATTAAGTGATAAAAAGATGGGGAGATAGAAAGAAGTGTGCATACGAAAAATTCGCCTGAGCCTAAACAATACTGCTGCGTTCCATGCACGTTCGCATCTTGACACTTGATGGTACTGGTACTAGACGCAGGATCTCAGGCGTATCAAGTTCTACCGTACACGTTGACACGTGTTTGATCTCATTACTAATGACAGTACTAGTGGCGTCGTGCTGTCTGCTGAAGGCTTGCAGGAACTGTACATAGAACATCCAGTACCTGCTGTGTGGACTCGCCGTATCATGATTACAGCTTGCCGACGAACATGCGAAGTGTGTCTGTGACTAATACACTTGCCACAGGGGGCAACTTGACTGCACTTTGAGGGAGTGCACTTCGCCGCTAGTGCCATTCGCACGCTGTCACACGGGAGCGTTTAGTGACACTCGTGCAACGCGCACTTGCCGGAGAGTGCGTTCGCCAAACTGACTCTGCCGAGACGGAGTGTCTAGCCTCGATAGCAATGGCTCGAGAATAAATAAGTTATTATCCGAAGCTGAGTTCATAGCATTTTTTAAACTATCGTTTTCGTTCTTAGGAATATTCTTGCGCAATAAAACATACTATAACACAAAAACTACTTTGCTATTCCCGTGCTCGGGTGGTTTACAGCCACGACCGCCAGGGGCATGCCCAGCGCACGCCGTGCAATGGCGGCAGCCGCGGCGTTTGTACGTAAATTTTATTGTAAGGACTGGTTATACCTGTAACACAGTATTACGTTGCCCGAAATAACAAATATCTGTTGTGCTACTTCAGTACCCATCGCCATTACAATCATTTCCAAAGTGCACTTCCCTTTCTCGTGTAGCAGCGCGCTGCCGAAGTGCCATTCTGGGGGCGTAAGTGCACTCGCTCAAAATGACACTAAACTTGCCATTGTGACCAGGCTATAAAGCACTAAATCATGGTTTGGCTTCTTCAGACAACTTGTCAGTCGCAGGTTCAAAGCTTACTTTACAGATGGGCTGTCTGAACCTGTATGTGGCTGTGGCTTCGGCAAGTAGGCCAAGCTTTGTAAATTGTATCACGGCCTTCCTTGGTGTGCAGGTTTGGATCGGCCGTCACCGATCCGTGTAGCTGGTTACTGAGTTTTGTGTAGGTGCGAATGGGCATGCTGTACGTACGTACAATTCTCTCATTAATATTTTAATACATATCAAATGGCAAACGCGGGAAGCATACGGATTGTATCTGATTAGTCCACGCTTCAATTTACGCAGGCAGAGAATGCATCGTTGGCTTAATTTAGGCGAAAGGCTTAGATGCCTCATCAAACGAGAAAAGTGACTGTCGGCGTCGGCAGCATCAATACGAGTGATGAAAAAAAAATCATTATCACATGATGACGCCAGCATGACATCGGAAGTCGCAAAAATTTGGGGCGTCATCATATGGCATTGTCGCTGTGTTAAACGTGGGCCCATCCAAGGATGCACTGCAAGAGTGCGTGAGGCACAGAAAGCTTCCGATGCTTCCGATTCCAGAGCCAGTGGAAAACCACGTTGGGTGCAGGGAGGTTCCTGGGGTAGAGGGGGGGGGGGGGATAAACACATAGACTCGGAAGCAAGAGATGGTTTTCGCGTTCGAGTCGCCTTAGGCGAAGGCATAAGTTGCCCTGTGAGTTTTCAGATGACCGCGGTAAACGTGAACGTAGAATTAAACGCCGTAACGAGGCTAGAGACACTGTTTTTCAGGCGCAGAACAATAGCGAAAATCAAATAAATCAAAAAGTGCAATCCGTTCCCTAAAGGCAACAGGAAGGGTACTAACAGGTACACATTAGCAGAAACGTAATCTGACGTGAATGCTGCACTCGGTTATGTTCTTTTCGGAACATCTTCTCTCCGGAAGTGAACAGAGACAGCTGAAAGGTCGATCTTGATGACCCTCAGTGTTTTTACGTTCGGTTTGTTTCCTTACCGTGCTTCCAACTTCCGTTTTTCTTGCGAGTGAAACGACACAGGAGCTGTACGCTTTAGTTTCCTTAGTCATAACTTTTGTCGCGTGGGTTGCCGTTGTAGCAACGTTCAGCTATGCAGCCGGATGTTTAAGTGCCAGAGTCACCGCCGTCGTGGTTAATATAGTAAAACAGCGTGACCATTGATTAAAACGCGGGTTCGCTAATGACATATTACTGGACATTGGAGGCCAGGGTTGGGGGGGGGGGGGGAGTAGCGTCATGAAATGGGCGTGAGTGCCGGTCTCATTTACACAAGTAGGAGCACAAAAGTGACTCTAAGGTACGCCTCGTTTCTAGTGATTTCTCGTCTCGCACTCAGGGCTCTTTACATCCGCTGTGTTGTACCGCAAACTCTCCCGTTCACTCCATCTTTTAGTATTCCCTAATGGCCTTAAGGTCTTTCAAGAAATTCGATGATTCTAATGTTAGTCACTTCTGGTGTGCGTGCCTACTTCACAGTTCACAGCCTTACAACAGTATTTTCCTCTAGAGAACGCATTTCTGCGGTGGCGCTAGCGTTAAGCTATAGTTCCGTGCCGCAGTAATGTAGTACGATATAGAAGAGATGTGCTACGGTGGTTTGTCAACATACGAGTACTTTGTATATTGACAAACCGCCATAGCACATCATTTCACACAATATTCTTGCGTGTTAGAACCACTGGCGGCTGTCTTTACAACGCATCGCGAAGGCAGAGCGATCGATGGAGGAAGTCGAAGCATACCAAAATGCTACCGATATCATCGTCACCGGATGCGATGTTCCGAAGACCATACTGTACATCGACGAAGCTGGCTTCCCTGAAGTCGTAAGGAAGGCCATTGAAGAACGGAACCCTGGTTCAACGCCAAGTGATGTGCAAGCGTAGGCCTAGCCTGTAGCACCTGTGCGGGCTCGAATTGAGGAGCGCCGCGCTATCGGGACAAACGGAGACAGTCGCGCAGTCGGGCAACAAACAAACAAGTGTACATTAATGAACTTCTTTTACAATGACGAGCTTGCCAGCCGAATTTAACAGTACATGACTTGTCACATGCTAAATAACCAATACAATGTTAATGCAACACACAAGCAGCATAACCAACACCAGCAACATAACGCATATGCAAGCTACCGCGAATGCGGCGTCGCTGACGTTCGGCTCGCTCACGAATGCTCCACGGGAAACGGGCCGCGGTATTTTCTCCATGAACCCACTGCGGGAGACGTCCTTCCAGGCACGCTGCCAAACCCCAAAGAAACTCGCTGCTCTTCCCTGTGCGCTCCAACGTATCTCACTCAAGGCGGTGCTACTGGCACCACCGCGTGAAGCCTACATCACGCAAGCACAGCGCCACCTTTCGCTTGGCGGCTGTTAATGATAACTGCAACTGATCCGCGAGACGTGCGTGCGCCATGAGGCGCAAACGACTTTACAGGGGGTGATAGCAGCCCCACACACCTAATGAGTCTGTCTACCGTCCTTCATCGCTTTTCTGTATTGTATCGGCATAGAAAGCGTACCGTCTGAAGTGTCCAACCTTGCAGCGCTTTCACTAGAAAACAAAAAAAAAAGTTTTAAAACAGAATTTTTCAATAAGCGTTCGGTCTTCTTTGATTGGTTTGGGGACGCCCACGAAACTGGTTGGCGGACGCGATGACGATTGCAGTGCCAGTAAAAATTGAAGACTGAAACCACACGTAGTTTCTGCAGGCTTCATTAGTTTGTTTATTAATAAAACAACTACCGTAGTGGTCTTTTATTAAAGCACGCAAACTGCCAAAGAAAGTATTATTACCACAGTTTCTCAAGCTGTGTTTTTTTTTGTCATGTCGCAGATATTCAGTTATTAGGAAAAGACTTCTCATTACTCCGCTTTCGAAGATAGGCTTAAACTTAACCGCAGAAATTGTACTAAGCTTCGGTGCCTCCGGTTTAGGATATTGCCACAGGAATGTTTTTAATGCGGTGTGTAATTTCATCTAAGCTACTAAACGTACAACGTTTTAATCTTGACTTCAGCAACTGTTCGCAAATTAAATAAAACTGCGATAAAATCTAACAACTCTATTCGAAATTTTTTTGATCACATTAGTTCGGAAGTCTGGTCTACTAGCGAAATCGCATAGTAATTGTAGTATTTATTTGATATATTACCTAATATTTTCTTTTTATTATTATTTTTTTCTTTTATGATTCAACATTCTTCGAATTACCTTCTAACCTATGATTTTCTGGCCCATCCTCCGCAGTGGGTATGCGCCATAATGTTGAAAGAACAAGAAAACACAGCTGTCACATGCTCACTACATTGAGGAAAAGAATATAGGTACCACCTTTTCGAATGCTGGACCTGAAATCACCAGAACAGATTAATATTTTTGGGGCCACTACTTGGGATACAGCCACAATAATGTTTTCTTGCCATTCAGGAATTTATCATTAAGACTAAAAAGAATATCTTGCTAAATTCTGCCGGATATAAATATTTAATTTTGATAATTGAAATTTCAGAGCAGTAGTTCATTATCTATCACCTCTAGCAATTATACACTACAGAAAATATTGGAAATGTTCACCCTTCACTCGGCCATCACTACATTAGGTATTTGCCATGCTCAGAGGAAAACAACAACAAAGACGACGAGTTGCATCCCGCACAGATCAAATTTCAACCTTGGGACTCAACAGCCGAGCGATGTATCCAAAGAACGGACCAGAGGAGGGAGTTCCGGGAAAAAATCCTCCTCGCGTTATTCCTCGGTGGTGGTTCGGACGACTATTCAGACGCCCGCTGTGCAGCGGGGACCATTCGTATGTTCAGTTCTTCGATGGCATGTTAAACGGGGTGGCACCCCCGGAGCGGTCCATTCAGGTTGGATACAGCCTACTGGCTCCCCATTGGGCAGAGGTTCGCTTGCCCCCTATCCACAAGGACGTCTACCGCGAACACATCACGACGGCCCAGCGACCGATAGAAGAAGTCGAAGCGTACCGGAAGGCCAATGACATCATTGTCACGGGGTGCGGTGTTCCGAAGCCTGTCCTGAGCATTGACGAAGCTGGCCTCCCTGAACCCGTAACGAAGGCCATCGAGGCACGCAGCCCAGGCTCGACGCCCAACGTGGTGCAAGCGCAGTGCTGGCCCGTGGCACTTAGCGGTAGAGATCTTGTCGCCGTCATCTACGATGGATCAAAAGGCAAGCCTCTCGCCTACCTCGTCCCGGCCATCATTCACGTAATGCACCAGCCGGCTGTGTCTATCTGCTACGGGCCTTTAGTGCTGGTTCTTACAGCCACGCGGGAAGCGGCTCTACAGATTCGGGAAGTTGCCGATGCTTTCATCGCGAGGTCAGGAATTCGGACGATATATCTCCTACCTGGAGAAACTCGGGAACCGCAACTCAAGCAGCTAGAGCAAGGTGCCCACATTTGCGTTGCCACGCCAGGCCGTCTCGTGTCTTTCATGGAGGAGTGCAAGATAAACCTACGCCGCTGCAGTGTCTTGGTGCTGGACGAAGCAGACCAGATGATGTCAATGGGCTTCGAGAAGCAGCTTCGCACCATTGCCGATGACACCCGTGCTGACCGCCAGACCCTCGTGTGGCTTTCCTCACGCACGAAGGACGTGAACCAACTAATAGAAGACTTAACGAGTGACTCCATAACTGTCACCATTGGGGTGGCTACCCACGAGGTAGACAACTGTGAGGTGCAGCATATTGTTTATGTTTGCGAGACCGTTGAGAAGGGGGAGAAACTCGTAGCCCTTTTCAATGATACCCTTAGCGAGGAAGGTGACAAGGCCATCGTGTTCGCCGAAAGGAAGCAAAGGGTGGATGATCTCGTGTGCAATCTCCGCCTCCAGGGTTGGCTCGCCGTCGGCATACACGGGAAGAAGACAGAACAGGAACGTGACTACGCGCTGAAAGCGCTGCGGGTCGGTAGAGTGCCCATACTAGTGGTAACCGACGTAGCTGCTAGTTCTCTAACAGCACTGAAAGTGCGTTTAGTCGTGAGCTACGACTACCCTAGCAGCGAGGATGAATACGCGCGCCGCTTCATGTTTGCGGCTCGGCCCGGAGAAAGAGGTGTGGTGTGCACGTTCTTAGCACCGGATGAAACGCGGCGTGCCAAGGAGCTGATTTCCTTGCTTCGGAAGGCCAAGCAGAATATACCGCCGCAGCTTATTATTGTAGCAAAGAAACTCCAAGGAGGTAGGCAGCGGATACTTACTACGTCGTGTGACAGTCCATGCACGAAGACTCTTGCTGGGTAGTTTTTATTGTAGCCGTGTAATTACGGCTAATCACTTATATTATTGAGACCACTTTCCTGCTACAGTGCTCCCACCTTTTAAAATTGCCTTTGCCTAAATTTAGCGAGATGTCATGCTTATTTATAACCAAGAAGTAATTGATATAAATCACTTAAATCACGTGTCAGGAGCTTTCGTTTTATATATGTTACTGAGCAACATAATCTACGTACGTACAGGCCCTCTCAGAATAATTCGGAACGCCGGACACGCGCCGGCGGAGTATGCGCGCAGAAAAGTAGTACTATGGTCTGCGCGTGCGCGGTCTCCCTAGCAAGCTAACGTCGGCTCCGTATTGCACCTAGATTCGCGTTGTGTTGCTACAAAACGGTGCCTTGTGTGTCCCTTAGCGTTTTGATAAAGGGCGCTGGGTGGGTGGTGTCTGTGAGAAGCCGCGTGTGCGCATGCACGCGCGTTGGAGCAGAGCCGTCGTGCGTGTTCGTGTGCTCGGATGACACTTTGCTTTTGCTACTTTGCTTCATATTTATTATTTGATCAGATTATTTCCGGTAGGCGACTGTGACTAGCGCTCGCAAAGGACGGTGGTTCAATCTGATGCAACCGTGAACACGTCGGTGGCCAGATTGATAAGCCGATACGAATATATTTCGAACACGGTTTTAGAATATTCAGCTGTTGACACTGCGCGGGCCTAAGCGGCCAGAAAATGTTCGGTCGTCGGTCCGTTGAGCGGTGCGCCATCTAATGGCTTGAGGCGGAGAGGGCCCGCGAGTCGCCGAATCACGGTGGTGCTGCGTCATCGCCGCCGCGCTCGCCTTGTGATAATGCTAAAGAGCACCTAGCGCTACCCTTTTGGTGCAAGACAACGCCAGTCTAGATGCACTAGGGAGCGAAACTAGCTCGCTAGGGAGGCCGCGCATGCGCACACCGTGCGTGCATTCATCCGCCGGTGCGCTACGCCGGCGAGCGCCTGCATGCTCGGCGTTCCGAATTATTCTGGGAGCGCCTGTACACTGTACAAAAAAAAATATAGTATACTTGAACATTTTTGAGTGTTTCCTGCGAGTTTTTGAATTGGTCGTGATACTTGAAGTCGTCTTCATTTTTTGCTTCTTTAAGTTTCTGGAATATTTGGAAGCATATTCTGAATTTCTGTTATGAGTGTGCATATATAATTTCCATATGTTTTCTTTTTGACTACAGCGATGATCAACCTTTCTTGTATGTTATACACCTTTGTATGTTTTCCGTATCTTAAGCATTACTCGTATTACCTTTATGTCGATATAAATATTAGACGAAGAACTATTGTACTGAAAATTCGGCAGTATGGCTCTAGCAAGACCTCACGGAATGAACAGTCTTGGGCAATCTTATATTCTTCTTAATAAAACAGAAATTTCAAAGTGTCCCTTATGCATTGGCTTAAGAAGACTCGAAAGGGAAAGGCACATTGTTATTTTTTGTCTCTTCAGTATATTGCATTCGAACCTTCTGAATCAGAAATATTCCATGCCTGATGAGTAGGACAGTGAGATGCACTGTGTTAATTGGAGCGTTGGCCTTCTTGGAGTTCTCTGTACCAACGCAAAAGTTCGCAATATTTCTGTAACGAACGGATTCCATCATTACGAAGGTGTATTCATCAAATAACGCCAGCGTTTAGACTTGTAACAGTATTGTTAACGCGTCCCATTACGACGGCAGTCTTGCTTCTATAATTTCGCGTTTCCGATTTTACGGGATTGGTGCGAGATTCTCTTGCTTAGGAGTTACGCGGGAGTATACCAGTAAGTGAATAATATATTCACGTGTTCACAGTGTACTTCTGCATCAAGAAGTCTGTGCTAAGACGCCTTGGAATGTTTACCTGGAAAGTGTATCTTATCTATTTAGCCAAAACCTCATGCCATCGGAGCTGGCGTAAAACGAGTTGGGTGGCACATGCCGCATTTCCAATGCGGCTCGTTCTTGGAATGCGCACTACCTTTCTTTTATGTGAAATGGTTTGCTTTATGCGATTTATTCCTGGGCTCTGCATGTTTGTTGATTGAGGCTGGGAAACCTTATGAAATATGCAAATAATATCGCATCTGTATCAAACGGGGAGCGTTCCTGTATGTTATGCCTGTGTGAATACGCGCTCCTAAATTCGTTAGCTCTTCCAGTAGTATACATCTTGCGTTTTGCCCATGATAGAACCAAGTTTCTTTGACACAGGTTGTCGCAAGTGCGGCAGGAACTCCCCGGGCGCCAACAGATATGCGCATAATAAAGATCTACGTTATTAGTGTGTATTTCTTTTTCCTAATACCATCCATATAAACATTTATGAATTTTCAGGTTTGCTCCTCTATCTGGAATGAATGTTGTGTTATAGTGTAGGAGATACGTGGATGGTTCGACCCTCTAACTTCGTACATGCACGCTGACTTGGCTTCAAAACAGTTATTTGCATTATATCACAACGTTTGCATGTGAACACAAGAAAGTGTCAGTGATTTGTAACAAAATCTCAAGAGGCCTTTAGCTGAGCTTACCCTCACCTTGCGCCAGGACGTTTGCTCACAGACCTCAGCGAAAGCAAATAGAAGAGAAGAGGCAGACCGGTTCGCACGCGAAGTTATCTCAGACATGGGCTACATCGTGTGTTTTCCTGCTCGGATGTAGGTATACCACCAATATTAAAATGAAATTTATTATTAAGAAAAATTCAAATTGCCGTCAAGAGTACGATGGTATTGCTAATACTATATCTGCAAACTTTATTCATTCTGGCAGGTTTCTAGCGTCTGAGCAGTTTTGGGATGCGTCGGGAGGTCCACTCTATTTAGCAATAGCAGGAAGCCGTCACAGCGAGAGTGTTGCTGCTTTGAAGTTATTACCACAAAACATTTCATTGTAGTATCGCATGCCTCTAAGGAATGAAATTGAAATTTGTTCCCTAAGCTTGTAAAAGAACACCAGGTTGAATCTTAAATGCAAACATTTTGTGTCTGGTTGGGTGGAAGATTTAGGAGGTTGAAATGGCTCCAGCCAAGTTTATAAAGAGCCCGACGTTTCGGGACCGATTCGGTCCCTTTCTCATGGGGTGACAAGGCCCGTCTAGTTTCACCACGGCTCCGGATTTCCCTTTCCCTCACGTTTGGGAGGCCGTGAACGTATACTGAGGGCATTGTTCCTGGGGACCGGCTAAAGTAATGGTGGTAAATTCTCTGTTTCGAGCACGCCAGACGTTGATATTGGAATGCGTCGTTCGATGCTCTTAAGCTCTGCATGATGTTGCCGAACGCAATCACCTCAAAAAGTAAACGTTTAATAAGTGCGTTCACGATCATCCAAAGCGTGCGCAAGCGCGAAACCATCGGCTTAACGCGGCGTCCAGTGAATGCGGTAGATTTACTTTATATGCTACCGCAACGCCCGCAAACAAGCTGTTAGCCAAGCCGATTTTAATACGTGAATACTCTGCCTGAAACTGGGGAGATAGCGCCACGCGCGCGTGTTTCCTTCGCTGCCTTACCTTCGAGCGCTGTAGAACATCAGCAAACGCATTAAACAAATCATACGTAACCATTAGTGGAATATATCGTTCTGACGCGTTTTCTGTTCGATGATAAAGCGAACTGACTCAAACGTGACTTGCTCTAAGTGTGCTGTTCAGCGCTATCATTGAGCGTGTGCTTTCCTCAGAAAAAAATCCGGCAGATCCCCGCACTGTGGGAATAGATGTAATGCGAAGCAGCCAGCAAAGAGCTGCATCCATCGCCTTCTTTGTCTTTGAGCCAAATGAAATCATTCATGCCCTGACATCTAGTTCACCATATATCGCATGTTTGCCATAAACGTATGGATGCACAATCTGGTATATATCATGCCATTGAAACGTATATTCCGGTATATACAATGCATGACCTGTCATTTATGTTCATCACGCACTCGTGTCATGCCATACCAATTGTGGTATATATCACGTTAACAAAACGGCCAGAAGTGCACCATGACAGTGTCATGTAAATCATACCGTACATGACATCCATAACAGGATTCGCATGTTGAGACCTGTCATTTATGTTCGTCATACGCATCGCGCAATACCAATTTTGGTGTACATAAAACGAGCGAAATGGCAGCGAGTGCACCATGAGTATGGCATTGAAATCATGCCATACATCACATGCATGTCATGGTTTTATTTTACCACCTGTTATTCATGTTCGTCATAGAGTCTCGTCGCGCAATACCAATTTTGGTGTATATCGAGCTAGCGAAACGGCCGTGAATGCACCATGAGCGTGGCACGTAAAGCATAACGTACATGACTTGCACATTATGATTTTCATGTTACCACCTCTCATTTACTTTCGTCATACAGTCGCGTCGCGCAATACCAATTTTGTGTATATAAATCTAACGACAGGGTCGCGAGTGCGCCATGAGCGTGGCATGTAAACCATGACAAACATGACATGCATATCATGGTTTTCATGTTACCACATCTTATTTACGTTCGTCATACAGTCACGTCGCGCAATACCAATTTTGGTGTTTGGTATAGATAGATAGATAGATAGATAGATAGATAGATAGATAGATAGATAGATAGATAGATAGATAGATAGATAGATAGATAGATAGATAGATAGATGGATAGATGGATAGATAGATAGATAGATAGATAGATAGATAGATAGATAGATAGATAGATAGATAGATAGATAGATAGATAGATAGATAGATAGATAGATAGATAGATAGATAGATGGATAGATAGATAGATAGATAGATAGATAGATAGATAGATAGATAGATAGATAGATAGATAGATAGATAGATAGATAGATAGATAGATAGATAGATAGATAGATAGATAGATAGATAGATAGATAGATACGCTCAGAGTCGCAGAAGTTCGCTAAGAAATGCTTCGCATTTAAAAAGAAATAGAAAATAAAGGTGGCCAATGCACAGCTAGCATATTATACCAACTGTAGAGTTTCATATAGGCAGCAAAGAGGCCGAGATTCTCCAAAATGTCTTGTGTTCTTAATTTTGTTGCTGTAAGCTTTATTAAGTCAGAAAAAATATTTGCAGCACCGCATTCTTTGTGACTGCTTATTTTTTTTAATTTTCGCGTGTTATAAGAGGACTGCTATGCGACGAACTGTATCAAAAATGAATAAATCATGCATTATATACGAATTAAGTAATTGCAACGGATATAACAAACAAATCCGGTAAATATATAAGGGTCAAATATGAATATACAAATAATATTGATCTACGGCGAAATTCAGCACCGGCAGAGTCCAATGCGTCGCCAAAAGTCGCGAAAAGCGAAAAGCATTGATTACTGCTGAAAAAGGCTACTTTCTGAAATTATTCGCGACAGCTTTAGCAATATTAATCAAGACAGCTTGAAGTATAACTCCATAGATTACTTAATTTCAAAAACTCATATATCTTCTATATTTTCTGAGGTTCTCAATGGTCCCTCCACCGCGTCCTTTACATCATCTCTAAATCACCGCCTCAATTAAATCTCAAATCACATGAACTGTCGTAATGGTTGTTTTTTTCACGCACAAAATAACGCAATACGTAGATATACCGCAATGCACACATAACAAAAACGTTTATTTTCTAAATTTGTGCACAGTAACGGAAAAACTCCAAAACTATAAAAATATGTCAGGTCGAGAGGCTGTATTGAAAGCGCCTTTTTCTTAATACAGTTGAAACTCGACATAACGAAGTGATTACTACGCTCGAATTACTTCGTAAAATTAGGAAGTTCGTAAGGTCGTGAAATGGATTTTTGGGCCCTTCGAGATCTAAAATTTTATTGTAGTGACGCTCAAATGCTGCCACGGCATTGTTTTTGCCACGAACCCACGCCTGTGCGTGTGAAAAGCCCACGAGGGCGGTCCGGGGGCGGTATGGTTATGGAGCCTCACATGTTGCCTGAACGTAGAAGGTATCATGTCTGGGCGATGCAGGCCAAGTCACGGGAAGCTGTGAATGGCATTGGAAATTGCGAAGACGCGAATGCAGTCATTGTGCGAGCAAGTGAGCCACAAGGTTTTGTGGAGACGACCAGCGCTGTGTGTCGCGTAAACCATGAAATAAAGAAAGCAACCACAGCCTCT
Organism: Rhipicephalus sanguineus; assembly: GCF_013339695.2. Classification (NCBI taxonomy): domain Eukaryota; kingdom Metazoa; phylum Arthropoda; class Arachnida; order Ixodida; family Ixodidae; genus Rhipicephalus; species Rhipicephalus sanguineus. The sequence goes on from NC_051184.2 coordinate 50,036,382, forward strand.
CCTAGGACCATCCGGTACGTAAGAGTGCTACCCACTGCCCAGTCTGTTGTTCCGTACGTTGGCATGGCGGGCAGCCTGGTCATAATCAAGCTACGGTCGTGACTCGTGACTAGGGCGCCTAGACGTTGTAAGATTACCTCGTTAAAGCACACGCTGAAAAAAAACCGTGTGTCAACGTTAGAAAGAAATCACCGATTTTAAGTTAGTTATGTCAGGAAAAACATCGTTATATCAGGAATGATAGCCACGTTAGTTCGTTAATTCAGGTTGTTGAAAACACTAAACCTTGTGGGTATTTGCCGGGGAATGTAAATTTCTTCGCTACAGCGGGAACTTCGTTAAATCGGGTTTTGTTAGACCGAGTTTTAACTGTATACATTGCGGATGGCGTCCGCACTTATACATAGACATTCTTGCTTTCCATCGTGTCACTAATGGACAATGTAGAACGTTTTTTTGGAATACGTAGCCACGTAGGCAGGTACGTAGTAAACGTTAGTGAGGTCCAGAAGAATCTTCACCCCGCTTTCATATGGGCCAGAATGCGTTTAAAAAAGAGATAAAAAGGACTCTTCACATATAAGGACACAAAAATATTTTAAGCCACCTGAGATTTTCTTCGGGAAAGTACCTAGTTCAGACGAGGCGTGTGGTAATCGTATATGGAGTCTTCATCGCAGTTCCTTTCGGTTTCGCTAAACGAGCGGCTAAAGAGGGCACTGACCTACGCTAATTGGTGTCACGAATCATCCACTATGCTTTCGCAATGACCACTACGCATAGGCAGCCCGATATTCCTTGCATACGTCCATGTGGAATGCGTGACGTTAAACTTCCGAAGCCGTTCAGTACGGCTACTGTGCTTTCCTGAAAATCGCGCTCGTTCTGGCTAATTAAAGTTCCGCAAGCTGTACGTCTCGGTAAGCGCTGGAAAGTGATGTGAAGCGAAGTCTTCGGGACGTTTCTAGTGTTATTACCAACACTTCTTTACTTTGCGGAGCGTCCTTGGCACAAAATTTTAGCTTTGGTAAACTATCAGCATAAAGACGAAATAGTCCTAGTTCATGGGCATTTATAGTTCTCTGAGCTAAACTCGTGACGTGGAGGCCTCGATACATATGTCACATTGCCCCTTTTGGCAATGAACTGTTGATCCATTGACTACATAATTGCGGGAGTAAAATTCTCGGAATGATAGCGAGCGATTTACAATCATCCGATCTTTTAAAATGCGCGGGTATGTTCTCACAAAGTGCGTATTAGTAATATGATTCAACTGTAAGTGATAATTGCATATTAACTGCATGTACAGCTTCTACAAATCCCATCGCGGTAGTGCGTTGGCACTGTGCAATTTAGCATGCTTGCATGAAAATTAACTGCCGTCTGTTCCTTAGTCCTTCGTATGTGCCGCGCTGCACGTTTATTTGCACACCTTAACTTACCAACTCGCCCCACTTGCTGTTTCAATATAAAACGTCATTCTTGTGCAGCCATTGGTGTATTTATAAGTCCTGCGCGTAATGCAGCTCCAATACTGTGAAACACAGTGCGTAGCACGGGCACCCAGCGATTCCCGTTCGTAGAGTTCCCGGCCGCGGCGGCTGCCGAATCCCGGCCGAATCCCGGCCGCGGCGGCTGCATTTTCGATGGAGGCGAAAATGTTTGAGGCCCGTGTACTTAGATTTAGGTGCACGTTAAAGAACCCCAGGTGGTGGAAATTTCCGGAGCCCTCCACTACGGCGTCTCTCATAATCATATCTCGGTTTTGGGACGTTAAATCCCAGATATTATTATTATTGTAGAGTTCCCACTGATCCGCTTACCAAACCGCCGATGACGTCAGTGTTTGTGGTAAGCCTGTACGGTTTTCCAGGCACAAGTATAATCTGGTTAGGGCGATTCGAAAACTCGGTGTGCGACATGCGCGCTACTTTTTGCTGCACTTTATCGAGTTCCTGCTTGTTACGGCAGTTGAGATACGTGTCGTCTGCATCGAGTTCCATCAGGTTGTTTCCCCCTCAGATGTAGCGACCAAGCGCCGGTGGGAAGAGCAATTGCTCGCTCGTCGAAGCGTTGGCGCCCCTCTCGCGGAGCTCGGGTGTCAGCCGCCTGTTTCCGAAGCGTTTTATTAGCGATTTTAAGTTAATTATTGCGATTACGTCTTGCTTATTTCTGTTAACTATATTACTTTAGCCCTTGTTCAATTATTTTAACCAGGCTGTGAGCATTGTTAGCCTTGTTTTAGGTCTGTATTGACCACTTGATTTTGAGCGTGACCACGCGACATGACACGCTGGATGGACGACAAACCGGGCCCCTAAGACGCTGCGCACTGAAACGTTATGCTACAATGATGCCGTATGTTGTCGCTTGTAGTCTTCGTGCTCGTCGTTCAAGTTGTTCTGTCAGGTGACCAAACCAAAGCGGTCAGCTATGCCTGCGTTTACTTTTTGCAGAGGGGCGCCTGCGGCATGGTTTTGGTGCTAGTTTAAAGCAGTACGGGGCCCGCAGCGATGACGATTATTTTTGTGGGACGGAATAACGCCTCAAGTGCGCTCTTTCTTTTAAGAGTGCTGACGTAAACGAGCCATACAGCCTTTGTGGCATCTGTTTTCGACAAATGTATAAGAGACCAGGGGCGTAGCCAGAAATTTTTTTCGGGGGGGGGGGGTTCAACCATACCTTATGTACGCAAGCAAAACTGAAAAATTTCGGGGGGGTTTGAACCCCCCCCTCCTTGGCTACGCCCCTGTAAGAGACCTCCGGGATGCTGCACACCTTGGCTTTCACGACACAATCAGTGCTGCTGTTACCGACAAGGCTATTGCTACGCTGAATATATTTAAACAGAAATTCATACCAATCATGGCGTCCTTCATGTTCAGTTTTAGGGGCGAAGCTCCTTAAAGCGGCACCCGTTCGTCCCTCGTCGTAGTGCGTAACCAGTCGTAACGCTAGTACCAGATCTTGACCTCCAAGGTGGTGCCGGTGGGAGATTTTTCCTGTGGGTTGTTGAACAATAAAAAATTCGCAGCGTGCGCGTTAACTAAAAGCCGAATTCTTCTGTCTCTCATTCCCCATTAGCAGCCATTGGCATGTTCCAGTAGGAAACGTTAGTAGAAGTAGAAGTGTAAGTGTTAGCTAAAAGCCGACTTCTTCTGTCTCTCATTCCCATTAGCAGCCATTGTTTACCTCCAAGGTACTGCCTGGTGAGATTTCTCCTGTGCGTGATTAAACCATAAAAATTTTGTTCAAAACGCCGTTGATTGATGAAATAAACCAATAAAAGACGCCAGATGTTTTCTAAAAGCAAAACGAAAGAACGCCAGATGTTTCTAAAGCAAAACGAAAAGACGCCAGCTGCTTAACGAAAGACGCCAGATGTTTTCTAAAGCAATGGTTTTCTAAACAATTAAAATTCAAAGCGTACATGTAAATTAAAGTGAGCTGCAAGTTGTCATAACTCTCATCGAACCTTTAGTATAAACGCGCCCGATCTCACGTCGGTGATGATGTACTGGGCAGAATTCACGGAAGATTCAAGGTTTACCGATGAACCTCCGCAGCTTCGCCCACTCATCATCATTCACTCCGTGGATATGCTGTGATTTTTTTTATCAACTGAATGGAGCCTAAGACTTGTTTTTTAAAGCCAACTTCGAAATGCGAACCATCGTTACGTGAGATTTCAGTAAAAAGTAAAGCTAATGTGCATCTGCCTACGCATTGTCACTTCAGCATGTGCGCTCCCGTTTTTAAGTGGATTACAGTCTTGTGTACGAGCAAGGACATCACCACACGTGAACACGTCGAAAAATTTTATATACCTAAACGAGAGGGCATGCGCGACCGATACTTTTGTTCCTTTGATGGATAGTGAGCAGACTTTATTGCGTGGCTTCTTCTAATCATTTCGCGCTTTAACAATCTGGTCTATTCTTGTGCAGGCATGATTATGCGTTTATACTTATGTGAGACGAAAAATAATGTAAGTTGAAAGCTGGCGCCTGTCCGTGCTGACCTAACGTCTTGTCTAGTTTTGCGCACCTTGTAATCCTTCGGTACGGTGGCTACTCAGGTTTTAAAAAGCAACAGAGCTGACTGTCGCGGTAGTTGGTCTTGATTCATCTTGAATTGACTTTTGTAGGGCAAGATAGAACACGGACGACAAAGTAAGCAGACACTGACAAAGAGTATCTGGTTGCCAGATCACGTTTGCAAGCTGCTAATGCGAAAGTTAGCCGGTGTCTCACGTTCAACCAGTTTCACTCGTTCAGTCAACAACCCTAATGTGGTCGTCCCAGCATTTATCCCACAGGGCCAACCCAACTTCACCTACAAAATCGAGATTGTAGGCACGCCGATAACTGACTTTCACCGACTTCTAGCCGTTGTAATTTGTTACAAACACGCGTGGCCGCTCTTCAGCGTCTCCCTTTTTTTCTCAGTTCTTTCCATGCAGGCATACAAAGGTCCCTTTCGAAAACGTGTTTCATTTGTTCGCACCTCAGCTCCACGCTCGACGTTGAAACGTGCTCTAATGAGAGCGAGTGCAGAGCACGCCAACTCTCCCTTTTAGTCGCAGATATAGCGGTCCAGATTCTGTACGACCATGTAAGATATAGTTCCACAGATAGGAGCCATTCATTTCTTTCCAGTGGATGTTTTGTAATACCGGTATTTGTCTTATAGAGAACTATGCTTCGTTCTGAGCCTCTCGCTATATGAAAGCGTTCGTCGGCAAAGATTTAACGAAGCAGCTGCAGTTTCCATTATATAGCAATTAGTTTCGAAGACAGTAAAAATTTATTCGTTTGTTCATTCTATACAGGATATTTCCGCGTGAAAGAACGTTCGGACATTTTTTGAGTTCCTTGACGACAAAGCGCGTACGTACAGTTAGTTTCAGGTAAAGCACAGCGCAGTTGCCAAACTGCATGAAACCGCTGATACCTTTACGGTTTGTGTAGTTCGCAGTTTGCTTCATTTGGTGTCTTCAACTTGAAAATCGTGATCATACCTTTGCGGAAGGTCTGACACAGAAGATGTATGAAAACATCTTGAGAGAGAGAAAGAGTTGACGAGGAAAGCCGACATGTTAACCAGATATTAGCATCCGGTTTGCTACCTTGCACTGGGGTGGGGAAATAATGGTCGGAAAGAAGGTGTATATAGAGAAAAAAAACGAAAAAAAAAACAGCACATACATGCAGGGTCAAAAAAAGAACAACGCACAGAGGAATGGCGTTCTAATTACAGTCGTTCCGAAAGGCAAGTCAATCTGAAGAAGTGCAGTAGCGCTTGCAGGGCATTCTTCTGGGACGCTGTGTCATGTCGGTGTCGTAGAATTCTTTGTTTCGACAGAGCTTGGTCGTCTGATTTATTGTGCGCGTTTCAAAGGGATAGTCACCATGCACTGTACTGTGGGCACTTGCAAGAAATATGTGCAATAGTTTCTTCATTGCCGCAGTGGTCACAAGCTGCTGTGTCGGCCATCTCAATGAGTGCAATAGCGCATACCTGAAGTGCGGCTCATTCCATTGCAACGCGGTGCATCGGTGAGCAAGCAAGCGGAGTCTCCATGCAGCGTTGGTCGTAGAAAGCGGTAAGCGTAGTTCGTTGTCTTAAAACGACTGAGCTGCCGAGGTTGTTGTCGCAATTACTTGCGCATGTAATACTAGCTCTACTTATGCTCAGAAGATAAAGGGATTTAATGTATATTTTTCAGCCGAGAGAACTAGCACATGAGACAAGGGGTATTGTTTGGACGAAGAGAGATCCTTATGGCCGAAACGTTTCTGTGTTAATCATAGCTTAAAATTCTGTTCTTTCGAGCAACATTTTATTAAGGCGAAAGCCTTAGATGCCTCACGAAACGCGAAAATTTACCGTCGGCGTCCCGCAGCATCGGGGACGAGTGATGCAACAAAATCAACATCACGCGATGACGTCACCGTATGACGTCACAGATCGCCAAAATTGGTGCCGTCATTGTGACGTCATTATGAAGTCACTGTCATGTCACGTGACGTAACGTCAGATGATGACTTCATACATGACATCGCAGCTTGGTCAATGGTAAGCCTATCACGGAGGCAGTGCAAAATCAGGTAAGGTGCCTCCGATCCCGGAGGCAGTGAACAAACCACGTTAGGTGTATGAGGTTGGCGGCGCAGAATCAATATCAACTGAGAAGGAAATGAAGATGGCTTTCGCCTTCCAGTCGTCTTAGTGAATGCATAAGGGACTCTGAGTTTTTTTAACACTAAATTGTTTTATGCCGGGGTCCACCACGCCTCCACTGAGGTATTTCCGTCACGGATATGACGTTGTAAAATATAAATACTAACAGTTGGCAACGAAAAAAACCAAAAGAAAAAGTTCCGTCACCGCGAGCCGAACTTCCGACCCCTCGCTCCGAAGCGTAGGGCGCCAAACGATTCGGCCACAAACGGCACGTTCGTTGCCATGCTAACGGCGAGCTATATTATATACACCATTTGCCGGTGGCGGTACTCAGAGATCGGTGGTACAACAGCGCGTTTTCGTTATCACTAGCGAGATGGCGCGAAGGGCTCGAAGACCGCGCTTTAAAGGTCGTCGCCCCGCGCGGATGAGCGATCGCCTCTACAGGGCGTGGTCGCTCGTGCGCGAGTGCGCGGGACGAAGTTCAGTCATTTCGCTCACTGCAGCGGCCGCTTTTGCGAAAGGAGCGCGCTGCTCACACAGAAATAAGTTACAACTGTGACAGTTAGTTCGCGCTCATCCTCTGTATGTTCTTTCCGTGCGCCCTTTCTGCTTGAGACGCGCGTTGCAAGTTTCGAGCTGCTTGCCGTTCTTCGCGTGACATTACAAATTGTTGCTGTAGCATTTATTCCTTCGTGCTTGGGGCGAAAGAATGCACAACAAACGCTCAACTACGTCTGTGAAGACACGTTTCACATTCGTGTTATACCGATTCCTATGACAGAGGGATCAGCAATATTTTTTTAATTTTATTTGTCCGTTTGTTGTCGCACCGTTCATTATACCACAGCTTATACGTAAGCTTCTTTATTCTGACTGACCCATATACTGTCCTAAGTGCGCGGCAGCATCAGATTCTCTCGTGTTTCTTGTTATTTGTGGGACCAGTTTTAGACGCCGTGGTAGTACAGCTGTTTGGGCGTTGTGCATCTGAGCAATTACTGCTCAGCAGCACATTGTGTTCAGCATAATTTTGTTGCAAGGCGTAGCTGCCACTCGTGGCCGCCGTGGCTCCATTCCTGTGGCGGCGAGATGGCGTCTAAACGCTCGTTTGAACGCCAGTTTTGGCACAGAAACGTTTTTAAAACCTCATTGGAATCGCATCCTGTATATATATGCACAGCTATTGTCTTCGAAGCAATGTTATCAAATTATTTCGCTTAAGTTACGGCTACATGGTGTGAGCCGCTGCCGCTCAGAAAGAGTACACCCGCGTCCGTCCATCCATCCATCTATCCAGCTTGTAATTCAATTCAATTCAGTTCTATTTACCAGAAAAGCGATCTGGAGGAACACCTGAGAACAATGCTGTCGTAGCAGCTTTTTCGCAATACACACGTGTTCATGTGTAAACGTGCTATATACGAGGTCCGAAATTCTGACGTCAAATAAACACGTCGTTTAGTTGTTACTGTGTGTTTCGGACGTGGTATGTGAGCCTGTGGTACATACAAGAATACAAGGTGGTTCACTCACCTCTTCTGGAGTAGTATTCTACAGGTACACGCCTTTATTAGCATCATCTTTCAAATCGTATCTGTATATTCGACTACAACAGACCTGCAGGATATTACACACCTGTTCGCGCATGAAATTTTGCAGCAGTTTCTGAAAAAGTTAAATCTGAAATGTGTTTGAACTTTATTATTTATCTGATACTGGGGTATGACATCCAGTCAGTTGCTTTGGCGTTATTTTTAGTAAGCACGAAGCCTAGTCAATCGTTGGCTACTGTGTAAAACTCTGTGAAAAGGAGGACCTCGACGCGTGGGCACGCCGATATCAAGCACGCCGACGCTTGCGTCAGCGCCATACGGTACGCGCATCACGGCAGCTGCTGCCGTTGCTTAAAGTGAGATGCAAGGCAGCCGAAAACGAAAGGTTGTCGCCTGACATGCCGCGAAGGTGTTCGTTCTTTTTTTTTTCTCATTCGTCTTCTCGAGGAGGACAGATGCAATGGCCGTATGCAGAATAGGGAAATTCGCTCACACAGAAGCATCGCAATGTTCGTACGGGCCGCAGAAAATTGATTTTCCGCATTCTTATGCGACCGGTCTGCACCTTTCGCTGTCAAGCTCAGTGTTCACATTCCAAGAGGTGATGCAACGTACGTGTCTGATGCAAGCCCACGGCGTATAAGAATGGTTGAAACGCAGATTGCTTCAGCGCCCTGTCTTCACTGTGAGAGACATAGTGAAGAAATTACAGTGCTCCAGATAGGTACAAATTGTACAGGCCCAGCATTGGACACGGATATTCAGAATGTTGTCTCTCGTTTTAACAATTTCAAACGTTTGACTTGTATTTCTAAAATATCATTAGAAACAATATACTTTACGCGTCTTTAGAATGACCAGAAAGACGTTTTCGGCAGTGAATAATTGCACGTTTGCTCTAACTCCCTTAATAACCTTAACTGAAAGGCGACTTCAAGCTGAACCTCGAAATATCTGTATGTTGTGTGCTCTGTGCCGGCGATAGACATTCTATCATCATGTTAACGAATCATGTGAGTTTCTTACTTGCAGCGTTTCGTCTTTCCGAAGTCTTGCCTAATGTTCAGCTTAACCTGAACATACAAATCAAGAGAAACACAACGCTTTCATTCCAGTGAATTTTGCGAAATGTAATCCTCGAACAAACACAGCTCAAACCTCCTGGAATGTTGAGCAAGCACGCTCGTGCATGTGACATGCAAACACACCTGTCGATAACTCGTAAATTCGTAATAGACAACACCCGAAATTTAAATTAGCTACTGGCGAACGTACAGTGAAATAGAACGCCAGAGAGATGGAAATACATTGTAGTAATCAGCGTTATGCGAATCGAATACGGAAACATCAAACTACTGAACATATGGTATGGTATGGTATGGTATGGTATGGTATGGTATGGTATGGTATGGTATGGTATGGTATGGTATGGTATGGTATGGTACGGTATGGTACGGTACGGAATGGTATGGTATGGTATGTTATGGTATGGTATGGTATGGTATGGTATGGTATGGTATGGTATGGTATGGTATGGTCCTGCACAGGCCGTAAGTTTTGTATCGAAATGTGCGTATTCCAGACAAAGATGTTAGTGTTCAACTTTCCGTGCACAAACAACAAAAAGAACTGGATACTGCGAAGAAAGGACACATGCAGAACACACCAGCGCAAAATATCAACTGTTCAATGCGGTGTGGAACATGAGATATGTGCAGATTCTTCACAGCGGCCAGCTCATTTTACAGATCGCGCAAGGAAAGCTGATCAGGCTCATACCCCTGTCACATGGGCACCCGCGAACTCCATTTAACTCCCTCGTCTTTACGTCAACAGAGATGCGGTCCGTGTCACACTGTCTCTCTTACACCAAGGAAGTTAAACGGAGCGTTTCGCAGAGGGAGTTCGGTAGTCTCTGTTAACGGTGGAATGGAGTACTCTTGTCCCCAGTAATGTGTAGTTACGGAACAAATTGCAAACACAAAACTGCTGCTGTCAATATTTTATCAATATTAAAGTCTTTTGCTAGCATAATTTATTCATAAATATGAGCTTAATGAAAAAAAGAACACGCGTTTTTTTTTGCAGATAAAAGTGCAGATAGTCTCCGCACCATGCCTCACGAAAAACCATCGTGCCACCGTTTTTATTTTTATTTGTTTATGTATTTATTTATTTATTTATTTATTTATTTATTTATTTATTTATTTATTTATTTATTTATTTATTTATTACTGCCAACTTGTTTGACAAACCATAGGCAGGAGTGGATTGTACAAAAGAAAATGTTGAGCAATCTGTGAAAACAATACGAAACAAATCTGTGAAATAAGACTAAAAACAGTGTTGAACAATCCTTACAGTATGTGAAACATAGGAAACAATAGAATCCAGTAAAACACATAAGGTAATACAGGTGAAAATGCTCGTAAGAAAATACAGGGATCACAGAGTGAAATTTTGACAGTTTAGGAGAAATAAAAATAACTACAAGGGAAAAAAAAGACAGAATGTGCAAAAGAGCGCATGTTCACACAGTAGTCTGCTCGACAACGAAAAGAAGGGTGTAATGGCTTTTCTTTCGATATCGCACGCCATCTGGAATGCAACAGACGCCATGGAAAACACCTCCGGTCATAGATGAGCGAGAGCGTGCATGAACGACGACATAGTTGGGCTCTGCAGTACATTTTCTGGCAATGCGTTTCATTCATGGATTTTACGGGGGAAGAACGATTGTTTGAACATGCTGGTTCGGCACGAGTATTCGGTTAACTTTTCGGCGCCGACTACACGGTTTAATATACACTTTATTATCTATTTTGACATGTTCACGATAAATTAGGTATAACATCTTGAGCCTCTCTCGATAGCGTCGTATCTCTACAGTTTCGAGGTTCGCGTCCTGTAAAACAGCACGTACCGATGTATGACGACGGTAAGAATTAAAGATAAATCTGACTGCTTTCCGCTGTATGCCTTCGATTTCGCTTACGTTTGATTGGGTGTAAGGGCCCCAGACAGGAGTAGCGTATTCTAGTAATGGTCCTATGAATGTCTTGTAAGCCAACAATTTTATATTGCTCGTAGATTTAGCCAAGGTTCTTCTCAGGTATCCAAGTTTCTTCATTACCTTTTTTTTTTAATGTGAGCTACATGGTTATTTCACCTAAAGTCTGACGTGATCACTAAACCGAGGTATTTATATTGAGTAACAGAGGATAAATTATGACCATTAATGCTGTACACAAAAGGTCACTACTTCTTTTTGCGTGTTATGGTCATCGATACTGTTTTTCTGAGGTTAATGCTGATTTGCCATTCTAATTAAGCACCAAGTAGCTATAACAGATAAATATGAATTTAGGATAGCCTGATCTGCCTCGCTGCGGCATTCATTGTAGAGTATGCAGTCGTCTGCAAACAACCGAATTTTAACTGGTATGTGTTGCACTATGTCGTTGATGAACAGTATAAAAAACAGGGAACCCAAGACTGATCCTTGTGGTATTCCAGACCGCACATCGGAGTCCGACCTTGCATCGTCGACGACTGTTTGTCGCCTGTCTGTCAGATACGCCTCTATCCTTTGAAGTGACTGGTCATTTTTGAGAATGGGTTTAGTTTTAATAGCAACTTTTGGTGGGATACACGGTCGAAGGCCTTTTCAAAATCCAAAAATATTATGTCAATTTGCCCTTGGCTGTCCAGTGCTGCCGCAATTTCATGTACGGTTTCCAGTAGTTGCGTTACGGTCGACATTCCGCGAGGGAAGCCGTGTTGTCGAGTGTCGCAGAGGCCATTATTTTCAATAAAGACTGAAATGTGCTTAAATATAATGTGCTCAATCAGTTTTGATGAGGCACAAAGAAGAGAAATAGGGCGGTAAGAGGACAGCAGTGAGCGGTCTTCTGATTTAGGGATGGGAATAATCTTTGCATGCTTCCCGTCGTGTGGTATTTCTGCACGTGAAAGTGATTTGTCGAAAATAATGCAAAGATATTTGGCGCACCATTCAGCGTATCTCCGGAGGAAGATATTAGGTATTTCATCGACGCCTGGCGATTTTTTCACGTCAGTGGCAAGAAGCAAGGACAGTACTTCCGCTTCGTTTATGTAGAGGGAGCTTATGGGTGGAGTAACGTCTAAAGTAGCTATGCGTGGTATCTTGCCATCATCATTCGTGAACACTGAGAAGAAATACTCGTTTAGTGTATTTGCAATTCTGAGTTTGTAAGTCAACATGGTACGATCAACACAAATATCAGACACGGGGTCTTTGGCGATAGATATCGCCAGAACTTATCCGGGGATGACTCAAGAAAGTTTTTCAGTGAAACATCTTGATAGTAACCTTTAGCTTTCAATATGCCGTTTTTAAGCTGTCGGCGCAGGTTGGTTAGCTTCGCCCCTAAAAACGGCTGATCGCCAGCAAGCTTTCGATCGAGAGAGCATCATTTACCGGAAAACGGCGCATACTAATACGCATGTGGCCAGCGTACCTTCAAATACTATTTCTGTACACTCGCCGGCGTCGGGTTTATCGCGTACGACGCCGCCATTGAAATCTGTGAATGGAAAAACTCGTGGTTATGCTAATCTGATTTCTCTGCGCACCGCGCGCCCGCTTAAAGACAGCTCAACTGCGGTTTTATGTGCCTTTCGTCATGCACAATTGGCAGTAGATTCGGAGGGCCCTCTCGCTATTGCCAGGACAACAAAGTATTCTGTTGTATTAGGGATTATCGCTTGATCGTGTGTTCAATGTGCGCCTAGTGAGCCGAATCATGCGGTTTCGTCAGCAAGCGAGGATTTTAGCTTCGCGGATTTATGTGTAGAACGACCACGCGTTTCGAAATTCCTAATTGCGAGTAAATCTGCGGGGCATTAGCGCAGGGAGACGAGAGTTAGGCTACGAAAGCTCGATGCTGTACTCTGGTATAGATTGCTTCGGTGGTTTCATTAACAATTGAAAGAGAGTATTTATTGCTTTGTTCGTCGTCTTCACCAAGGCTGCCAAAGTATTGGCGGAAACATGCAGAAGCTAAGCGAGCATGAAAATTTGTAGAGCTTTGCATTTTGACCGAATCGAGGACGCATTTACGCAAGGGGACATCACGTGACCTTACTTCGCGTTCACCTTGGAACATGGCCTGTTGGAAAGCTCATTGTGAATCGTAGATAATTATCAAGCGGTTTCTGAGAGCTTGCCGACCATGTGCTTTTTGAAAAAACATATAGTGTTTGCCCTTCACAATTTTGTTGCAGAATGTACCAGCGCAGTGTTGTGAAGTGTATAGGAAGTTTTTTTGTATAACTACAGCCATCGCTGACAGGGCGCTGAATTTTTATTGATGTTGTTATCAAACTGAGGTTTAATCAAACTCTTTCGAAGCTGAATCTTTTTTGTCAGCAACTTCGTAATAATGATCTACCCTCGCCTTATATCTTGTTATTTCGGCGTCTGTTAAAAAAATATGGCTTCAAGCTTACGGTGGCCGATGCTCTTACTAACTTTGCTGAGAGAAGTTGAAACTTTTAAGTCACAATACTCTTGCAAGGCGGAATCAGTGTCTCGAACCAATGCACAACGCATGCGCGCTGACGGTTGGTTGAGTCCTATTCACGGTTGAAGAGCGTCAGGTACTGAATTCGAAAGTCGGGATTTATAAGGAAAAACTAAGTGTGGTAGAATACCAGAACAAAGAAAAGATTATAAAGATGCATCCCAGTGCTGCAGTTGCCGCTATTTTTAGTTTTTATTGAATCTAAGCGAGCTTTGTTTCGCTCTGTCGAGCGCCCGAGATTCTGGAACGACGCGAACTCACGTTTAACACATAGGAAGGCATTCTCTGCAAAACAGTTGCCGAAGTAGATCTCATGCATCCTTTTGTGCGTATAGAAGCACTAGAGCACTCTTTCATCATCAGAGAGACTTAGATCGCCTTTACTTTATTTTATTTCTTACTATTGTCGTCTTAGAAGCCCCATTGCGGTGTTCACAGTTACTTTTTAAGGAATTTGCGGTGGTTGTATAGATGAGCCTCTAGACTCTTACAACTTGGAAAGCGTTATTCGGGAATTTCGTTTATATGTTGTGTTTCCTTCATGTTGGCGGTTCTGAACAGATCGGAACGATAACAGAGATTTAACGTCTTACTCCAGTGCGGCTCCGCACCGCTGAACAAATATAATGGGGAGGCTCAAAACTAGTGGGAAACTTTCTTGCGTACTCAAAATAAAAGAAAAAAGACACACACAAACACACACACCACGCACGCACGCACGCACACACACACACACACGCACTTTCTTGCGTACTCAAAATAAACGAAAAAAGACACACACACACACACACACACACACACACACACACACACACACACACACACACACACACACACGCGCGCGCGCGCGCGCATGCACGCACGCACACACACACACGCACGCACGCACGCACGCACGCACACACGCACACGCACACGCACACACACACACACACAGAATGAACGGTACAGTAATGATGCTGATTTTTTTCTGCTGAAACACCTCGGGGGGCTCCCTCAGTGGTTCTACTGTTTGACTACGTTTTGCTCGCTTCCGACGTACCATTTCCAGAGTAGGTGGGCGCTATTTCACGTTTGCCGGTAACATAACATCCTAAATGGTTTCTAGAGTGACAGAATCGCATATAATTATTTTTTATCGAAAATTACGTCAACGCAGCAATAAGTTTAAATTAAAGCGAGGCAACTGTTTTGCTCTGGTAAAAATTGACGCGTCGCCACTGTCACGGCCGCTACCACTGTACACTACAGTGGTACATACACTTGGTGTCAATGAGAACAATAGATGTCTCACTAGTTGACAGCAAAGTCTAAAACCCAAAGGAAGGTCTAAAAATCCCGTCGAGACTCCAACCTTACTGGGCTGCCCAAGCATTTACTGAATTATGTTAATCGAAGCCTAGGCATGCTCAATGATTGACGTTCGAATGGCGGAACCGAAGAAGTGAGTCAGAAATGATGCGGAAGGCAGGGAGTTTGTGTCACTGGTTTTAGGTCGGAAACTTCAATGTCCTGGTTAACATCGTCAGGGATTTCGACATCGCTGCTCAGCTAATTGTATTTTGTAGGTAGTAACGACCAACCTCTAACTGCAAATACGCGTAGTTAGCCGTGAAAAAGTGCTTATGGTTCAAGCGCAAACCAGCTAGCACGACTCTCTTTCACAGGTGAAGGGCAGGGGCATCATGGTACTATGGGCAGCGCTTATGTTTCCTTGCTCTTATATTGTAGAGACGAACAGCGTGTTTGTTCGTCAGGACACGCGCGCCTAATGAACTCGGTGTTCGCGTTGAGACGCCTGTAGCTACGTTTGCAGTTTGTTGGGCTGCCGCCTGCAGCTGCTGCTGATGAATCCAGCGTTATACAAGAGGGAAATTGCCACCGTTGTCGGACGGGCACCGCAGGAAAGTTGGATTCTGCGCAAAAACTGCTGTCCTGCGCACCGTTACGGCAGCACGGATAGAGCATTTCTCTGTCAGCTGGGTCTGTGGGGTCCGCCGGGCCGAACGGAAGCCCCTGAAATTCAAAGAAAACGAAAGAGCCCAGCTGAAGCAAACCACTTTTCAGACGTGACAGAAGTGGTTCTCATTACGGTGACCACAAAAACTGTTTCCCAGATGCTGAAAGCACGAATACGAAGAGTGTGTCATTACTCGCTGTCGAAAGGTTCGGTTACTACCCATCACCCCTATTTAATACCCGTCAGGCGACCTTAGGGTGCGTGAATAAAAAAAAATGTTCATTTGCTAGCTGCGGTTTGAACGTAATTTACCTGTCGATTCCGAGCGTCCGTCCGAACACTTGCCAGTGATTAGCGTCCAGTGATTCTACAGCAACAACTATGTCAAAAGTAGTTCTTTACACAAACCCTATCTTGCGCAGCTGCAGTTCCAGTGTGCGCTTTTGTACACCGTACAGGTACTCTCAACCAAATATTGCGGCAGCGACCCAGAAGCCAGAGTACATGGGCGGAGATTTCCCAGCGAACGTTCGACTTTCCAGTTAGCTTTGGGGATAAGGCAGTGTCTCCGTGCCGAAAAGTTGGCCCCGTTGACTACAAGCTTGAGAAAATTTGAAGGCTTAACGTCACAGCGTTTATGCAGCAGCGTTGCTTAAAGAAAAGCTGAAGTGGTTTTAGAATACGGCAAAACTTCGTACTTAAGAAGAACGGATATTATTCACGATGGTGTAATTTTTTCCACGGTTGTTGAAGCAGGAGCTTTAGAATACGCGAAAGAAAAGTTTGTTTTGCTCCGCCCACGCGAGCGTGCCGAAACTGTGGGCATGGAAACGTGCGTCAGCTTTCGTTCGTTTGGCGGAGCCGCACTACACTTCGACGGAAGGTTGCCGTTGCTCACTGATCCGAGCTGCGAGAGCACTGTTCATGAACTGGAGGCTTAAAGGGACACTAAAGAGAAACAATGAATTGGTTTAGATTGATAAAGCGTGCTCGGAGAACTCTTCTGTAGTTTATTTCACCACTATAGGTTTATTATTAGAGGAGAAAACAGTTGAAAGTTTCTTTTTTAAATTTCGCGCCGAACTTTGTAACTCGTGACGTAAAAGATTTAAAAGAGCATTTAACGTATTTTGGCGCCACTGGCTCAACGAAATTTCCACAAACTCGTTATGTCAAGTCTCTGGCCCCCTCAGAGGACAATGTACTTCGATTTAACCGATTAGCAACTACGTAGGACCAAGCACGCGCCGTAAAAAATATGTGACGTCACGGCAAATGGTGTGGGAATTACAAGGTGGCGTCGCCACCTGTATTTTTTTTTTGCGCGTTTTCTCGCTTATTAAGCGTCTTCTCGCGGCAAGCGTGGTGTTTTTGGTATTGTGGAAGACTACTTTACTAATGCGAGAAAAATCGTTTTGCTCTTTAGTGTCCCTTTAAGCAAGTATACACAAGCAGCAAGTTCTGCAGCTGGATTACATCTGCCATAAACGCAAACTGCCGAGCGCGACGTGAACAAGCCTCTCTCGTTTCTTCAACCATGGCTTCTCAGACTAGCAAGAGCTCACTTCTGGCCTTGTTGGTACGACATATCTGAAGTGTTTAGGGCACATTTATCAACACGGGATAAGAGGGAGGCATAACACGTACACAGGTGCTAACTTTAAAAAAAAATCATCAAAAACTAAAAAAAGCCGGCAGATCCCACGCATTGTGGGAATCGATGTAATGCGAAGCAGCCAGCAAAGAGCTGCATACATCGTCTTGTATGTCATTGAGGAAAACGCGTGTCATGGTTTTCATATTAACTCCTAATATTTATGTTCGTCACACAGTAACGTCGCGCAATACCAACTTCGGGGTCGATCAAGCTAGAGAAACGGCCACCAGCGCCCATTAGCGTGGCACGCAAGTCATGCTGTACATGACATACGTGTCATGACTTTCATGTAAACTCGTGTTATTTATGTTCCTCACACGGTCACGTCGCAAGATACCAATTTTGGTGTATATCAAGCTAGCGAAACGGCCGCCAGCACCCCATGAGCGTGGCACGTAAGTCATGCTGTACATGACATGCGTGTCATGATTTTCATGTTAACTCGTGTTTTTATGTTCGTCACACAGTCACGTCGCGCAAAACCAATTCCCGGGTAGATCAAGCTAGCGAAACGGCCGCCAGCGCGCCATGATCGTGGCACGTAAGTCATGCTGTACATGACATGCGTGTCATTATTTTCATGTTAACTCGTGTTATTTATGTTCGTCACACAGTCACGTCACAAGATACCAATTTTGGTGTATATCAAACTAGCGAAACGGCCGCCAGCGCACCATGAGCGTAGCATGTAAATCATGCTGTACATGACATGCGTGTCGTGATTTTTATGTTATGACTTGTAATTTATGTTCGTCATACAGTCATGTTACGCCATACCAATTTTGGTGCACATTCGATGAACCAAGCGACCAGGAGAGCACAAAGTCGTAGGCGGCTAGATAGATAGATAGATAGATAGATAGATAGATAGATAGATAGATAGATAGATAGATAGATAGATAGATAGATAGATAGATAGATAGATAGATAGATAGATAGATAGATAGATAGATAGATAGATAGATAGATAGATACGCTCAAAGTCGCAGAAGTTCGCTAAGAAATGCTTCACATCAAAAAAATCGGCAGATGCCACGTATTGTGGGAATCGGTTTCATGCGCAGCAGTCAGCCAGTAGTTCTAGGCTGTATTTCTTTTGTTGGCCCTGAGCCGATGGTTACGTGATGGATCCATGTGTTTTAAATGCGAAGCATTTCTTAGCGAACCTTTCGCACTTTGAGCGTTTCTATCTACGTATCTATCTATCTATCTATCTATCTATCTAGCCGCCTACGTCTGGGTGCTCTCATGATCGCCTCCTTAACCTAGTGTAGGCCGAAATTGGCATGTTAGGGTAAGAGGATTTGAGGAATATGATTGTTGGGTCATGACATGAATATGGTGAAAATCCTGTCGCGTACGTCGTCAAACCCTTTCCACTAGACACGTGTGGCACATACCCGTTTGCCACGGGCCGCGGTGTACTGGTATGCGCCACAGGTGATTGACAGTTTATATCTACCCAGGAACGGGGAGAACAGACATTGGAAACCTCAATGCGAGAGCGTTAAGAAAAACCAACATTGGCAGCGTGTATTTGACGAATGGAAAGAATGAAAATTAGGATCCCAGCAGGAACCGAACCCAAGCATTCTGCATGGCAATCAGGTATTCTACCACTGAGCCACGCCAGGTCTATAAACTGGTTTGGAAAAACAGCCTACGCAGGCATAATATAGGTGCAACGTCAATTGTGCTCGTGGTGCTTGCTATATAGTTTTACAAGAAAGCAATGAGCACTACATGATACTCCTACGATATGTACTCCTACGATACAGGCGTCATATCAGATTAACGTCTGTGGTTCCAGTGTTGGCTCCGCTTTTATAGCAGTGAGTATAATAAACATTACATTTTATTTCAATGATTCAGCAAGCTATATTGAAGCATTGCTCGACCACGGAGGAATACATTAACGAAAATTACATATGATATACATATCACCGCACTGTAAAGTGCACTTCGTCCGCCAGAATGATGCAGTGTAATCTTCATTTCTTACGAGGCTGGGCGATGGCCTCATGCTGACCGAGGATGATGCCAGATTGATTGACAGCCGCTTTGTAGATTAGGTAACGTAGGCCACATACGCCCAGGTAGTCTACGAATACGACAAGCGCCATACGCTGATGTTGGTCTACGTAGCACTCTCCAGGCCTACCAGTCTCGACAGCCTATACCTCACCAACGCGAAGGGTGGCTTCAGGTTCCGACAGGTTGCCGGCTCTATCCACTCACAATATGTCGACAAAATGATGGAGGCATCCGCGAATTCCCACAGCTGTACTATACCACATACTTCACTATATATGGGCCCCTCGTCACCGCGATCACGACCGGATCCTATAACAAGTCATCACCAGCTGCTGTTGCTCACTGATCACAGTAATGATGACCTTGTTCAAGAACTGTCAAGAACTTCTTCCACACATGCACACGGGTCCAAGAAACGTGCACGCGTTCTCCATCATAAGGGACAAGTATAAGCACTACATATCAGCTTACCGCTTCTGGTATTGGTAATACCCACGTTGCCGTTGGTAGCCTTACCCAACCGTAAACAACTGCTCATATAAAACATATGAGGCTCTTCAACATATATGTGTGCGTATAAAAATTATATAAATCTTTAGCGTCATTTTGTGACATGTCGATCAGTAAAAAAAAATACGCCACAGTCACCTTCCCGCAGCATGCTTCGCATACCATCGACTCCCACGGTACGTGGTATCTGCCGAATTTTTTTTGTAAGTGTAGAGTTGTGTGCACATCGTGGGCTTGCCAGGCACGTCGACAACACTGGTGTTTAAAGGGTAACTTAGGGTCTGACGCAACGTCAGCACTCACGTTAGAGCACATACGTCAGTATTATCGAAACGAAGTGCACTTTATGGTGCGATGATGTGAACATCATACGAAACGTTCGTTAGAGTATTCCTCCAAGGATGGTCAACGCTTGAATATCACTTGCTGTATCATAGGAATGCAAATGTAATATTTATTAGACTGCTATAAAATCAGAGCCAACACTGAAACCACAAGTGACGCTAACTTGGCATGACGCCTGTATTGTTGGAGCACATATGTTGTGTAGGGCT
This sequence comes from Rhipicephalus sanguineus, assembly GCF_013339695.2. NCBI lineage: Eukaryota > Metazoa > Arthropoda > Arachnida > Ixodida > Ixodidae > Rhipicephalus > Rhipicephalus sanguineus. The sequence continues at coordinate 50,056,409 of NC_051184.2, forward strand.
ATATGGTTTTGTTATTAAATTAGAGAGCCAGCACCACAACCACAATCGACGTTGCACCGACATTACGCCAGGATAGGGTGTTTTTCCAAATCAGTTTTTGGACCTGGCGTGGCTCTTTGGTAGAATACCTGACTGCCACGCAGAATGCTTGCGTTCGATTCCTGCTGGGATTCTAATTTTTTCTCTTTGCATTCGTCGGGTCAACGCTGCCGATGTCGCTTTTTCTGAACACTCTCGAATTACCAATGTCTGTTATCTCTGTTCCTGTGTAGATATATACTGTCAATCAGCGGTAACGCATACCCGTACGCTTCGGCCTATGGTAAACGGGTATGTGCCACACGTGTCTGGAGGAAAGCGTTTGACGACGTAAGTGACAGGACTTTCACGTTATTTATGTCATGGCCAGTCAGTCATATTCGTGAAATCTTCTTACCCTCCTATGCTAATTTTGGTCTACACCAAGTTAAGGATGCGATCACGAGAGCACTCTGACGTAGGCGGATAGATAGATAGATAGATAGATAGATAGATAGATAGATAGATAGATAGATAGATAGATAGATAGATAGATAGATAGATAGATAGATAGATAGATAGATAGATAGATAGATAGATAGATAGATAGATAGATAGGAGCGCTCAAAGTGCCTTGGGTTAGCTAAGAAATGCTTCGCATTAAAAAAGTATCAATAAACAGGTTTATTGCATTGTTGGCGACGTTTACGATGAGCATATAAAAGTTGGTTGTAATAAATTCTTGTGAAACAAATATGGGCATCGTTGTTCCTGAGTTTACATCTTAGCCCAGAGGAGAAGTGTATGCGCTCAATTCAATGGTGCGCTAGTGAAGCCCCCTTAAGGAATGTAGTGTTGCTTCGATAACTCTAAAAAGCATTGTCCTTCATTCATGTATTAGCATTAATATTTGGGCTAGTTTGTTCAAAAGCATATTCATTCGCCAGAGCAAACAACATAATGAATAAAAACACGCATGTGTCCGCAGAGTCTAAAACAGCGCTTTTTTTATTAAACACTAAAATAAAGTCTTAAACTCGACATGCATACATTAATTCTCATGTGTACCTGCGTACTGCCCCGTAATCTTACCCGGGACCAAGAAGTACCTCTTCGGAGGCTTCGGGCAGGCATAGCCCTTGCGCCGTGCTTTAACCGAACATGGCGATCGAGGTAAAGCAACAAGTGAACGCACCGCACCGCAGATGTTGGGCTCTACTTCAAGACCAGATTTAACAACTGCTTTTTCACGTGCCTCGAAGCACAGAGGGGCATGCTAAACATTTTGAGAAAACATGGACGGACAACATAAATATTAGAAGCAATAAAAGGTTTGGTAAGGTATGTGTCAACAGCGCCACATCTATATGAGGCATGCCGTAGCTGTGGGTTCCGCAATTATTTTGGCCACCTGGGGGCCTTCTGCTCGCTGGTTATCCTAAAGTACGCGGATATATTGCGTTTCGCTCTTCACATCAAAATGCGGCCTCCGTCGGAAATAAAACCACGTCCTCGAGATTAGCAGTGCAATAGCTTAGATGTGAAGTTACCTACCACGACAGCTATTTTAAGCATGACGTCACGGATAAGTTTAGAGATTCACTGCTGCAGTTATTTCACGACGTGCAGCTGGAAGTTTCTCCATTACGTTATTGCTTATTATTGCGATAGCATTTATATGAGCACTCTCGAGGGTTTTTTTTTTCGTCGCCGTCGCCGTCATATTCCGTACAATGTCCAAATCGATAATATCCCACACGCATCGTATATTCTACTCGTGAGCAAAAGCGCGCGAGCGGGGGTGACGTACGCGCCAGAAGCAGGGAGGGTGCATGCGATAACATCTTCCCGCGTGCGAGGTCTGCAATCGATTGCTATTCAAGCAGAGAGGAAACGCCCCGCCCGTCTTCAAGGATCATGAAAGACGCCGCAGGAGACTGGGGAAGGATGGGGGGGGGGGGCTGTGTCACTCGAGCAGCAACCTTGAACTTTGGTCGTCGAATGCTGCTCCAGCAGAGAGGAAATGCACTCAAAGACGCGCGCGGGGCAGGGGGCGGGTCACTGAGCAGCAACGGTGAACTTTGAACAAAGGGGCGCGGTCACGATCGCTGGTGCGCGCGCTTTCCCGGCAGGCATCAGCAAACGGCCCATATACCCTTCTACGCTGTGCTCTCAATGCTAAAAGACTCGGCAAAAACCGCTTCCCTCCATGGAGCAGCCGTACTCTCTTACACTGCCGTTTTGTAGAGTTAAGCGAGATCGGATCCAAAAGAGTTATCGGCCAGCCTTACTTCGTTAATATTACATATTTTTTGCTATCGCGTCCATTGCTTAACCCTTGCGGTGATACTGTGCTTTATTTGGCTTGCGGCAACTACCCCAGAATATAAAAATAGAAATGGCAAACGCAACCTCTGTACTAATTCACCTGCCCTGGTCCAGAATTCTCAGCAGTCGGCGAGAGTAAAGAAAACAAAAACATGTCTCAATGTTTCTAAACTACCAGGTGCCAATTGGTGAACAAGAGGTAACGACCAAATTCTGGATATTCCATGTTCGCGAGTGATCCTTGATGATGGCGGCTGCCGGGAAGAGAGGAATATCCGTTCTTAATTAACTTTTCGTGGTAGAGACGAAATATTCTGCCCTGATGGTATTTTCGCAGTTGAGAAGAGTGTGCGCGTGACACTTTTAATTACGGGGCCGTCTACAGCCGCTACATCGAACCCACAGTAACTGATGTCAAGGTGGCAAGTTGGAACGGAGATTTCGTCGGTAAAGCCGCCGCACTGGGATTGGCTCTACACCCTTAGAAAGGTCGGACCGTTCGAGTAAGGCTTTTTTTACACGCGTCGGTATCGACCTGAAATTAAAGTACGGGTGGGCCGACGCGAAGCCACCGGAGACTACAAGCGGTGTAGTTGTCAGATGTCTGTGTCGTAATTTTGTCGCATTCATACGCAATCAATCATTATGCCACAAATGAGGCTCTTGTTTACAAATCACGTGCCAGCCATGCTCTTATGTTTTAAACGTAATTAAAACTTTCAAAGAATGCTTGTGCTCTAACAATCTAATATTGCAGGCAAATCTTCACTAACATGCGGCACAACACACAATGCAGTGCGGCTGCGTGCCTGTCTTTCATGAAACTTAGGTGTTATCAGTTCACCGTAATCAGATAATCAGAGAAACAATTGAGACATTTCACATTAGAAGGAAGGGTGAGCAGTGCAGTCGCTCTTCCTCCATTGCCTTGCATGATTGTGGATACCGTTTCCTGGAACATTCAAAGCTATAGCAGTCACTCTTATGGCTCTCCACGTGGATGTTTTTAGGGTTCAGAATGGTGCCTTCTGACGTCCTGTTTGAGGTGATCACATGGTTGGCAGGTGTCAATGTTTATGTGGTCCTGTATTTTCAAATATTTAGTTGCGAGTTCACTGCTGTCGTGTGTTCTATCTCCCCTTGTCCATGTCGTTTTTGCGCTGTTTTCAAGATGTCCAAGAACTAAGCCCAGCTTTCAGTTCATCAAGACCTGTGTCGTTCCTTCGGTGCTTTACTGTGTTTTCGTGTTGTATGTGTGCATTTTGTGATTCGTAGAGGTGTTGTTTTCTGTTCAACTCTGGTTCTGGCATGTTTCGCTGTTGTGGGCTTCGTTTTCTCTGCGCCTCATTTGAGATTCCATCTCTCGAACCTCGCGATTGGCGGCTTCCCTCCGCTGCCGCTCGGCTTGCGCTTGCGGCGTTCGAAGCTCGGTGCTGGCAGGTCGGCGTCGACCAGCAAACAGATTTGGGATAAAAGGCATCACCGGCAGCTTCATTGACTCAACGCCGGATGTTCATCGTTCGGAGTGCCTTGAGCGTTCGACAATGGGCGGAGACTTCTGCACCTAGAAACCAGATCAACTTCAGTGGCGTTGCTCTATTGCGTGTATCCACTTTTCCCTTAGACGGCGGCTTCATTCGGAACGGCGAATGCAGCTGTCTGTCTATGTTCAATATATACATGCTCGAGTAGGTGAAAACAAAAGAAATTATCGATTCGTCACCGTAGCTTGGATGCAATATGCTGTGATTGCGGCGACAAACGTGCGAGTATCTTTGTCACTGTTCTTGTTTTAATTGCACCTGCTCACGTTTGTATATATTCGCGGGCACATGAAAATAACGTCTGCGGTTGAAACTCAGCGCTGTGTGCATGTTCTCTGTCCGCGTCGTCACACTGATCAATCTTGTTATGATCATTAACGAACTAGCCCGCCAACGCATTCTGGCCAATTTCAACTCTGAATCGTCTCCCTCTGTTCTAAACGCAATACAAACTGCCCTGACATTAACAAAATACACCATCTCCCGCTAAAGAGAACGATGTGTGGATGCAAAGCAGCGGGGAGATGGTTAGATTGAGCGGGAGATGGTGTAATTTTTTTTTCTTGCGTTATCGAGCTTTTGCCTTCCTCTGGCGTAGAATCAGCACTGTCTTCCAGTCTCCATCCAGCTCCCGCTGCGTGGAACTGCCGGCGTCCGAGGTATTCCACTCCCGCAAAGTCGCAAGATCATGTGCGTGTACCTCTCTGTAGTCCGTGCCATTGGTGTCGTCGTGAGATTATTCAGCGAGGGAAGGAGAGCACGAGCGCCCCGCGTCTAGAGCCACAGAAGCAGAGGCGGCCATCGGCCGCTCGTGCCACGTCAAGACGCCGGAGGCGTCGCTGCTGCCTACTTGTCGCAGGAGAAAATGAGGCGCGCGAGAGGGGGAGTGGAGAGGGGGACGGATTGGAGGGTGGGTGGTTGGAGAGGGTTTGCGCATGCGGAGTAAGTGTGGTCACGCCGCACACCACCACCACCGGATGGAACTCCGCCATAACATGCTTCGCATCTAATGATGGTTGATCCCTCTGTCATAGGAATCGGTATAACACGAAAGTGAAACAAGCCGTCACAGATGTAGTTTATTGCTTTTGCGCATTGGTTTGGCAGGTGTAGCAGCGCTTGATGTGGACGCACTCACGTTGACGCCTAGTGGCACATCTCAGTACCGACGACTAACGCCCATGATCACTACATAACATTTGCGGTATATGGTGAATCCCGCTAAAATATGGCATCAGCAAGCACATGTTAAACACTGATACTCGGTATTCACTCCTCCAAAGCGTCGTGAAACGCGAAGAGAAACGCTACGCGCGGTGTGTCTTCCCTCTAGCCTGGCAGTTTATTAGATGCGAAAGCATCCTATGCTCGTGGCAGTGTCCGTTCTGCAGCGTCAGCACCCATACCGCGCATGTGCAAAGCCTCCCCTCTCTCCTCACGTGAGCACGAGGAGGTGGGGTGGAGGAGGTGGCGTGAGCGCTGCCTCCGCTTCGTTTCTCCTCTCCCATTTCTCTCTCTCCGCCACAGCTCTGCGTTCGTATATAATGCGGCGCGCGCTCGCTCCTGTTGCTCTCTCCTTCGCAACGGCGCTATGGACGCTCGCGAAGATCAACGTAAACGGCAATGCCTGCAAGCGAATCTCGAAGCTGCGAGGCTGCGAAAGCGCGCGTTCGCTGTGATTCCGTCATTCTCTCTCTGTGCAACGGTGTGCGAAACGCCATGAACAACGTCAATGTCGGCGCTTGATACAGCGGCAGCGCCACCGTCGCGGAGCAGAGGAAGGCTCGGGAAGCCGAACGTAAACGTCAGCGTCGGCAAACGGTAATTCAAGCGCCTCGACAACCACCTTCTCATAAGTCACAGAAGAGAAACGGAAACTCGATGCGCACCCCCGCGATGCTTTGGCATCCCACCATGGTTGCCCGTAGGGAGAGATGATGTGCAATTTTTAGGGGCGAAGCTCCTTAAGGCGGCACCCGTTCGTCCCTCGTAGTCGTCGTGATCGTAGTAGTGAGTAACAAGTCTTACGCTTTGACCTCCAAGGTGGTGCCGGTGGGAGATTTCACCTGTGCGTTGTTGAACAATAAAAAATTCGCAGCGTGCGCGTTAACTAAAAGCCGAATTTTTCTGTCTCTCATTCCCCATTAGCAGCCATTGGCATGTTCCAGTAGGAAACGTTAGTAGAAGTAGAAGTGTAAGTGTTAGCTAAAAGCCGACTTCTTCTGTCTCTCATTGCCATTAGCAGCCATTGTTTACCTCCAAGGTAGTGCCTGGTGAGATTTCTCCTGTGCGTGATTAAACAATAAAAATTTTGTTCAAAACGCCGTTGATTGATGAAATAAACCAACGAAAGACGCCAGATGTTTTGTAAAAGCAGAACGAAAGAACGCCAGATGTTTTTCTTAAAGTGTAGTAGTAGTAGTTGTATTTAGCCACCTCGCCCGATCGTCAACGGGCGAGGTGGACCGGCAACGGCGCGAGGACCCTGCCGTACGAGAGTTAAATCACACTAAAAGACATACTTTGCGGGCGATACACTCTAGTGAGCTTTCAACTTTTCGTCTTAATGTACGTACATGATAAAGAAATTATTTCTACGAAAAACGCAAGGCACACCTTGAGCAATATGTTTGGTTTTGGGACGCTAAATGGAACCATGAGGCGATGCGAAGCCGGAGCACTTGCACGATCGCGTTCCGTTGGCTTTCGTTGGGCATGCTACCGACCTCGCGTCGTGGAACGCGCGTCCTGTCTTCCCTCTAGCCTTGCCTTTAATTCGCACAGGGCGAGCGGGGAATGCGGTCGCTCTTGGCGCTCTTTCGCTCGGGAGCGGACTTCTTCCTTGCATTTCACCGATCACAAGTGATAATGAAGAGACCACGTAAACCAGCAGTACAATAAAAGTTTGATGTTTAATATACACACGATGTTTCACACTCTTTATATTATGTACTGGGCGCATTTCACGGAAGAGTTTCACGGTTTACAGATGATTCCCTCCGTAGCTTCGCCCCACTCATCATCATTCACCCCGTGGATATGCTGTGATTTTTTTCTCACAGGTGAGCGGTGAACGCGGTGCGACAGCCAGGCGAGCGTCGGAGAGCTATTTTTCGATATGAATGGACGCTATGGACGAGGCTTGGGCTGAAGCCACCACCCCGCGGTGTGTTAAACGAAATTACACTTCTATTGGAAACGCGCCGTATGGGACGGTCGCAGTAACGGCGCGTTTTCTTTTGTTTTGTTTTTCGAACCTGGTGGCACACTTGTCACCCCCCCCCCCCCGTTATAAAGGGGACACTCATAGCATCCATCCATCCATTCATCCATCCATCCATGCAAGAGCACTGTGAGAAGAAAGTATGAGAGATAAAAGGCGCGTTCATGTAGCCTCCGTTATGTGTTTGGCCGTTGCTCAGTGGGCTAAACGCCCGCCGGCCATCGTCGCGGACCGCGAGGACATGGGTTCGACTCCTGTCAAAGAAACTTTTTCATAGTTTGTTTTTCTTTGCCATTTGATGATGTTCATTTTGCTGACGTATTTCCTTAACCGAAATACGTCATGAAAATCTTGGTGGACCCCGGCATAAAACACTTTCGTGTTAAAAAAGTTCAGGGCCTTTACACTAGGTGATGATAGAAGCCTACTTCCAAATGCACATTCCTGATTTTGTGGCGTCCATGCGTGAACTGAAAATGAACCGACGTGACCTCGAGGCAAGAGATGGCATCGCATATAGATCATCGTGTGACGTCATCACAACGATAGACATAACCAAAATGTGTGACGTCGTCGATTGATACCATCGATCGGTCATAGAGGCAGTGCGAAACCACGTGAGGTGCAGGAAGGCTCAGCTGCGCGGTACGCTGGGTACGTTGAGCGGTACGTTGGCTGGGTCGCGCGTGGCAAGTAATGGTATATACCACGCATCGAGAATACGCCAGAGTAGCAGCGTGCTTATGAAGAAAGCCGACAAGAGCAGAGATGGAAATGCACCCGTCAGCTCCATTGGTCGCCCACCTTGACAGATTAGAATGGCTCCAACTTGTTCACGCGCAGGAACGCCGCGAAGACGAAGTGGACGAAATAGACACGCAGCTTGCGCGCTTACTTTTATGGAGCATATTTTCTGTACCATGATCTTGAAACAGACATTTAAGACTTTCACCTAAAAACCAAATGTGACTTCATGTCCAATCGAGGTACCTCCACTACGTACTACAAGACAGCAGCTCGGTGCTCAACCATCAGACCACATCGCACGCGTCTTTTTCGAGCCAAAGCCAGCTGTGTTTATTTCCTCCACACTTGTCTATAATCTTGATAAGGATGGCGGCGCGATTTACTACCGATGCTCCATACGCGGATAAGGGTGGAGGCAGCCGTAAAGAAAAATAAGTCTGTACGATATCTGCGGTGGGCAGATTGCACAGCTCAACGACATCGGAGGGAGAAGCAGACGATGTGTCCTGCACATAGAAACACTGAGATTCGTAGGAGCTTTGCTGTGCGTAGTATTAGAAAACTTCATTTCTCGTTTTGCTTGTGAAGTCCCATAGAGTGCAGCCCTCAGTCCAGGGCCTCATTTGCTGGTGCTATCCGGCTGGCCCGGTCACTCAGTCTTCGCTGGTCGTCCAGGGCTGTGCGTAGATTCTAAAATGCTGCGCATGTTTGCTCCACTTAAACAATTGTGCAAGTAACAACGGTGGGTGTCTGGTGTGCCGTTCCTACACAACTCAGTCAGAGAGCATATTATTGCGTACCCCATGTCAGCAAATGTACAGGCAACACTGCTGTGTCGCAAAAAGCTGGCGAATGCCTTGTTTACAGTGCACTGAGATGCCTGGCCTGCTCACTGCCACCTCAAGTAGTCCGTGTTTGAGGCTTAGTTGCGGATTCACGATGTAATAAAGTTTTACGACATGTGGGGGGGGGGGGTAGTACATCTTGTGCGTTCACCGCAAAGTTTGCGTTGAAGCTATAAACCGCACGAAAGTCACTTCGCTCGCTGCAGCGGCCGCGTTTACGAAGTGGGTGAGTTGCTAGATAGCAGAGCCATGGAGTAGGGGCTATTTGGTTGTGAATAGTCGACACTTGTAGCGTGCTGCTCAAACACAAAGTAACAACTGTGACATTGTTTAGCTCATGCTCGTCCTGTGTATGCATGTGCGTTTTCTTTTTTGTGCGTCCTTCTTTTCATTTGAACAGAGCGCTACAAGTGTCGAGCTGTGACAGTCGTTGGTTCGCGATCGTCCTCTTTGTGTCTTTTCGCGCGTCTTTTGTGCTTGAGCACCGCGCTGCAAGTGTCGAGCTGCTTGCCGTTCTTCGTCCGACATTCCAATTGGTTGCTATCCCTTTCACTGCTTCGCCCTTGCGGCAAAAGTGTGCCTTTTCGGACCCATTTCCACTTTGAAGAATACGAACAGAACAGACAACAAAGACAAATACGATCACTGCTGTGTAGGCCAATTTATGCAGCCCCGCGTGCGCGTCGCAAACTACGCTGGCTTGGCTCCCACACTAAAAAAATGTTTTATTTTCCTTCATTTCTATGGCTTTAAGAATATATTTCTACAATTCCACTAAATATAATGGTCAACATTGTCTATGTTTTATTATAGGCTTCATTTAGAGTGAATGAGAGAGTTGTGTACTCAACTGTGGCATCATTTGAAGCAATGTATATGCCTAATGCCCATTACCATATATAGATATGCATTTTAGCAGAAGAAAAAGACGTTTGGGGTCTATTTGTGTGTGTCAAAAAAATGGTTGACGACTTATAGTACTCTGTGTACTACTTATTGTAGTATGTGTACTCTACTATGGGAGATCAGTGAGCCGTCCACAATGTGAAATGCCGACGACGGGCAGATACGCGCCTATGGCAACGCATTATTTTATGAATGCTCGTGACGACGAAGAATAATGGATTCAGTGGAATCCTCTTCTATTAAAGTTAAAAACGTAGCGCAAGTCCGTTGCACTACTCTTATAGAAAGGGTTCCTTTATTTGGGCAATAATTATACTTCCTTACAAACCTCTAAATTATAGTTTACAAGCACCTAATACCTTCGATTAGAGGAAATATAATTACTTCACTGCGGTGGGTTCCGAAGCTAGAGCCCACACTCCGAAAGGAAGAGTGTTAGCCACTGGGATAAGCACCCACTTTTTTAAGCGAAGCTGCTAGTAAAGGAGGAGGAGGAGAAGAAAAACGGAAAGACAGGGAGGTTAGCCAGTTCTCAGACCGGCTGGCTACCCTGCTAGTAATATTTTGGTGGCGGCGGGGTAGGTGGCGCCATAGTTCGCGAAACAATCGGCGCTGGCGTTTGTGCAGATATGCGCGTGTACACAAAGGAGGCCCTGAAAGGTGCGTCGGTCGCATGCGTATTTCTAGGGGTCGTTTCGGAAGACACGGGAAGAAAATCGGAAGACGAATTGGCACCCAGATACTTGTACGCACTTACAGATGAAGTTTGCGACTTGTAAGTTAGGTAAGTCAAGCCAAGAGAAAAAATATTTATTCATGGGATATCGGGACTTCATTCTGATGCTGCACGTGCGTACTAACTCTTGCTGCTATTGCATTGTAAACACGAGGAAAACATTGGCAAAGTTTTGATATGGCATTTTCCCCCTTGGATGCCTATGACTCCAACCTCAACTTTCCTTTCTCTTGCTGCTGAAATAGAGTCGCCTGACTTTCTTTATACAGCAAGACTTGGCTTTGACGGTGCTATATATTTCTAAGAGGCCCTAAAGAAATCGTGTAGTTCTTGTTAGGCATACTGCTCTCTTAGTTATGTTCTTTGTTTCGTGTATGCGAAGAGGGAAGCACGAAAAAGGGTGAGTGCAGAGTGCCTGCCTTCCTTCCCTCAACTAGCGCTGTTATCCCATGTTCATGCTCTCGCCTGATCATAACGTCTGTATGTACGTGAAAAATTGCAAAATCTATTCACGTGACTACGGTGCTCGGCTTGAACAAAACAACCGTTGAGACCCTTCGCGAAGTTTTATTCGAAAGAAAGCAAAATGAACGGCTTAAATGTCTCTTCTCTTTTTTTAGAATTACCTCTTATCACGAATTATTGTTTAACAAATCACTGATAATCCCGCGGATCGCATCATGTGCATCTCCTTTTTCGTAATTATTCTTGAACCGCAAATGGGACTGTACTGGCAATGCTTTGGGGAAACGCCGTTCAGCCAATGCCATGGAAACTTGGTCACGCGAAGTAATGCCTGCATTCTTGTCATGTCTTAGTAATATGGCAGGAGTCTGTTACGAAAGAAGAGGACATCGGTCGCTTTTACATATGGCAAAAGCTGATAGTCGCATTTACATGACGCGGGCTCCGCGTTATTGTAATGTGATATCTAATCTGAACGCAGTTTTTGAGATTCACACCCGCACTGCCGGGTTTTATTTTCTCTCACTCGGATTCTGCAATCGTGTGCGTGTTTCTAAATGCCGGCAAAGTTTTTCCGGCTTTTAGAATTCTCCATCGCTTCTCCTAATGTTCGTGCTTTGTTTAAGTGCCTTTAGATGTCAACCGCGTGTTGTCAACCAGATGTCAACCAGTGTGGTCATGAATCACCAACTGGCCCAATCTTCCACTTTACTGCGCTTGTCCCCGTCTTCTAGTTGACGGTGGTGCCTACCGCGCAGTATAGTTCGATCTACTCTACCATTTGAAGTGAACGACAGCGCGTAAAACAAGGACGAAGAGAGCAAGAACGACACCTGCACTGACTAACAATGTTTTTTCTTCATTGCACCAAGGCAATATATAGAAACAAAAACAGCCTACTCTGCCTGCGCGACGCCATTGCCTCGGTGTCGCGCATTTCAAACTATGCAACACCAAATAGCCAAACGTCGCACCCTCTACTCTACAACTAACGTAACCGGACACCCACAGATTACAGACCATCACAGAAAATCGCAGAAATTTACAGGGGACACACAGGAAAACCGCTGCTCCTCTGTTTCTGCAGATTCCACACTGAATGGATCTAGGCTAAGTTTTTGCTTTGTAGCGATGTACCTACAAGACATCTGAAAGGCAACGCGTGCACCTACGCAGCTACACACTGTGTTCATGCAGTCGCTGATAATGACGGTCACTCATGGCTGATCCCTTTGTAAAGGGGTGCGCAGCTTTAAACCACCCATTCGTTGTGCAGTGCGCATGGTTTGAGGCATGGTGCGATTTTACGCTTCTGCCAAACAGTATTACGTTTTGTACAGCGTCCTCTCGACCGGCATGACGCCTGTATAGGGTCTTTCTTTATATAATTCTCTATGTATCGCAAATTCTACTTACACTCATTCTTCTTCCAACCCTCTCTGTAACGTCCTAACACCCGTCGGTCTAGTGGTTATGGTGCTCGACTGCTGACAGAGGGGTCATGGAATCGAATCCAGGCCGCGGCGGCCACATTTCAATGGGGGCGAATAGTTAGAGGCTCACGTACTTAGATTTAGGTGCGCGTTAAAAAACACCAGATGATCAAAATTTGTCTAGCGCTCCACCACGGCGTCCCTCACAATGATATGGTGGTTTTGGGACGTAAAACCCCAGCAAGTATTATGTTTCGTTATGCAACAACGGAGTTTTTGTGCACTATTGTAGATGAAAACCCATAAACAGCAGAAATACATTACAAATTAAGACAACCTGGTCCTCTTGAAGAGGACAGTATCATTCGTTCAGAATATTTCTGATAAAATTATTTCTACCTTATCTAACAGGCTAGAGCTATGACTAGAAATTTGCGCTTGTAAATGTTTGAATCATATATTTCAATCAATAACAATCCTCTTTTACACAGTGTTCTTTCCGTGAACGAAGCGCCTTGCGGGTTTTGCATCAAACTCGTATGGTGGCTGATGTTTTTGACGTATGCCTAGAGTGATTTATAGAGAAGTAAACCACCGGCGGCCCCCTTGTGGTTATTAAACTTACACATAAGGTTTTGATGTTTTTGACATAGCCCCCATCACTCAGTGTGCAGGATGAGGAAAAAATATCTAACGCAAAGGGACTAAGTCATGAGCGGAAGAGTAGCGCTTGACGACGTGATTTGCATACACGATCCTCACACTTCTAAAACTTAATATTCTAACGCTTCTCATCTCCGAAAAGAAGATAAGGCTTAAAAGATATTGGGATGAAAGTGAAAAGTTTGGAGCATAAAGTGTACAAGAACTGAAGCATATGTAAGAGCAGTGTATCTTCCTTGATGAAACGCCTAGTCACCGTCATCTCCACACTACAACTACAGAATATGAGCAGCTTCAAAGTTTCTGCATAGAAACAACGTCGTTGCAAATCCTTGGTCAAAAAGGAAACAGTCTATAGCGTGAAGGAAAATACAGACGCAGCCGAACGAAAAAAAAAAGAAATCAACTACATTGATCGAACAAGCACGCGAAGTTTTCAGACTCAGGCTCCTTCGTGCGCGAATTTCACACGCCACAAGTCGTGTGTGCAGGCGCGGCACAACAAATAAAAAAATTGATTTATTACAGTCCATGCGCCTTAAACTTCTTCCCAAAAGGCAAAATGTGGGGGCATAACTCACCACATAGTGCAGATTGGGTGCCATAAATCGACAGAGATGGATGGGCGGACCTATTTAAGTACACGCGGAATGTTTTTCGCATTTGGCTTGGGCACAACTTTTCGGTCGCTTCTTCTGAGTGTTCCGTGCCTCTACAGTTCATTTATTTATTTATTTATTTATTTATTTATTTATTTATTTATTTATTTATTTATTTAGTTTGTGTACTGTATTCGACCTTGTATTACTACCCACAGCGCTAGATGTTATAGTATGGCCCTACTGTATGAACGCGATCTTTGGTTTCATTTTCGGTCTTCGATGCGACTACATTTCGATCGGTTAGCGGTATTCCTTTAACTACAATGTGTCGTTTATTTTACCTTTTCGTTTTAAAGGAATCAACTGTTGCACTGGTGACACCGCATCTGCACGTGCCGGCCTGTTAGAGATTATGCATCACCGAATAGGTTCAGAACGACAGAAAAGTTGCGAGACAGAGAGAGAGTGAGAACTTATCAGAAGGCAGAGAGGTCGGCCTGAGCTTGTGCGCTGTAGCCTGCTACTTTACACAGAGGAGAAGGCAAACGGGAAAAAGTGTGATGAAGAGTGATGATTGAGACATAAAGAAGTTATGCGTATGTACAGCCGTCAGCACCTTTACCTCGAACGCTCTGACGCCTGCCCTCGGCTCGCTTGGACTGAGGTCAGCGCCGCCAAGCGTTGAAAATGATATGCTTGCTGCAGTTACCGATAGATGGAGCGCGCGTCAGTTTCACTAGTAAATTTCTGTTTCCAGTCTGCCAGACCGGCGGGTCCAATGCACTCACTTGGCATCCCGTTTTCGCCACGTTTCGCTCGTGGCTACGTTATCGCGCGCGCCCATGGCGTTCGTTGCCGTATACTTATCTCGACAATGAAACATTATGCACCTTTCGAATTTTAATTCGCAGCTGCTGCTCAAAAGAAATCCCATCTATAAAGAGCAGAGCAAACGCACGTTCATGGCGTTTGTAAAAGTTGCGCAAGACATAAATCTGAAATGCGGTGGCGTTGTTCATGTTTTGATTCATTAGTTTCAGACAGCATGAATTGAACTGTTTGCTCTGCAACTAATATGTGTGATGCTGGGCAAGCTTGGAGCACAAACAAGAGGTGGGAACAGTCCACGGGGCTTCTGGGAGACACCCATGACAGATATTGGACGCCGCTTGTACTTCATCGCTAGGCAGATGCACTCATTTAAAACATGAGAAGCCACGTCATACCTCACGCACGTTAAATCCCGAGGTATACTTATAATCACTTTGCTAGCACTTCGGTCATCGCAAGACCACAGTGTCACGCATCCAGAAATCCCAAACGTCGACACCATGTTCAGCTCACATATAAGAATCACCGGAAATTGATATTTAAATATCCTTTGCCGAAAGTCATACAGCCGGCGTCGCAAACTTCTTGCATTCCACTGCATTATAGCAGAGGTGCGCGCAGGGTTTTCAAAAGTTGGGCTACATTGTACGGATGAATGGTAAAAGAAGGTAGGCGAACATACAGGGGCACAACATTTTTCCTGTGTCCTGCACGCCCACTTTATTTTATCATTAGTACGCTTAAATGTAAATGCAGGATTCGCGTTATTTCTCATGTAGGCTGCATTTTAAAAATTAGGCCTGGTCTTCAGTTGTAACCTCGTTTTATGTTGAAGGCACGCAAGGAACCATAGAAACTCCAGCAGCTCATCTCGAACAGAAAACGGGCTGAAGGTGTCTTTACATAACGTCAGCGCTAGACAGGACGAAATTCTTGGGCACGTGGGCATCAATCCGCTCAGCGTTTCGTAAGCGGCCGCAGCTAGTAGTGTCGCAGGACTAATGAATCAGACAGTTTCCGCGAGAGAGACTTACTGGAGAGCACTTGAGTGTTTGCGCCCGGCTGGCACAGTTAGGCGTGTAATGTCGGATAAACACCCAGCCTGCTTAGTGGTCAGAACGTGAATGACTTTACATAAGGCCGCTTCCCTCTCGGGAAAATGTGACTCGCGGGCGCGGTCCGAGATATCACGAAATGCCGGGGTCAACACGTGCGACACCGGTCTCGAATGCCTGTAGCCTCTGGCAGTGGTCCTGGACGATCTCTTGGGCCACTGCAGGGGTCCGTTTCAAGTTACGTATCTTGCGTGTGGAGTGCCTGCGGATCTGTGCGCTCATTTCACGCGCACACGTTAATCCTGTCTTCACAAATACGCGAAGCAGCCATGTGCGATGTTTCTCGGAATACGCCATTGAAAGTTACTGGAAGTGCTCTTTGCGGATATGCTTCGTACAGTGGTTACGGCGTGCTCGGCTGCAGACCAACAGGTCGCGGGTTCGATCCCAGCCGGGACGGTCGCGTTTCAATGGAGGCGAAATGCTTGAGATCCGTGTACTTTGCGGTGTCATGCAGGGCACGTTAAAGGACATCAGGTGGTCGAAAGCTCCAGAGCCCTCCTCTACAGCGTACCTCATAATCATATCATGGTTCTGGCGCGTAAAACAGATATATTATTATTATTATTATTATTATTATTATTATTATTATTATTATTATTATTATTATTATTATTATTATTATTAGATACTTGCTTTATATATCCATTTTTTGCTGCGTGATGTCGTGATTTAGGGCTACGGTGGAGGTATCTGTCATAAACGTTCAAGATCACCAAGTCCGCTGTCTTTTTTGTCCAGATTTCATACCAGAATAACCGTAGCAGTTATGCTGACGATAATAAATGTAGGATACATGATATAAAAGGGCCACAACTGATACGAAGACGTGTTGAAGGGAAACGATGAATACAAAAATGAATACGAAACGCTTAATGTTTAACTTGACGTAAAAGACCCGAGCGATAGTTTCCGAGTATAGGAGCACTCGAACGATAGTTCACGTATAATCACGGGAACTATCGCTCGCGTAGTAGCCCAGTTCCGATCATGCGCTTTACGTATTCCATAAGCATTATAATTAAACTAGCACAACGGCGTCTCTCTCGCGCCCATTTTATGGGATGTTTGCCAATTTGGGCAACATTAGCGCTGGTCATTTTCTCTAGTCCAACTGACGGCATAATGACGGCGGCAGTGTCTGTGGAACACTCTATTTGTTAAATATGGATAGGAAACAGAGACAGAAATATAGCAGATGACACAGCACACACACAGAGTCAGTCACAGTCGGTCCCTTTTGCGTGGTACGCGACATTTCTGTCACAGCCGCTTGTCCAAGTTCGTCTCTCCTAAACTATGTGTGTACCGTGTATTGTGCTATCTTTCTCTCTATATTTACTCTCCATCTTTAAATCTCCCTAACCCTTGATTCCATGTGTAGGGTAGCAAACCGGTTTTCCTAAACTGGTTAACAGCTCCCTGCCTTTCCTTTTCTACTATTTCTTCTTCTTCTTCTTGAGAAAAACTAAAGACCGATTAACAATGCCAGATAAGCGCGTGTCAATGTGTGTCAAAATAAGATTATCATTCGCTTTGTTGTCATCGCGTGCTGACGCACCACGCACATATTTATTGAGGAGTTGTTTTGAATGCACATATTTATTTTCTATATCTGTGAAACGTCAAGTGGTAGATTATGAATACGCCATGAGTGACTGCTTCATACGAGGGTTTTTCACCTTTTTTATTAAAGAAAGAGCCTGTATTACATGTGCACCAAAGGGCCGAGGAGCTTCAAATAAGTTTAAAGGTTTTTTTTTTTTTTTTTTGGTGGGGCGGGGGGGGGGGGTATTTAGAAGACTGAAAAAAAAAACAGTTATAGGGCCATGGGAGCAGTGGTTATCATTCGCGCATGTTGCTTGGACGAGGAATATGGTGGAAAGAACAGGGTACTTTAGCGAATGCGATGATATAATATTTTTGTTTTTTTACGATGACTGATATTGAAGAACGCCTGTTAATGCTAACTTGAATTAACAAATTTTTTAAATGTGAAGGACCAGTTGTAGTTTCCTTAATACTTTTTCGAGCCGAGAGATGGTGCATGTTCTGAGAGGTAAATTACCACAGAAAATCTCGGGAAAATTTTCATCGCAATTTCCCCGTACTCGCGGGCATCGGCTTAGTTCGTTAGTCGTCACTGGAACGCCACTTCACCTATATATAACGCTGGAACTTTGCCAATATATATTCAGCTGTAGCTCAATTGGTAGAGCATCGGACGCGTTATTTGAAGGAGCTTTTCGTCCACTTCGCTTTCTTCACATTTATATCATAATCACTACGGGCAACATCCTCTATACTTTCATTGGCATTATTGTGTGTTAGTTCTCAATAATATTCTGACTAACAAAGGTAAACAAGCCATTGAAAGTTTCCCTTCATTCCTTTGATAGGTGGCCGTGTTATCTCACGCCTTAGGGATGTTGAGGAGGAATAAATTAAATATAGAGGCACGAACTAGGATTCGAAACGAACCAGACTTTTGCTTTGTCTTCATGTAGCGAAAGCCGCCTGTCACCCCTACATCTCACACCATCCCCTCCGTTCTGCGTACCCATTTGCCGTATCTGAAAGGCACGCGTTGCGAAAGTCCCGGTACTGCGCTTGCCACACACACAGCGGCCACCCATATCTGTCCGCTGTGGCCATTCAGCCTCTGTCGCAATGCGGATTCTGGAGTGTGTTAACGCTGCGCCACGGTGGGCCAACGCCAATACACACAGTCCACTGTAAATGTTACAGCTGTAATATATAGACCCATATATTTCTTCCGCGAGCATCACTATCTGTGTCCCTGTCTCGCGAAAGTACCGATGCAGTGAGCCGCAAACTTCTTTTGTGTTATATTTCTCGAGTTCAACGGATGCACATGCGCAAGAATTTGCTGTCTGTACATACGTGACGAACATAAGCACGTGATAAAATTGGGGGTGTTTATGCATTTTTTGCGCCGCTTTCGTGTTGCTGTCGTTTTCCGTGGCTATTACTGAAGACGAGCAAGGACTTACACTATTAATACACGAGAACTGATTTGTTATTACGTACAGTGTGCGCACAAGATGGACAGAAATATGTGCCTATGCACGATCTATTGCAACGTGAACTCTTGCGAGCGAACTGTTCATTGCCATGTTATTTCCTTTATTTGTTTCAATTTGCTATATGTTTCTTCTTGTTCATTTTTGTTTTCTCTGTTATGATTTCTTTTTGTTTTGTGCTGCGGAAAGTAGTGAAATGGGGTAGCCGTGGTGCTATACACATCACCCTTTCCACAGCAAGGAAGTTCGAACAGAACATAACAGTACAGCAGATCAATACAAGTTTTTCTTTGTGTGAAGCGTGAAGACGTCGCAGTGAATTCTTACATTTGAATGAGTGGCCTATATTTAGGTTCTCTCAGCCGTTTCACGTACATCAGAATAAAATAAATCTCGTTATGAAAGAAGTTAGCTAACCTATAGCGCTTTAAGTGCTAAAACCATGATATGATTGAGGCAGGTCTGGTGGGTGGCACCTGAATAATTTTGTCCGCCTGGTGTTCTTTAACGTGGGCCTAAACCTAGGTTACGCGGATGTTTTCGCACTTCTGCCACGTAATACATTTTGCACCGAGATAACTACGGTATTTTAAATGCGAAGCATTTCTTAGCGAACTTCTGCGAGTTTGAGCGTATCTATCTATCTAGCCGCCTACGACTTTGTGCTCTCCTGGCCGTTTCGTTAATCGGATATATGCCAAGATTGGTATGCAATAACATGACCGTATTACGAACATAAATGATAGGTCATAACATGAAAATCATGATATGCATGTCATGAAAAGCATGATTTACATTCCACGGCCTTGGGGCTCTTGCGGCCATTCTGTTAATTTCGTATATAACAAAACTGGTATGACGTGACAAGAGCTCATGGCGAACATAATGACAGGTCCTAACGTGCAAATCATGACACGCATGTCATGTGCGGCATGATTTATATGACATGGTATCGGGGCGCTCGAGGCCGTTTAAATGAATGGATATATACGAAAACTGGTATGACGAGACCTTTCGACATGACGAACATGACTGACACGTAGTAACATGAAAACCTTGACACTCGTGTCATGCACTTCATGATTTACATGCCACGCTCATGACGCACTCGCGGCCGTTTCGCTAGGTTGATATACACCAAAATTGGTATTGCGCGATGTGCCTGTATGAAGAACATGAATAACAGGTGGTAACATGAAGACCATGACATGCATGTCACGTATGTCATGATTTACATGCCACGCTCATGGTGCATTTCCGGCCGTTTCGCTGGCTTGATATACACCAAAATTGGTATTGCGCGACGCGACTGTATGACGAACGTAAATTAGAGGTGGTAACATGAAAATCATGACACATGTGTCATGCACGACATAATTTACATGCCACGCTCATAGCGCATTCGCGGCCGTTTCGCTAGGTTGATATACACCAAAATTGGTATTGCGCGATGTGACTGTATGAAGAACATGAATAACTGGTGGTAACATGAAAACCGTGGCATGCATGTCATGTGTGTCATGATTTACATGCCACGCTCGTGGTGCATTCGCGGCCGTTTCGTGGGCTTGACATACACCAAAATTGGTATTGCATGACGCGACTGTATGACGAACGTAGATTGGAGGTGGTAACATGAAAATCATGACATGCGTGTCATGTTCGCCATGATTTTTATGGCACGCTCATGGTACGCTCGCGGCCGTTTCGCTAGATTGATATGCACCAAAATTGGTATTGCGCGATGTGACTGTATCAAGAACAGGTGGCAACGTGAAAACCATGACATGCATGTCATGATTTACATGCCACGCTCATGGTGCATTCGCGGACGTTTCACTAGCTTGATATACGCCAAAATTGGTATTGCGCGACGCGCCTGTATGACGAACGTAAATGAGAATCGTAATATGAAAATCGTGACAGGCAAGTCATGTGCGACATGATTTACATGCCACGCTCATGATGCGCTCGCGGCCGTTTCGCGCGCTTGATATACACCAAAATTGGTATTGCGTGACGCGAATGTATGACGAAGAAATGACAGGTGGTAACATGAAAACCATGACGTGCATGTCATGCATGGCATGATTTACATAGAAGAACAGACTGTTGGGCGAGTTGGTAATGCATTCTGTAAAAACTGCGCGAAAAACGTGGACAAAGGGAGAAACGACACAATGCGCTTGTGTCGTCCGTTTCTCGCTTTGTCGACGTTTTTCGCGCAGTTTTTACAGAATGATTTACATGCCACGCTCATGGTGGACTCGCGGCCATTTCGCTCGTTTGATATACACCAAAATTGGTATTGTGCGATGTGACTGTATGACGAACATAAATGGCAGGTCCTAACATGCGAATTATGTTATGCATGTCATGTACAGTATGATTTACATGCCACTGTCATGGTGCGCTTCCGGCCGTTCAGATAACTGGATATATACCAAAATTGGTATGGCATGACAGAAGTGCGTGGTGAACATAAATGACCGGTCGTGCGGTGTATATACCAGAATATACGTTTCATTGACATGGTATATACCAGATTGTGCATGCACGCGTACATGGCAAACATGCGATATATGGTGAACTAGATGCCATGGCATGAATGATTTCATCTGACTCAAAAATAAACAAAGCGATGTATGCAGCTCTTAGCTGGCTGCTTCGCATTACATCGATTCCCACAGTGTGTGGGATCTGCCGGATTTTTTGGTAAAGGTGAAGCATATTCCAACATATTTCAACAAAATTTAAGAACAACACTGCTTCAGGTTGCTTTCCTATTGGTGATCAGCTTTTTAAGACGTATTGCTCATTGAGGTCAGAATAAGTAAGACATGGTGACACCATCGCTATATATAATATTGTTTTAAAAAAACGGCAATTTTTGTTCCTTTATTGGGTGTTGCATTTCTATGTGTTGTTTGTACTGCTCTTTGATTGTTTTTTATTCATGATGTGGTAGCCTATAAATTGGCGATAGTTTGAAAAACTTTCTCTTTTTGGTCACTGTTGGCCGATGTCACCAACTATATTCGCAATGCCCACGAACTATAGGTGGCGCGCCGTGCTTTTCAAGATGGCGCCAGGAGGAGGGTCAACCCGTTTGTTAGCATAGGAACAGATAGGACGTGCGGACGTACGGCCCGTGCCACTTTCACCGGATGAAGTCATGAGCTGCGCTGAAATGGATATGAGACTAAAATACTTTCCCAAACCATGGAAAGTGCTAAGAACTCGCCACCCAATTATTTGCTGCGGTGTGAAATGTTATATTTCAGCTCCGTTACCGTGCATAACGATGCTTTGCGAAATCCTGTGCGTGCTACATAAAACTACATGAACTAGAATTGACGTATGCGCTGAACGGCACTCCGAGGTAGTACGTACCGAACCTACCTGACGGTTTGCGGCAGTAGTAGGCCGCCAGCGAGTAGCGCAATCGCTGCTGCACAGGACACGTTTAATGTGGTGGTGATTTGCAAACATAATACGTCGTCGTCATTACTTGCGCAGTCCGGAACGCGGAGTTACGTCTTCAACGGAACACAAGCATTTAACATCCCATTCAGTAGCTTGTGTCACAGCCATGCTGAGACTCTAGCCTTGTGCAATTCACTTCACTCGCATGTTGCAGGTTCGATCAGCACGATCGAAACATGAATATCGAAAAGAATGCACATGTATGCTTTTTGCAGCGTCGAAGAAGTTAGCCGAGAGGCGTGGACTGTGGCCGTGACTGCACGTTCCATCGCTCTAACCATTTCGCTTCGCTAGTCGAGCTCGAGCGTGTTGGCGGCATGCGGCGCTCAATATCCACACTAATTGTGATACACGCAATGCACAAGAGGAACTATGCTTTTATTTTGATCTCGCTCAAGGATATTATACATTAAATACAATCAAAGTGACTTACGAGTGTGAAAGAACATTAACGCACGAGGGGACGTGAAGTGCAACTCGCTCCTCGTGAGTTAGCAGCTGATGGTTCATCGTCGCTGTCACTCTCGGTGCTTTCAATGTCTTCTACGTCCAGTGAAAAATCCTCGTCGTCAAGATGGTTTCTTTCAACATCACTGCTGAAAGCAGTCTGAAGAATTTCCTCCGCCGAACGACTTCGACCACTCCGCGTCACCACGTTTACAATTAGAGAGACGTCTGGGCGCGGAGAACATTTTGCTATGTTTTGCTCTCAGACCGGTCAACAAGCAAATCGCTTGCGGTGTGCTGCCACCTATCAACAAACGTACAAAAACAAGCGGCGCAGCGGTGGCTATGAAACCCAACACAATGGCGAAGGACGGCGTGGAAAGCGTTCGCTCTACGAAAGGCGTCGAGCAGACGCGTCCTCGAATGATTGAAACGTCGCTCGCACGATTCGTAACAGCGCTTTGCTGACGAAGTATAGAGGCCCTATTTTAATGTATCGCCAACTTGAGATCGCTCAGTTATACAAGAGCACATCGCGAGCCCGCGCGGCCTCCTGCGTACAGTGTTATGGTACTCATGCACTACAACAAACACTGACCAATGCTATAGCAAGTAAAACAGGGTGAGCTTCGACTGAATATGTCAGACGATAACATTTAACTAACCTACGTGGCTACAGAAAGCCTCGCGAAGCTGATATAGTATGTGTACGCTCTGGGCTATCATTGAAAGCGCGAGTTGCCACGTATTTTCACGAAAACTTCGCGTCTCGCAAGAACGAATCAGATTTCTCGTGTCACGGAGGGCCCGGTTTGTTCACTGATGCAGGGAACATGCAAAGTCGTAGTGTTCCTTTCTTGCCAACGCGTTAACACTGAGGCTAGCACAGCCGAACAAGGGAGCGACTGCGTAGTGCTGCCATTTTGTCGTCTACTAACCCTCCTCGAGAGGACGCTCCTGAATTCCGCTTGGCGGCGCGACAGTCTATGGGCATTGCGAATATTGTAAACAGATTGTGTTTTGTGCTTAGCAAACATTGACCCTTTCAGATGACACCTATGAAGAACTGTCTGTAAATGCTTCAAATCAATACAACGTTATTTCAAGGCACTGGATGTTACATTGCATCAAAAATAATGTCGTAATGAGTTAATTTATTCCTGTTATAGTAATCATTCCTAATTATTTTGTTACTAAATATCTACTTCTTGTGAAGCAATTCATGCTGCTTTTGCATAAATAGAAGGAAATCTCAGGCAAGAAATATAGTGTGAATTCATTTCGGTTATGCCCATGTTGAGCAAAGAAAAAATATACTTTCGACGTCGAACGGCTCGTCGAATGAGGTAGTGCCTTCAACGAAGTGATCATATGCAACAGTACACTGACAAAATTAAGCTAAATGAAGACAAATTTATTATGCATAAATTTCAAGTAATCTAAAACTCAATGTACATTGTTCTTTCTTAACTCCTACTCGATACAAACAGCACAAACAAGTGGTGCACACAATTGTGTACACAGCGTCTCAAAGGGTTAATTAAAGCGAAAGCGTTATATGTCTCATCGGGTACCTGTAGTTGAAAGAAAGCCTTCTCGATACTTGAGTGCGCAAGATAAAAAATACGTGACTTCCCCCTTGCAAGCGACGTGTGTAAAGCAAATCAGTGGCGTGCGCAACAAACTGGTGTTGGGCCACTGATGTCATGCGGCGGCGGCTATTGCGGTATTCGCAATGCCCACGAACTATAGGTGGCGCGCCGTGCTTTACAAGATGGCGCCAGGAGGAGGGTCAACCCGTTTGTTAGCATAGGAACAGACAGTACGGGCGGACGTACGGCCCGTGCCACTTTCACCGGACAAAGTCATGAGCTGCGCTGAATTGGATATGAGACTAAAATACTTTCCCAAACCATGGAAAGTGCTAAGTACTCGCCACCTAATTATTTGCTGCGGTGTGAAACGTTATATTTCAGCTCCGTTACCGTGCATAACGATGCTTTGCGAAATCCTGTGCGTGCTACATAAAACGGCATGAACTAGAATTGACGTATGAGCTGAACGGCACTCCGAGGTATTACGTACCGAGCCTGCCTGACGGATTTGCGGCAGAGTAGGCCGCCAGCGAGTAGCGCCTTCGCAGCTGCACGGGACCGCACGTTTACCGTGGTGATGGTTTAGAACCATAATACGCTGTCATTACTGGCGCAGTCGGGAATGCGGAGTTACGTCTTCAACGCAACACAAGCATTTAAAATCCCATTCAGAAGCGCTTGTTTCACAACCATGCTGAGACTCTAGCCGCGTGCAATTCACTTCACTCGCATGTTGCAGGCTCTATCAGCACGATCGAAACATGAATATCGAAAAGAATGCACACGTATCCTTTTCACAACGTCGAAGAAGTTAGCCGAGAGGCGTGGATTGTGGCCATGACTGCACGTTCCATCGCTCTAACCATTTCGCTTCGCTGGTCGAGCTCAGCGTGTTGGCGGCATGTGGCGCTCCATAATATCCATAATAATTGTGATACATGCAATGCACAAGATTAATTATGCTATTATTCTGATCTCGCTCAAGGATATTATACATTAAATACAATCAAAGTGGCTTACGAGCGTGAAAAAACATTAACGCACGAGGGGACGTGAAGCGCAACTCGCTCCTCGTGAGTATTAGCAGCTGATCGTTCATCGTCGCTGTCACTTTCGGTGCTTTCACAGTCTTCTACGTTCAGTGAAAAATCCTCGACGTCAAGATGGTTTCTTTCAACATCACTGCTGAAAGCAATCTGAAGAATTTCCTCCGCCGAACGACTTCGACCACTCCGCGTCACCACATTTACAATTAGAGACACGTCTGGGCGCGGAGAACATTTTGCTCTCGTCAACAAGAAAATCGCTTGCAGTGTGCTGCCACCTGTCAACAAACGTACAAAAACAAGCGGCGCAGCGCTGGCTATGAAACCAACACAGTGGCGAAGGACGGCCTGGAAAGCGTTCGCTCGACGGAAGGCGTGGGGCAGACGCGTCCTCGAATGATTGAAACGTCGCTCGCACGATTCGTAACAGCGCTTTGCTGACAAAGGATAGAGGCCCTATTTTAATGTATTGACAACTTGAGATAGCTCAGTTTTACAAGAGCACATCGCGAGCCCGCGCGACCGCCCGGGTACAGTGTTATGGGATTCGTGCACTACGAGAAACACTGACGAGTAAAACAGGGTGAGCTTCAACTGAATATGTCAGACGATAACATGTAACTAACCTACGTGGCTACAGAAAGCCTCGCGAAGCTGATAGTATGCGTACGCTGTGGGCTAGCATTGAAGGCGCGAGTTGCCACGTATTTTCACAAAAAATTCGCGTCTCGCAAGAACGAATCAGACTTCTCGTGTCACGGAGGGACCGGTTTGTTCACTGATGCAGGCAACATGCGAAGTTGTAGTGTTCCTTCCTTGCCATTGTGTTAACCCTGAGGTTAGCACAGCCGTGTAAAATATGTGGCACAAAAACCAGCCGACGCGGACTTACAAGCTCAAACAGACGTTTATTAGCGTCCGCATGAGCCCAGAACGTCAAGATGGCTCCTTCGTTCCTGGTCGAACGCGCTCACGCGCCCGCTGGGCCAAAGCTCGTCTTCTTCTTCCAGCAAGCTGAACGCGGGAAATTCAACACATTCCCGGCCGCGCAGCGGTGTCTCGTCTGTACGGTCAGGCGCTTGCTGTATTACCTCCGTACGCGTCGATCCTTCCGCTTCCTCGACGTGGCCTGAAGGTGTCAGCCTTCTATTTTTCGGACTCCTCCTTCAGTTGCCGAAGCTTCTCTCGTGCTTTGGCATGGAGACTGAGGACGTCCTCTCCTGCCAGCTCGCGGATGTAGGCGAGCAGGTCCACAGGGCTCTCAGCACATGGTGCTTCGACGGTTTCAGCAGCAGGCATCTGTTGCCAAAACGGTCCAGCGATGTCCTGACGTTCAGGTTTTCTTTGCTGGGAAGGCCGTTCTGTAGTCTTGGGTCCGATTCTTGCCGCACTTGGTGAGGTTGCGTCTTCTCGTGTGAGCAGTGAGGGACGCTCTTGAATTTGCTGGATGGCAGCACAGTCTTGCGTGCACAACCAATCATCCTTCGGGCGATTCTTCAGGCTACCCAATTGTGTCCGACTTCCAATAGTCTGCTGATGCAGACACGTTACACGATGTCCTGGCTGTTTCTTTTCTGTCCCCAAAGTATGGCGTTGTTCCTCGACCAACTGGTGCATCTTGAGCAGCAGGGGGAAAATCAGTCTCATCTTCTCCTCCGACCCCAGCAGCTTCTTGCGCACCTCGTCCAACTCCTGAGTGAGCTTCTCCACTTTGGACTCGTACTCCTTCACTAATTCTGCCTGCGCAGGTTTCCTCATGGCTTCCTTTAATTTGTATTCGAAGTTCTCGCGATGAGTTCGTTCATCGATAAGCAGGCGTTGAAGTTCCTTCACCTTGTTTTCATGGGCTCTGTGCTCCCGCTCACGAGCAGCCTGCTCCTCGCGCAAATTCAGTCGCAGCTCGGCCATCTTAGTTTCCATTGAAGTGGCCTGCTCGTTCACGTTTCTTACAGCTTGAGCTTCACGTAGTGCGGCATCCTTCGCCTGGGTGACTCGCTTTTGGTTAGCATGAAAGGCCGGCTCCAGGCTCTGACTTTTGCAGGATTGAACATGGTTTCCGAGTCGGGTCTCGTAGCGCTGGAGTGTTTCTTTTTCCTTTAAGGTGATCTCGTCCAATCCTGTGCGGTTTGCCTTGTCTGGTTGGGTGGTCAGGTTCATGAATAGGGAGTCAACTGTCTTTGACCATGAGGGTTCGGTGCTCCCTTGAAACATCCACTCAAACTTTTCCATGGTTGTCGTTTTGGTGTTGCCAGATCTGGAGAGTTCGCCGGTCACTTTGACGTCTTCACGCAGCTTTCGTCGTAGCTTGTCTGGGTCGCACATAGTGGTTGCATGACGACCTTTGCAGCGCGAGCATGTAACTCTACACCTGCAATCCCTAGCTCGGTGACCTTTACATGTGCATCGAAAGCACCTCATGTCGGCAGAAAGAAGTTTCTTCTTCTCTGGCAACGGTAAGTCCATGCTACATGACTCCGTCAAATGCTCCGTCGATTTACAGAAATTGCAGCTCGAGTTCGTTTCAGTTATAGCAACTTGGCAGTGAAGCACTGATGACGTTGGGGTCGCGCTGTGAAAGCGAGGACTCTCGTCTTTAGGATGAGCCGCCTCGTCGTATCCTTTTTGTTCCCCAAAGTCACTCCTTTCGAGGCTCTCCAGTTCAATAGAGACGAAGTGAAGAAGACGCTCTAGTTCCGTGTCATGCTGAACGTCGTTGGAGCTTTCAGGTTGTGTCGCGCAGGATCGGTGATATGCCACGACTATGTCACGTGGCAATGCCCTCAGCAGAATGTCGCACAGCATCGATGAAAAGGACGACTTGCTGATGCCAAGCGCCTCCAGTCCCCGCGTGTTAATCAGCACATGGTCATATAACTTGCGGAGTTTGGCCACTTCGTCAGAAGAACGCACAGGAGGAAGCCTTCGAAGTCTTGAAAAGTACTCCTGCTCCAAGCGCTTTTTGTCACCGAAACGTCTTTTCAGGATGTCTAACGCGTCTTCGTAGCATGCTTCGGTGGTAGGAAGCCCCGCTATAGCTGCCGCTGCGTCTCCTTTCAAGAACAGCCTCAGGTAGTTAAATTTGTCGCTAGTTGTAAGCTTGCCGTTCTGGTTGATGACCTGATCGAATTGTTCCCAGAACTCGCTCCACTTGCACAAGTCACCAGCGAAAGGGTTAATCGTCAGCTTCGGTAACTTGGCTCCTGGCCTTTCAGAAGGTCCCACAGCCGCTGGCACCTCGCGAACTTCGATGTGCGGTGACACTGGAGATGTTTCGCTATGCTGGCGGCGTTTGCTCTGGAGCTCGGCTAAGATGCGGGTCGCGTTGTCCTCGTGTTCAATCACGGTAGCGTACTCCGCCTCGAATGCCTCGTCCCTTATGTGGCTCTCCATCTCATCATTAACCTTCTTCAGCTCCTCGTTATTGCTCTTGAGCCTCTCATAAATCGAGTCGATCTGTCGCACTGTCGCGTCATCATTCTCAAGTAGCGCACTTGCCTCTTGTATTAGCTTAGTGTTCTGGGCCCTTCGCGTGGTCCTCTTCATCTTGAGCTTGTCCATGGCGATCAGCTGATCTGTTGGCCTCCGTAGTTCGCGGCTGTTGTTCCAGTCGGTAGCCACCAGCGATGTCCCTTGACGGTAGCTCCCGGCTGTCGCCTCCCGGGTTTAACGGCACCAAATGTAAAATATGTGGCACAAAAACCAGCCGACGCGGACTTACAAGCTCAAACAGACGTTTATTAGCGTCCGCATGAGCCCAGAACGTCAAGATGGCTCCTTCGTTGGTTGGTTGGTTGGTTGGTCCTCAGTTACTTGGCGCAACCCACCACGGGGGATCGGCCATGAAACAGGCGGTACCTTATTTTAGAAATTAAATTGTTTTACAATACGAATAAGTTTAGGAATGAATGTTTTAAAAAATTAGATTCACTGGTACAATCCAGATGTTAAAAAGAAAAAAAAAACATTTGAATAGGTTGAAACAGTGAAATGGTGCATAAACTTAACATTCTATTCTTTTTGTTGCCCGTAAAAACTCGCACACGGCTGCGCAAACGTTCCTGTGGCTAAAGCCCATTTCAGTTGCATCAAAGGAAAGAATCACCGGAAGGGATAAATTTAAGCTCATCCTTCGGAGAGGTTGATCTAGCGATCGTTTTCTTTGATTTGTGAACAATCTGCATGTTAAAAAGAAATGATGCAGAGATTCACTCTCGTTGCAGTGGAGGCATAAGGGTGACTGTACCAGACCCGACCTGTGTAGGTAGAAGTTCAGTGGGGGAACGCGGCATCTTATCCTGGTAATTGATACTTCTTCCCTTCTAGTGCAGCACCAACGATTTCTCCATGGATACTTAAGGTGTGGAAACTCAGATGTTGCCAAAGCCGATTTGGCAAAGGTATCCGACGTTGCAAACTTTTCAAATCGTGCTGCTGACACAAACGCCACCGTCGGCAATATCGAGATTATGGGACCATTATGTGATGCCACCGCAAGTGCATCTGCATATTCATTGAGGATTAGACCCTTGTGCCCTGGTACCCACACTAAGCGAATAAGGCGATAATGCCTTGGGACAAGGGAATAAAATGCTTCTAAGGCATTCGAGCAATTAGGTGCAGTTAATGCAGAGCAGATAGATAAACAATCTGTCAGAATGACAGCTTCTGTTATTGATAGGGGCAATTTACGTAAGGCTAGGACAATGGCAAGCAATTCCGCTTGATAAATAGGCGTAAAGTCGGGTAATCGAATTGAAAAAGACCAATCCAAAGCTGAGGATGCAATTCCCACTCCTGCCTTTTCTTCACAAACTGAAGCGTCAGTCGCTATAACGATGTTTGTTTCTAAATGTGACAGGTGGTCTTCCAAAACGGCATTCAGGTACCTATTGGGTAAATGTTTGCATTCTTTAGGAAATATATTGTCGAACTCTATTCTAATTGTTTGGGGAGATCTGTTAAGTACAAGTACCTCACGAAGGTTTACTTGTATTTTTTCCAAGAGCTTTTGTGCGACAATCACTTGTGGGCACCTTAATCTAGACCACTGCTGGTTAAAAAAGGACGTCGGCTCATTCTTAAAAACATAAAGTGACCTTCTCTGAGGTGTCGCATATATCTTTAGGAAGGTACGTACGGTTAGAATTTGGAACCGTGTAAGAAGAGAAGGCAGGCGCGCTTCTTTATACAAAATATTATTTGCGACAAATTTAGTAAGCCCAAGACATAATCTTAATGATTCGCGTTCTAGCAGAACCAGTCGTCGAAGTTTGTACGCAGGTGCTCCAGAAAACAAGACGCAGCCAAACTCCAATATCGGGCGTATATACATACAATAAATCATAATGAGCACATCACGACGTAAACCAGATCGTTTACTGCTGACTCTACGAAGCATCCCTACCGCCCGTGCTCCTTTAGCTGCCATATTTTCTATATGCGCATCCCAATTGAGTTTTTCGGTATAGATCACCCCTAAATACTTGACTGATTCCACCTGCGGGATGACATCTTGTCGGTAAAGTAACGAAATTTGCACTGGGACACTTAGCGGGAAAACTACCATTGCGCTTTTCCTTATGTTCAAAGATAAATTAATGCCCTCAAGCCACGTTTCCAGAGTGTTCATATATATTTGTAGAATTTGATACAGTGTATGTATATCTGCAGCTGAAGCAAAAAATGCAATGTCGTCGGCATATACATACACCTGCACGTCATGTTGTACAGGGATAGTACACAGTAATATATTAAATAATAATGGTGACAATACCGAGCCTTGCGGAAGACCTCTAGTTTGTTTATAGCTTGAAGAAGACACACCATATTGAGAGCAATAAAATTCTCTGTTTTTTAAAAAGGAATATACCCATGCAACGAAGTAGTGTGGTAAATCTACTTGCGTTAGCGAATTTATTAATTTAACGTGTTCTACGCTGTCATAAGCTTTTGTAATATCGAGAGTGACTAAAGCGGAAAAGTGTTTCTTAGAACGAGCTAATTGTATCCTGCTTTCTAAGTCAACATGGGCACACCAAATGGAGTAGCCACGCCTGAATCCAATTTGGCATGGGCTCAAAATCATGTTTTCGTTCAACCAATTTTCTATCCGAATGTGTAAGATTCTTACGATTAGTTTTACCAGATTAGATGTGAGCGAAATAGGCCTGATGTTATCTAAAGTGAATCCAGCTCCATGCTTTTTTAATAAAGGAATTATTTTCGCCATTCTCCACTCAGGCGGGACCCATGAATTTCTAATAGAGTGGTTAACTATTGCAAGTAAATCCTGGGGCGAAACTTTATGTACAATTTTTATTACCGATGCGGTTATGCCATCAGGACCTGGCGCAGCATTGGGCAAGATCTTCACTACTTGTGCTAGTTCCGAAGCTGTCACTTCTTCAAAGTCGTCACTTTTGACAGGGGACCGTGAGTGGAATGAACACGCAGCCGTGAAGCGACTTTCAAGCCCTGTGGCAATATTTTCCAGGAAACTAGACAACTCAATTGCCGTAGAGACTACCGATTCGATGTTAATTGGTGACGGAATTACTTTTTTGGCTTTAAGGAAATTAAAAAGGGGTTTCCTATTACCAGGCTTTGAAAGGAACTCTGAACGTTGATTATCATGACAATCCTTTGCAGTGGCGACTGTTCGTTTAAAAACCGCAGCCGCATACTTATAATCCCTCCATTTTTTAGGACATTGGTTGTAGAGCAGTTTACGCCACGCAGCTTTTCTTAGTCTGTAATCCCGTGTACAATCTGAGTTCCACCAAGGATTAGAAGAATTGCTTTTAGAAACATTTAGTGTAAATTTAGCTTTATTTAGAGATTTCTTTATCAGATCGCTGAAGTTCATAGCATTTTGCTCTTCATTTTCATCTGTTCGTTTTGCCAAAACTACTCGTAGCACCTTTTCAAATGTATTAAAATTGATGTGAGTAATCGACTTGCTGTTTAGTGAAGTGACGGGAAACACAAGCTCAAAGAATATAGGAAAATGGTCACTACTTGTACCCGAGTTCAAAGTAGACCATGTAGAAATAGAGAGTCTGGGACTACAGAAAGTAAGATCAATCGCAGAAATAGACCGATTACAAGCGAAAGTTGGTGTTCGCTGGTTAATACATGTTAAATTATTCTTAGAAACGAAATCCCACAGACGTTTCCCACACGTATCTGTTCTGAAACCCCATGAAATATGATGCGAATTAAAGTCTCCTGCCAATAGAATTTCTTTCCTGCAAGATGTAATTACTGAATCTAAAACATTAGAGTTTTGAACACCTGCTGGAAAATATGCATTTACTAATGAAAAGGGAAGACATCCCGGAAGGGAAATATCTAATGCTAAAATTTCGCTTTCTAAGTTCATTACTTGAGCTGTAATTCTTACCCGATGAGCAAATTTCAGAGAAATAAAGACTGCTAAACCGCCACCTCGAGAGGGTCGGTCTAAACGAAATATGCGGTAATTTTTTAGATGAAAGCTCTTTTCTTTCGAAAGCCAAGTTTCTTGTAACACAATAACATCAGGTGAATGTTGATTGCAGAGGTAAAATAAATCTGTTGATGCAGAAAAAATTGACCGGCAATTCCACTGTAAAATTTTTAATCCACCTATTTTGACGAGATACCGGCAGCATTCACTGCCTTATCCAATATGCTATCTTTCAAAAAGTCGTTTTTCGATGCGATTTCCTTATATTTTTTGCTCTTCCCTTTTGGACTCACTGTAGAACCTTGCTTTCTAGGCGATGCCCGCCGTTTCATATTTCTAGATTCTGTCTCCATTTGTGAATCAAGAGAACTTGAATCTGAGCTCCATTCCAATTCTTGTTCAACGGGAATTATCTTACGGCTAGTGTTCGATGGCCCAGGTTTTGGTGAATATAACTGCTCTCCATCAGGTGCTATTTTCGTGCGGCTGGTTTTCAAGGAAACTGGTTCTCGCGAGCCTGTGTTTACCTCCTTTGTTGAAGAAAGTAACGGGGTTCCTTCCGGTTGGTTTACACTCATCAGGATTTGAGTCATCTGTGCGTTCACTATTTGAGCCAACGATTCCGTCAGCGTTACAAAAAGATTCTCCATTATCCTTGTCATTGTTTTTTCAACAGTAGAAGCTATTACCTCTGAGATTGAGGAATCTGTGACATTATTACTACGGTTCGTAGCATTAGCGTACCCACGAGACCGCTCTGCGATGGAAGCTCGAGCTTCACGTCTAGAACATCGTTTTTGTTCAATGGTCTCCATTATTTGAATTTCCTGAGCCCTCGCGGGACAGTTACCATCATCAGCTGAGTGCGAACCACTGCAGAGACAACATGACCTTTCCTGTGATGCACATTCGTCAGCGTTGTGTTGTCCTGCACACAGTTTACACCGGGCTACTGACCTGCATCCCTTTACACTATGACCATAACGCCAGCATTTATAGCACTGCAGTGGGCGAGGAGATAGCGCTTCAACTCGATATATCAGTGGCCACGCCTTGATTTCTGTCGGTCTAGTTGTACCAGCAAAGGTAACTATCACCGACTCGGTCGGGATCCTGCTGCTGTCAACGCTGCGCGTGCAACGGAACACTGAGACTGCTCCTGCTACAGAAAACATCTCTAGAATTTCAGACGGGGAAAGGCTCGAGTCCACCCCACGAACTAAACCTTTAACACAGGCCATGTGAGAAGGTATAAAACAGCTCACCGGGAGGGAGGCAAATGTAGTGCACTTTATAAGATCTGAAACGCAGGCCTGGTCCGGTGAACAGCACAAAATACCTCCACGACCAAACTGACGCACCTCAGTGATCAATTGGAAATGCTCAGTCACCTTCCGGAGCTCTTCCTGAATGCTTTTCGGATTCTTCATTCGAATGGACTCCCCATTTGTTGGAACCAGTGCCACTGGAACGTTGCTCAGACCGCTGCGCAAGAAAACATCAATCGGTAAATCGAACGCGCTCACGCACCCGCTGGGCCAAAGCTCGTCTTCTTCTTCCAGCAAGCTGAACGCGGGAAATTCAACAGCCGAACAAGGGAGCGACTGCGTAGTGCTGCCATTTTGTCGTCTACTAACCCTCCTCGAGAGGACGCTCCTGAATTCCGCTTGGCGGCGCGACAGTCTATGGACATTGCGAATTACAGTTGACTGCAGAGAGGCGTGTACCGAGAGAAACGCTTGTTGGGCCGCAGCGTCACGTTGCGGCAGCGGTTGACTGTCGGACGGCAATAGAGGACGCCTTTCAATAACCCTAATTCCATAAGAAAACTGAGCTACGTCTCGTGCTACTTCACAGACCATAAAGCAAATATAATGTCTGCTAACGCAGGAAATACCAAGCAGTCCCAGTGACGTAGTGTGACCCGACAATCTCTTCTCATCAGATGACGAAGACAATGGCTGCGGAGGCGGACTATCATATGAGATCTGCCAGTGGACTGCGAGCAACTGAGTGCTTAACATTCCAGATAAAGAGAGGTAAAACCACAATGTGTCTTTATTCGGTGACCGAAATCAAATGTGCAACACACTTTCGACTTACAAAATTTACAAATGTCTAACACATGTCTGGTTTTTACTGCGGCAGTTCCAGCTTGCCCTCCATACTTTTTAAGCTGATCGCTTCGTCCTTACTAAGCCACCCATTTACGCAAAGTACAAAGAAACGCATAACCTAACAACGAAACAGATCTCTCGCGTAGTGGTCGACCTCATGTTTTCAGAAACTATTTCTTGCTCAGATTTGCCTGGATATTTAGTTTCCGATCAGCGAATGTATGGTATTGCTTGCTGTTAACCGTTCATTTTTTCGTCGAAGAGGCACGCGAAAAAATTCTGTCGGCTAGACCGCCTGTCTATTGCTGGTGCGTTGTAGGCTTCACTGTGCAAAGGATAAGACTCCACTGAGCAAAAAGGACAAAAATTTAGGTGAGGATAGGACCGCTCGCAAACAAAAACGGTTTCTTTAAGGCACTACGAACGCATAATCAAAAAGAGTGCTAAAATGAGGGCTGCGAAAAGGAGATCCAAGTATTGGCAAGTAGGCCTTAATTGTTCTCGTCGGTTGCGTCAGTATTTTAATCAATTTTGTGCGTGGTCGTTTGTCGATTGGGCACTTTTTTTTTCTCATAGGTGTCTAAAAGCCGCACAGGCTAAAGGGTATGTGCGTACTGGCGTTCCATTACCGATGACGAAATGGGAACTTTTCGATCAACGTCAGTTCCGCTCTCTTCACTCAACGGAGTGGCTGTCCTTTCTTGCCTGATCCCTCCGTACACCACTCCTCTTTCGCCATCACTTACTGATATCGCGAGAAGCTACATAGATTCGCAAGGCCCATGTATAGGCAACAACGCCCTGTTTTGTATGAGCAAGACATGTGCGAAGGGAAAAAGAAGGGAAGGGTGGAGAGCTTAGAGCCAGCGCTCCACAGAATCCATCACCGCTCAAATGCGTCCTTGTGATCAATCTCTACTCTTTAGATTGAACGAAACTTCCGAAGCAACTGGGCTATCTGCACATCGTTGGTATTCTGGCGAACGCTTCTCCACTAAAAAGAACATAGGTGCAAGAAAAATGTTCGATTGCATATGACATGGTAAAATGAACAGATTAAGTATGACCTTATAGACACAGTGAATTGCGATACACATGTTGATAATGTGTATGATCATGATGTCGCATGCACTAGCGGTCCACGCGATATTCACTCGTCGTCATCTTCGAATATGCATGCTGTCTCCATTAAGGTTTCACAAGCAGTATGATAATGCTATAAGGTACAAAGCTGATGCCATGTTAGTATTTCATCAGATACGATGCCATGCGTCGTTCTTCTCTGGCATGTTGCGGGGACTGATTTAGATTGTATGCCATACGTTGTACGAAAAGTGGGCCTTGTTTTCTATTCTTATCTACCTTAGGGTTTCTCGGATGATTTTTTTTGTCAAACATCGGTAAACCCGTGCACGTGACCCTGTTTTTGCCAAGACACAACGGCTGACGGCAATGATAAGCGATAACACACATCTAGGAATCAACCCCACACTGAAATCAAGATATGTAACATTTGCCCAGTTGCCATCCATTTTGAACGTATACGCTTGTTGGAAAAAAACTTGGTGGTAAATTATATTGTCATGACTGAAATATAATTGCACGTCCCACAATACCACGAGGCTTAAAACAATTCAATTCAATTCAGCTTTATTTCAGGTATTTCCTGAGGAGACAGAGGCTAAAGGCTTTAGTCGCCTGACGGTGGCCTCTGCCCCCCGGGGTTCGCAACAGGTGCAGCACAGATAGCAAAAGAGTAAACCTATACATTTCTAGAAAATAATAGTATACAAAATGAAATAGTAATGAAATGATACACCGGTAGTAATTACAATGATGCAAAGTGTTGATCACAGTATGACAAAGTGGTAATAACAGTGGCAAAAAACAAAAAAAAAATGAAGAAACAAAAAAACACTTGCGCACACACAAAAGAGACATTTTGTTACATGAAAAATGTTGTTTCAAGACAATTGTCTATGTTCTGCTCATATTTCTTCACCGCTGCTCATATTTATTAGCAAAAGAGATATATGATGTACTCAACATTGCAGCAGAAGTTTTTAGAGCGGCCCATTTTATGGTCACTTCATGAAACATACTGAGCTAACAAGAGTTATAGGTTTAAAGTGTTATGGAACACAAGAAGTAATACCTACGAATTTCTAACTTGGAGACAGTATAGAGACCGTTAAGTACAGACTTCAGAAGTTAAGAGATGTGTCCTGAATATATGCTTCGTTTTTTTTTTGCTGAATCAGTCCAGCTGACTATGCCTTCGTATTTATTCAGGAAATGCGCGATTTGATACTGTATTGTCTGTTTTCCGTAATTTGTCCTGACTTTAGGTAGTCGACGTTCAACTTTCCTGAGTTTATATCTGTCTCTTTCGGTAGGAGGGTTTTCTTTAAAGGCATTTGTTTTGTGTATATGCTGTAATAGCTTAAATAAATAGATCTGATTGAGTTTCAATATGCTATGTTTATAGAACAATTCTCGTGTGTGTAAGTCGCGTAGTCTCCTACATAATTTTCAAATAGACGTAGTACCCTTTTCTGTAAAACTAATAACCTATTGTAGTTGGAGTCCGTAAAACTGATATCACCTTCTGATTCTTGGGGCTTACTTCGACATCTTAATTTGAGACTTTGAAAGCAAGGTTACGGTTTCCTGGTTTAATACTGGAGTGAGCTGTGCGCACCGGACATTATTTTCCTCATTGGTGTTGTGTTGCCATTTGTTATTGTACGTACAGACTAGTTCTTTGAGTTCTTCTGGCTGCTTTACGGTGATCTTAGCTGAAATCTTACGAGGCCACTAGATTGTGTCTTACGGTGCAGTTCGCGGATCCGCGATTATTTGACCAGAAGGCCCTTCTTTGTGCAGACAGAAGATGGTGCCAATGCCACCTACTGTGCTTCCCGTGGTGTCCCACAGGGCGGCGTATTGAGCACCACTTTGCTTAACCTCGTGATGGTCGGCCTCGATGAGCTTTTGCCAAGCAAAGCTAACCTATTAATATATGCTGATGATATTTGTCTTTGGTCTTCGGCTGTGACCCGCCTGCAAGTGCGCGCAAAGATCCAGCAGGCAGTCACACGAACTTGTTCATATATCCGCAGAACAAGGACTTTGTGTCTCTACCGACAAATGCGCGTTAGTCGTGTTTACTCCCAGGGTCATGACAACATACCCTATTTCCATCAACGGCCAGACTGTCTCATACCAGAAGAGCCATCGTCTCTTAGGTGTGATTATCCACAAAGACCTTTCGTGGACCCCGCACTGCACATACCTTAAGAGAAGGCTAAGTTCTATAGTTGATATAATGAGGTTCCTCTGCGAAAAAGCTTGGGGCACGTCCATATGTTTCATGACACAGCTGTACAATTCTACAGCTGTATATTTTTTCTTTCTTTCGTCTGTTCATTTCTCTTTATCTCTGTTTCTTCTATCTTTCTTTTGCTATCCGTTTCTTTAAATTTCTTCCTTTCTATTTCTCTCTCTCTCTCTATCTATTTCTCTCTTTCTGACTCTTTCTTATCTTTATTCCTCTTTTCTGCTCCTTCTTTCCCTGTTTCTCTTTATTTCCCCTTTTCTCTTTCTGCCTTACTCTCTTTCTTTCTATTTGTTTTAGTGTCTCTTTCTTTCTACATCGTTATAGCTCTTTCTATGCCTTTCTCTCTCTTTATTTACTTCTCTTATTTCTCTCTCTCTCTCTCTTGATCTCTATTTTTTTGCTCTCTCTTTTTCGTGTCCCCTTCTTTCTCGCTCTGGCTATGCCTTTTTCCGTCTTTTCTATCTTTTGATCTCTTCGTTCACTTGATTTTCTCTCTATTTTTTCTCTTGCTCCTTCTTTCTATTGTCTTCTTTCTCTTTCTCTCTTTTCTTCACGTGTTTATTTTTCGTTTGACACTCACACCTGCTGTACAGGGTAGTGGGGCTTGCCCACCTGAGGAGTTTTTGAACGATGGATGACGTGGGAGACGCCCACTGCGCGCTAGGGCGCATCCCACAGGAGCTCATTAAAGTTACTTCAATCAATCAATCAATCAATCAATCAATCAATCAATCAATCAATCAATCAATCAATCAATCAATCAATCAATCAATCAATCAATCAATCAATCAATCAATCAGAAGTTACCGATAGCTTAACTAGCTTCACTCTAAAAGGAATGAAGAGAGCGCGTGCCAGTTCATGATAATTTTAGCTTTATAAACGGAGCACAAGTTACCGATGGGTTAAGCTAGTTCCCTGTTAAAAATTCAGTTACTCTTTACTTAAACGACGACGAATACGGCGCTCCGTTCCTCGAAACTGCTTTACATGTGATTTAAATATGTGAAGCACGAGGCATAAAATTAGCGTGAGAAACTAGCGCCACTGGTAGCCGTGATGATGACACTTTAAGCATGTTTAAACAAAGCCTTGAATTTAAGAAACTTTTAGCAGTACCCGCTAAATACATTTCCATAGAAATTATGCACCTGACTAGGAAGGTTGTTGCCGAGAATGTCGCAATTTGCGTCAGCATAGTTCTTGCATAAGAAACTGCGCAGGTCGGGGCGTGAACTTCTGGCAAGAGCCGAGCAATTTGGGAGGGGGGGCACTTTAAAACAATGAGAAGCTGCTGTATTAAAAACAGGCGTGTAAATGCGTACACAGGCTTGTACGATGGTAATTTCTCCGCTTCGTTCCCACAAACGAGGTCGTGGTAAGCGGAAATGGAGGCCCTCGTTTTTATGAAGCATTTAGCTTATGGCGAGTGCAACCTTACGCGTAAGATAAACTGACTGTACACCGCCTTTTTTTTTTTCTGAAAGCCTGTTTGAGTATTTTTTAGTGCAGAGTAATTTTGTGTTCAGCACTGGAGCATGTTCACATGGCGATCTGTGTAGCTTCGTCTAATTCAACTAAGTAGTTCTTTACAGCGAAACTCTGCTATGAACGTGAAGAAATAGAAAATAATGACGTAAGGATATCATGTATATTATCGGCTGGTCGCCATCTCTAAGGCACATGCGATAATTAAACATTCTTTGAGTTAAAACAAAACGAGATGCACAAATCCTGAGTCCTATCAGTCGCTGTGGCCTTACAAACCACGCAACTTTGACTGACGATGTACAGGCAGGTTAAATAGGCTCCCAGATTAAAGTTAAATCCATACACGAGACATGAGTACCGTACTACGAGACATGCGTTTATAAAGCGAGCTTGAGATGTGTTACTAATGCATGTATAAGTCTTGAGAGACAGTTTCCGTGTTTTCGAGGAACTTCCATATTGCAAGTCTGATTTGGGTGCTAGTTTCGACAATGAAAGTTTTGGAGAAATGTCCAGAACAATCTGCCGGCTCGCCGCACGCTAACCCGTAGTTTCACGTATACGCTACGGCCGCTGAAATCACAGCGTTAATTAAACCTCAGAATTGAGGAAGGCAACTCTCATAAAATGTGCAAAGGCGTCAGGTTCAGTTCTCGAGAGAATTCGTTGCTGAGCTCGTGGGTTAGTAATTGTTAGTAGCAGAGCGCAAATTGCGTACGGTACAGTGAAGAACATACACAGCACAGGACAGGCGCCACGTTCTGTGCTGTTAAGCGTCTTCATTCAAGGTTAAAACGGGCTACGTCTCTTTTCCCGAAAAGCTTCACGTGTACACCTGACTGTGATTGTGCCGCTGTTGTTTTAATACATTTCTTGTAAAACACTATTTCGGGTAGGAACTGCGCTGAAAAATAGTTGAACATTTTTTAGTGAGCGCGCTATATTGAGTGGGCGATCGATTTCTCAGAAAATAATTAATGAGCAAACTAATTTTTATGCCACGCTGCGTGGCAAGTCTCCCTAGTGGAAACCCCGTTGATCAGAATGATCCAGCATAACTACTATGCCGTTACACTTCTGTCGCAGAGTCCAAGGAAATAAAAAGACAACGATGAGGCAGACTGATGTTGTTCGCACTGACAGCAGTGGCCCATAATTATCTAGCTCGGGAGCAATAGCTCTTTCCAAATGACAATTAGGAAATCGAGTATTCCGAGAGCGTCCTTCTAACTGCAGAACTATGCCAGATACTTTCCCTGTACTGTTACCGTTGTTCGACGCTGATATCTCGCGGGTGGTCTCCCCTCTTTTCCCATTGTTTGACGTTGGCACCTCGCGAGCCCCAGGAACATTTCGCGCATAGTTTCCGGCACCATTTGCACACCACTGAGTTCCTAAGGTCTTTTACAGGACGAACATTTATTTGGACGGCAGCAGCTGTGTCGCCAATGCAGATACGCAAACCTTTCGTACAGAAAATTACATACCAGGGGTAGTTAGAAGCCGAACGCTTCGAGTATATGGCCTTCGGTGCAGATAAGTGAACATTTTACAATGCAAAGTCACTTCTATTATTCGCACAGTGTTTTCTAACTAGACATAACAGACGCTGAGCAAAGAGTGGTTTTCTGCAGCCTCAAGACAAAACTGATAGCACCGAAACAAGGAGACTTTCAACTTTGACATGTTGGCGGTATAGGCTTCCGGAAAACGGCTAGCCTTCTCATATGTGTTTCGCTCTTGATTCTCAGTGTGTTAGACCGCTTCATTCGTCAGATAGCATTAATACTCGCTTTAAGTGTACCACGTGAAAAAAAGCGTCCTTTGAATACATATCTTGTTGTTGTGAGGTTGATGGTGATGATTATGTTGATGAAATTGTTTAGATTTCTGTCAGCTATTCACTGGCATAGAAAGTACGGTTTTCCGCTCGATAAGCTAACTAACAATATGATAAGTGATCAGTATCGCTAAACGACACACAGCACATACATTTACAAACACAAAGACTTACATTCATACGTGATTTAAAATTATTCAGGAGTATACATTGCCGTGATGTAGAGTATGGGAGGGTACAATATTTGTCGCGACTGTTGCACACGGCGATGTTGGTTTGTTCCGTGCACTGTGCATGTGTGCGCATGATACCACTGCATGTTCACCTAAGTGCTTGAACACCCATGTCATTACTTTCCTGCTAATTAATAAACAAGAGTGTGCTATAATGCGAAATATCGCGTGATCCCACAACGACATGCAATTAACGATCATGCGATAAACAACTCGAAATAGAAGTATTAACACAGGACTATATCGTTTTTTCCGCTTCTGCCATCAACCGAACATTCAGCACATAATGGTCAAAAGAATTTCTTGTTTGAAACACTTCCTTGTAGCATTGATTCACGGCAAATAAATTGTAGTTTTAATGAGTAAACCCTTAGCCTATACTCCAAACTGTTCACTCCCCAGCACGTATCGCGAGCGCCAAAACGAGCCAATTGTCCTGAAGATTGTTTAGTACGCAAGCTGCACATTGAAGTTGCGCACTTATTTGCAAGCAGCAGGTCAAGGCAAACAGCTCTGTTAATTGCTCGCTAAGTACTACACGCATTGCTTACTAATAAAATGCGTAGTACTTACTGAATTACTACACGTGTTTTTTTTTCTGATGAGTACTCGTCTAAACAAACACTTCTGTAGCGGCCCCTTGATTGTAACAACCTTATTGGTGGATTTTAGTTTGTTTATTGCGCTAGAATTCCTATTACTGCTACGCCACACCAGTAACGTCATACGTCCCACCATTAAAGATCGTACCAACGGAGAGCAGATCTCTATTAAGCCAATAGTACCAAAATGAGGCTGGTGTTATGTTTAGACCTCACTGAGCCATGAACCGTCATTTTTTTGTCCGTCATTTTGCTATAATGAAGTGATAATAGTAACTAACGGTTGTTGATTGCACTTCAAAATTATCAGTAAAACATCACGGGACGGTGTACTGTAATTCAAGCAAACGTTTAAAAAAATATCTTGATTATGATGCACATCAGTTCAGATAATAATTAAAAACCAGGAAGTCGTCCAGAAATGGCTTTATGACAGTCAACCCTTTCAATTGCTCTTCGATACAGCTCATTACTGAGTAACTGAACGTTCTTTCAACTACTCGTGATGGTGATGTGACTACCCTTTTATTTCTTCGAGAAAATGTTTGACAAATAAATATCTCAGCAGAAGTGGAGAGACGTTCATTTTAAAACTTCAACATTAAGATTTTTTGAAGTCTTGGGCCTCCCCGTAAACAAATATAAGCTATCCTTTGACCGCAACAAATTTGTCCATGATGCAGAATCCATGATCAATTAACTATACACTGCCCTCAAATTTCGCGCACGCTTCTTCTGTTTCCTTCGGTGCACGCAGGTTAATAGCGGCTGATAATGGATACACAGTAAATAAAAGAGAAACTGAACAAAAATAATAGCTTCGTGCTTTTGTAAAATAGTCGTTCACGTTTTTGTTGTAAGAAGCTGGATTTTTGTCTGTTTTTTTTTTTCGTGGAACGGTGAGCGAGGGGACTTAGGAGGGCAGGTAAAGTGCAGAAAAACTTTCTCAGTCGCTAGACGGCGGGAACAGAGTCTCTATGAACGCCCTAAAGCTTTCCTGTGAAAGGAAGAGGATAGGAAGCAGGGCACACCGGCTTGCTCCAAAAAGCACGGAACATATCAGAATTGCGAAAGTAAATTAATTGCCATGATTAGGCGACAATTTAAATATCTACCGGCTCATGACGTCAGTCTGGAGCGCACATCCATTGGGGCAGATTTGTGTGCATCCTTCTTTGAGGAGGAAATACCGCAGACTTATAAAGTTGTACCCTATTGTAGACTATCTTAAGGGCAGGTTTCGGTGCCGCCATGCTGGGCTGTTAACCTTGCCGTGTTTTATACTGCACAACTAAGCGAACAGTCTTGCGGTGAGCGTATACACATGAAAACTGTTGGGTTGGTGCATTCGGCGTTTCCTGACTTTATCAGTTCGCGTCAGGAGATAAAATAATAAGAAAACATACGTTTAACAGCCCATGATGGCGGCGTCCATATGCCTTACGTAACATAGTCATATGTAGTCGGCGCGATTATCCTGCTCTGGAATGTATTGTGTATCGTTTTAATAAAGAGAGCCCTAATGTTAATGTTTGGCATTGGGCTTGGCCTGACTGTCCCAACGTGGGAGCGGTCCGCTGCGCGTTGAGTCGTGCCCCTCAGGACTTACAATAAAGTTTCGCATCCATCCATGGCGATG
Organism: Rhipicephalus sanguineus; assembly: GCF_013339695.2. Lineage (NCBI taxonomy): Eukaryota > Metazoa > Arthropoda > Arachnida > Ixodida > Ixodidae > Rhipicephalus > Rhipicephalus sanguineus. Next base: position 50,100,192 of record NC_051184.2, read on the forward strand.
AGTATTGTGCATTCATGTTCTGTGTTTGTTACAAACACGTACGCGGACAACTCGGAACAAACAAGCGGAAGCACTTTTGTTCGCCCACGACATTTCGATGCGGTTTGTGGACGCTGCCGAAAGTCAAGGCTCGGCCTTTTCTTCTGGAACAATGAGTGCACGTACAGTGTGCCGTCTCAGAAACTTGAGCCTACGCCGCGGTATGACGAATGAGTTCCGGTGCGCTGTGGAAATGCCACGCTCAGGAACAAACTATACCATGCCTCGCGATCAAAAGAGGGACTAATGATGTTACATTCTGTGTTTCACACCGACGCGTTTTCTGAATGTTCGTGCATGGCAATGCGTCAAAAGAAAGGCCGGCGCGTTGCAGCGGTGATCGCAATTCGTGTTCAACAAAGAGTAACAACAACCATTTCATGTAACTGCTTTAGCTTTTCTTGTTTAGCCAAATACTGCAGCCGCCGCTAAGGGATATGCAGAAAAAACAATATGGAAACTTGGCCCTGCATCCATACTTTTTAAGTTCCCCTTTAACGTCCCGTTGCATTTCACTATTGAATTTATTGCTTGAATTTTTTTATTTCAATTCGGTATATACTAACTCGTTTTATTGGTGTGGAGCTATTAGCAGTTTTTTTTCGACTACTAGAATCAGTGCAAAGCCCCATGGTGACGATTGCGGACCCTCAGATAAATAAGCACCCACGTTTTGCAGTACTTGAGAACGACGGGCTTGTGCGAACGCCTATGACGAGTAGTGGTGCGGTCTCGCAAGCGCTGGAGTGTTCAGCACTCATTTTCTTGTTTCCCTCCCTCCTCTATGATCTTACTGTCCCCCTCTCTATTCACATGAAATAGGGTAGCCAAACAGATGCTTTTTAGTTAACCTATTTGTATTCTGTCCTTCGGTTTCCTTCTTTCTGTTCTCTACCACCGAATGACGCTCTCAGTTGGAACATCGGTTGGAAACATCCGTTGGAAACGCAGTCAGTTTGCTTAGGAGAATATTATACGTTACGTGAGATTAAATGTGTCCAAGTGATTTGAACTTTCTAGCCACGTATGGCGTGAAAACAAAACTTGATTTGAAACTATTGCCACGTGAGTTTCTTTATCGCTTTTGCTGTATTCGGTTTTCGCCCACAAAGACTGTCAGCAACGCTCAGCGCGAACCGCGCCTCATTGTTCGAGAACCTTCGCGATCATTGTAGATCGTTTTGTTAAGATTGCGCGCAAGACGCGCACACTCGAGCTTATTCTAGAATTTGCACGACAGCCAGCGATAACGCTGGAATATTCGACGGCACATGTTTAAATACCAACGCGCTTCACCGCCTGTCAGTTGATCGACGGTCGACGCTCTGTTCGCCGTTATCAGTTTATTGCTGTAAGCTGGAGTTTCATTTTTCCGGTCACAAGTTCGGCCTGATAAAGAGTTTCATCTCGGACGTGTTGACTGCTGCCTTCGTCAACGTCACGACCACGTGACATCTGGTGGAGGTGCTGTTCCTTCATGTATCCGGACGCCCCCGTCAAGCCGTGAGCCCAGCCCACAGCGCGGAGAAGACATTGCAGCCAGCTACGACCAGCGAGCTAGCCGTAGGCAACAAGGTCTACCACCGGAGTACGGGCTTCTACCTGACAAGACCAGCTCAAAACCCTGCTCCTGCAATACAAGGACTGCTTTTCATCGTCTTCCAGACTTCGGCAGACACCAATCGCAGGACATCGCATCATAACAGGAGAAAATACCAGGCCACTTCGTCAGAGCCCGTACAGAGTTTCGACGCGAGAACGTGAGGCCATAAGGAAACAAGTCGACGAAATGCTACGCGATGACATCATCCAGCATTCAAAGAGTCCGTGGGCGTCACCCGTGGTGTTAGTCAAGAAGAAGGATGGGACCCTACGTTTCTGCGTCGATTATCGTCGCCTGAACAAAATCACGAAAAAGGACGTGTACCCTCTCCCACGTATAGACGACGCCCTAGATCGACTCCACAACGCGAAGCACTTTTCTTCGATGGATCTGAAGACCGGCTACTGGCAAATCGAAGTCGACGAGAGGGACCGAGAAAAGACTGCCTTCATAACACCGGACGGCCTGTTCGAGTTCAAGGTCATGCCCTTTGGTCTTTGCTCGGCACCTGCGACTTTCCAACGAGTCATGGATACTGTATTAGCTGGCTTGAAGTGGCAGACTTGCCTTGTTTACTTGGACGACGTCGATGTGTTTTCCTCGAACTTCGACGAACATCTCCAGAGACTTCAATCCGTACTTCAAGCAATCAAGCACTCCGGGCTCACCCTGAAGCCAGAAAAGTGCCGCTTCGCGTACCAAGAGCTTTTGTTTTTGGGTCACGTGATCAGCAAGACTGGAGTGCTCCCAGACCCGCAGAGAACAGCTGCCATCGCCGCTTTCCCGCCACCCACCGACAAGAAGGCCGTGCGCCGATTTCTCGGCTTGTGCGCCTATTACAGACGCTTTGTCAAAGACTTTTCACGGATAGCCGAGCCACTAACGCAGCTCACGAAGACCGACGTCGAATTCAGGAAGCAAAGAGCGCAAGTCGAAGCATTTCATGAACTCAAACGACGCCTGCAGACACCTCCGATACTTGCGCATTTCGACGAATACGCCGATACGGAGATTCACACCGATGCAAGCAGCGTAGGACTCGGCGCCGTCCTTGTGCAGCGGACGGGTGGACTGGAAAGGGTTATCAGTTATGCTAGCCGGTCGCTGTCTAAGGCAGAGGCACACTATTCCACAACAGAAAAGGAGTGCCTCGCCATCATCTGGGCTACGTCAAAGTTTCGCCCCTACCTCTACGGCAAGCCCTTCAAAGTTGTGAGTGACCATCACGCCTTGTGTTGGCTAGCTAACTTGAAGGACCCTTCAGGTCGCCTCGCACGGTGGAGCCTAAGACTTCAAGAGTTTGACATTACCGTCGTGTACAAGTCCGGAAGGAAATACTCAGACGCCGACTGCCTGTCTCGTGCCCCCGTCGACCCACCACCGCCCGACGACCCGGATGATGTCAGCTTCTAGGGAGCCATAAGTGCCGACGACTTCGCCGAACGACAGCGAGCCGACCCGGAACTGAAGGGCCTTGTGGATTACCTCGAGGGCAGGACCACCGTTGTTCCGAAGGTATTCACGCGGGGACTGACGTCGTTTTTCTTGCGCAACGGTGTTCTCCTAAAGAAGAACTTCTCACCGCTTCGAGCCGATTGGCTTCTCGTGGTACCCTCGACATTGCGGCCAGAGGTCCTCCAGGCTCTCCACGACGACCCGACGTCTGGACACCTGGGTGTGTCTCGCACGCTAGCAAGAATACAGGAGAAGTACTACTGGCCGCGCCTTTCTGCCGACGTCACCCATTACGTAAAAACCTGCCGGGACTGTCAGCGACGCAAGACACCGCCCACTAGGCCAGCCGGACTTCTGCAGCCTATCGAGCCACCTAGACGGCCGTTCCAGCAAATCGGGATGGACTTACTGGGGCGGTTCCCGACGTCCAATACCGGAAACAAGTGGATCGTCGTGGCAACTGACTACCTCACCCGCTACGCCGAGACAAAGGCCTTGCCCAAAGGCAGTGCCGCCGAGGTAGCCAAGTTCTTCGTGGAGCACATCGTCTTGCGTCATGGCGCCCCAGAGGTCCTCATCACAGACAGACGTACCGCCTTTACTGCGGACCTAACTCAGGCGATCTTCAAATACAGCGAGACGAGCCACCGCCGCACCACCGCCTACCACCCGCAGACCCCAATGGCCTCACCGAGCGTCTGAATAAGACTATCGCCGACATGCTGGCCATGTAGTACGTCGACGTCGAACACAAGACATGGGACGCCATCCTTCCGTACGTGAGCTTCGCGTACAACACGGCCGTACAAGAAACGACACAGATGACGCCATACAAGTTGGTCTACGGTCGGAGCCCGGCAACGACGCTCGACGCCATGTTACCAAACGTGACCGACGAGGAAAACATCGACGTGACCACCTACCTACAGCGCGCCGAAGAAGCACGACAGCTCACCCGCCTACGGATCAAGAACCAGCAGACGACTGACAGCCGCCACTACAACCTTCGACGACGCCATATGGAATGCCAACCCGGTGACCGTGTATGGGTATGGACGCCAATACGCCGACGGGGACTTAGTGAGAAGCTTCTTCGACGATACTTCGGACCGTACAGGGTACTTCGACGCCTCGGCGCCCTCGACTACGAGGATGTCCCTGAAGGCATTACGAACTCTCAGCGGCGCCGTGCGCGACCTGAAGTAGTCCATGTCGTGCGCCTCAAGCCATATTACACGCGTTAGTGAATCTGAGGACTGTACTTTTGCTTATTGTTTATTGTACTTTCCTGCTTTATTCCTGTTGTTTATTGTTGCATGTATTGGCCACCCACCCCTCGCCATGTTCTGTTTGAAGCATCGGGACGATGCTTTTTCAGAGGGGGGCATTGCCACGTGAGTTTCTTTATCGCTTTTGCTGTATTCGGTTTTCACCCACAAAGACTGTCAGCAACGCTCAGCGCGAACCGCGCCTCATTGTTCGAGAACCTTCGCGATCATTGTAGATGGTTTGTTAAGATGGCGCGCAAGACGCGCACACTCTAGCTTATTCTAGAATTTGCACGACAGCCAGCGATAACGCTGGAATATTCGACGGCACATGTTTAAATACCGACGCGCTTCACCGCCTGTCAGTTGATCGGCGGTCGACGCTCTGTTCGCCGCTATCAGTTTATTGCTGTAAGCTGGAGTTTCATTTTCCCGGCCACGAGAAAATATTCTTCGGCCTAATAAAGAGTTTCATCTCGGACGTGTTGACTGCTGCCTTCGTCGACGTCACGACCACGTGACACTGTTACAGAAATACTTTCGCTAAAATATTATACGAGAAGGCTCTATTCTAGGTTCTCTGAAACACAACGCTTCTGAGCGCCAAGACAAATTTCCTACCTTAAAGCTGACAGGGATGACACATACTTAATTCCACTGCATGGTCAAAAAATAGTCATGTCTTTCGCTGGTTCAATCGACTCAGCATTAAAAGTTAAAGAATTAAAAAGAAACTTACTCAACGGGCGAAATTATGATTAGTTCACGATGATGTATCGTCATCCCACATTTCGCAGAATGAAAATACCGCTGAAATACTTCGTCCACAATTTCTAATATATAGCGCCAAATTATGGGAGATGACTAGCGCCCCCTTCAATATGGGAGGAGTTTCGAAACCTCTCACTACACACGAGCCGTGATTATGCCATCCGAAGCCATTCTTACGCCGATTACAGTTTATCGCATTGCGACATCGATAGCAGCAAAAGTTACGGATCCTAATGGTGACGCCGAATGCCTGCTCCAGCAATCACCTATGCAATAGATCATTCATCATCTATTCAAAGGCAGCCTTACAAGTCCCACACTTTGCTGTGCATATCATGGATTGCGCGAGTAGTGCTATGCACAAACATCTCGTTCAGAAGCAGCTCTATATTTCAAATTTGCACTTTGCATTCATCATCATGGTTTGCGTGAGCAGGCTATCTGTCAAGAGTTGCAACCTTACAAGTTCGGCCGTATGCTCTAACACCACAGTTTCACATGCACGCTATCGATCAAGCGCTCGACAAAGATGAAGAGCGCAGATTAAAAGCGAAAAAATAAACAAGGACAAAGAAGGCTGACGAGAGTTCTTCAAATACTACCAACTGGCACAGCCACACACTTCGCTTATGAACAAACACTGTTCCTCTAAATAGCTACCGAGGCTGCCTCAGCAAAGCATCAGCTGACAAAGTGCACATGATTCCGCGCTCTAGGTACTCTTTAAGATGTGCTTGCAACCTACGCTGCCTATTTAGGCTTATAACTAATGCACAAGAATTATAATTCTTCAATAGGCACAGAAAAAATGTACCTCATTCTTTCATCAGTCTCCGGCAGGTCACCCGCGGTCGTGCGTGCCGTATCTTTACGGGTATCAGCAGAAGGCTGACGCCTTTTTATATGTTGTTTTGTCACGCTGGCGTTTCTGTCACTTACGCGACGTCGCATGCTAAATAAGTGAAATGTTATGCTTACTTCGTGTAACATTCCGTAACATTCCAACGTGTTGCTATTGCATTTATTGCTTCGTCCTTGCGGCGAAAGTGTGACTTTTTTTGTTGTTCAGGAGATTTAGGCGCCTTGCCGTGGCATTAGCTACCCTACTATTACATCTGATGAAAGAAAAGCGATGGTGATATTATAATAGATCCATTTACCTTAAGTAAACTCCTACATAAAAGATCTAAATGTACTCTAAGAGAAGTGCTTCCCGTGCTCGGAGCCGTCACTGTCCTGCCATAAGGACGCACAAGTTATAGCCTGGTTGATATACAAGTTACCTTAGCCTTATACCACTCACTGTGTCATGCTTATCCAGCAAATTCGAAAACTAATCGTCACTTGCTTCAATCCTAGCCGACGGGTGCTCAGTGCCTTAAGCATCTTTCTTACTGTTTATTTATTTTTTTTTGGGGGGGGGGGGGGTCTTTGCAGCGATGCGTTGGTCGATATGGCTTAGTTACAGAATGTACTTAACATTTATTAGGTGTTGAGGCGCTGGTATTCTTCTTCTGTAGCAGTGTTCTTCATGTATAACCCCCTTTTCGCTCCTATTGCAGTGCGTTATTTATACTTGATGACGTCTAGATATATGTTTCGCACTTAGCCAGGTTCAATTTTCATCTGCAAGGCGTCACCGACAAGGCTGTAGTATCACAACATATCACCGTAATGATTGGTAGGATAGGTCTAAAGATGATTCATACTAACGTTCATTTATTCATGGCACGTGGCAGTGAGAATAATCTGCAGAGAATAGTTGATATATCAGTGCATTTTATGAATGACATAAGAGTAGTTATCAATGAATCATCCTTGTCGACCTCATCTACTACGAATATTACCATAAATACTTTTGAACTAAGAGTATGTTATGTCTGCAGGCATAATATTTCATCGCTTTTATTGTAATAGTGCATACGAGAGGTTGGTGGCCCTTTATTCCGGCACCGGCTACTCCATCTCGCTTAAAGAACATAAAAATACACAAAAAAAAACAAAAAAGTGTAACTCGCGCAAAATGCGTCATACAATAGAACACAAGACGTACAAACACAGTGAAGCGACAGTAAATGAGCCAAAACTATTTGAGCAAGGGTTCAGGTAAGGAAAATTATTTTCTCATGTACTGCGCGTGTAAAGTGAAATATTCTATATGGTTTGACATAAAAATGATAACATAATCACACATTACGTAAAGCACGATCGCAGCAATGGGGAATTTTGAACACATAACAACATTTATGTCCTTCATTTGGCTATTATTTCAAACAGAAGCTTAGTATTTCTAGCAAATATTTGTTTCGTCGAAAAACGCTTACAACGCGCTGTTTTTTGGAGACCGACTGTTGACCATGGGCCTACTATTTCGATCAGATTAAATGGTCTGCTCTCTAAGAGTTACAAATTTACTCGCAATATATTTCGGGCTGAATCATATTTCGTATACTCGAGGAGGAGGTGGTGCCCACCTTCTGGGTGGCTACAGGGGCACTGTGGACTATATGCAGGCTATATCCCGTATAGGAATTAGCGCTGAAATGATGTACCAAGCCTCAAGCGATGCACTACAGTTTCACATTTTTAGATTTCACAGCTTAAGTTTGTTCACATTTAAACCTGACGGAGTTGATAGTTTTATACAAGGTCATATCAAATATAATTCCGAACTTTTCAATAGTTTACCGAAACAGATGTTTTTGCTGAGACGAAAGGATGTGTTCCTCAGTCGCAGATGGATTTCATTGCGTGAAAGACCGAGATTAATTTCCTTTACTTTATTGTAGGCCGGAGTCGAAGCTGCGTCTTCACTATTTGACATATAAATGTCAAAACAAAAGTGCAAAAGATCGGAAATGATACCAACCTGCACAATACGATAGCCTAAGCTTTTTCGCTATTGGCTTTAGCGCTTAGATGGTTTCAAAGAGATTGGTCAGCGGCAGATACGACTTTCAGAGTTCTAAGCACCAAAAGCGGTTCACGCGTGCAGGAAAAACGATTTCTCGTTGTATGGCTCTTTTTTTTTCATAAACGAGATTTCATAAACTTCGGTTTTTTTTCAAAAAAGTATACTTAAAATAAATGTAACGACTGAATGTGAGACTGTGTTTCGATAAACATCGGATGAATAACCTCAGTTTTTCCAATAGCAATGTAACTCTACAAACTTTTCTGTTAGCCATTGCGCGTGGTCTTTTTATCTCAACAGCTTACTTTTTATTTCAAAAAAACATAATCAAGTTTCTGGACCAAGCTGAAAGCAAGCCTGTCCCAGACGAGATAGGGATTTCCTTTTTACGCAGCATAAAGTCGTAAAAAGTTGACCAATTTCTGTCGCTATGCAGCTGTGGCTCCCAAGATTGGGCGTAAGATTGTGCAGGGTCACGAAGATTTTTTTTTTTTTTTGAGGCAGAGCGGAATGTGGTACCCCTCTTCCATCCCTGGCTTTATGTTTTCCCGCTTCTTCCAGATAGAGACGAGTGACATACTGAGAAAATGAAAGTCCGGTGTGAGGACAGAGAAATACATATATTTTTTATTTTTATTACTACGGCAGATTTAGTGTTCAGAATCTTCTCTCACTTGGAAGGCGTTTCATTTCTATCTACAGCACTTGGAGAGGTATAGAGGAAAAGAAATAGCAGTCCTAACCAGCTAGGGTTAGGACTACTAACCGACTTAGGCACCTATCATCATACCAAAGTGTATGAACAAAGGTGCGTAAGTGAACCATCTATCGTGTTGCACAGCAACGAATTTGTTTTTTGTGGGATATCACATTTTATTGCTTTTGCGCATGTGCTGCAGATCTGTTTATATATAGCTGTTGTTGCGGGAAATAAACCGGTTGGTAGTGTGCGCACGTCCTTGTTGCCTCGTCTTTCATCTTTGTCTTTCAGTGCGCCGCTTACCTTGAAAATATAAAATTGTGCTGTCTTGCTGCACTTTGATCTTTCGGCATGCGTGCCGCAAAGTGCAGTTTTAATATTCGTTTTCTCGGTAGGTAGTAATTACTACATGGTACGCGTTCGTCACACCTATTAACAAAAACGTATCAGAATAAGAACGAGTTTTAAGCCAATATGCGAACAAGACATAGTTACAATTGCCGCTTATTGACTAAAGTCTGCTAGTATAACATACCTGTAGGGTTCTAAATGGTGCACACCTTTCTGCAGAGAATGTGGGGCGCAATAAGTGAATTGTTTTCACTGTGCGTGGAGGTAATCCTCGCATCTAGCTGCTGGTAACTGGTGTTAGCAATCCAGTTACAACAGTATCGAATGGCTAACTACAGGGGCCTTCTTTGCTTTCTTTGCTTTTCAGACATGTGGACAGCGAAGAACGGGTAAGTGATGCTTCATTTTATGCGAAAAATTTTGAGAGCTCGCATTCTTTGGCGACTTTCGCATATATGCATAAGAACAGTGAAACATATAAATGGGAAATTTTGTGTGGTTCGCGTTCCAGATTCTCAATTGTCAGCAAGCAATCAAGTTGATTGCATTATGGCCAAAAGTAATCAAATATGGCAACTACTGGATCTTATTCGCTATGTGTTTCATACGCTTCTACTGAATGCATAGGGCACATTTGCAAATGAAGTATTTCAATCACTGATCCAAACGTAGGCAAAATGAAGTGACCTTGATCGCGGTTTTTGTTCGTCAACTTGTGCTTGTAACTGTATACGACCCCTATAAGTTTGCTACATATATCAGTAATGCGCCGAAAGGGGCTAGTTGGTTCCTGTTGGCTTGAGGAGGCACTTACGGTGGGAGACGTTACAAAGTACACAGGACACAGTGTTAACAGGACGAGCGCAAACTTCAACTGGTTTTTATTATTCATGCGTAGACGTATAAGTTCACAAAAACACGTGGAAAGAGATAGTACACTTGACTCCGCCTATGTGACGTCCGTCACGAACTCGATATCCGCAGCAGATAGTTTTATAGATATATCTACATATATCTATAACTAGTAAGTGTGACATCTATACGACCCTCTACAAAGGAAAGGTACCAGCAATGATGGAGAATATATGGTGTAAAATGTTTTACCTGCCTGGAGCATTTAGTGTCCAAACTTATGTAAAAGTGCACTGCGATTCACTAAAGTTCAGCTTCGTTTGGGTTCCCGTCTGCGCTCGACATTGGTTTCCTCGTCCCCGTATCTTGCTTCAATTAAATTCTGTGTAACACACAATGAGTACTTGCACCACTAATAATAGCTAACACTCCTATAAAGCAGCTGTCAGAAACGATTTTATCATTCTTTCGTCCTAGGCTTCAGTCCAGCCTAGGCATTCGGTTGCTTACTACCATTGGTTGACGCAAGTTGATTGTACAAGAATACTGGAATGGTTGTAATCCATGCAGCAATGTAAACGTTGTGGCCTAAGTGCGGTAGAGGCGGCCAAACCCTAAGAAAAAACAGAAAATCAGGTTCCACGCTGTGTTCAAGCTTTGCAGAACTTTACGTTGAGAATCGTCGGCACGGCATCAGCACAACAAAGAATGTAAGATACAAAAAGCGAGTGAATGGTATAACTGCACTCGCTGACCATGCAATATTCGAAGTGAATTAAATATCGCATTGTTCTAAGACGTCAAGTGTAGTGCAGTGCTCTACCATTCATATGACGTGGGCATCAATAATTGATTTCGGCTGGCATCCAACTAACAAGGGATTACGCCGGCAGCTGTCATCACAGCGTGCAGTTTTGTCGGCGTCCTGGAGCTTCTAACGTCTATGCAAATGCGCATTATCATGTGTATGCATGAGTACCTCTCAGGCGGGAATCGTGCGGCTCCTTGCATTCTTTTTTTTTTTTTTTGCTCTCGTTATTTTTGTTCTCCATGGTATTACACGGATAAGTTTGTGCTCGCAAATCCGTCAGGATGAAACAACACAGAAGAACATGAAGTTTATGCAAATGCATGCTTCTGCATACAAAAAAATAAAAGAATACAAAGGCACCACTGCTGTTTCCACGGAGTATGTCAGAAATAAAACGAAACAACAGGCGCTGTGCAGTACGTAACGATTTGGGACGGTACGTAACACTTTGTGCCATAGTTATTAGGTGCCGGTATTATTCTTTATTTGCACTCGTTACTTTGAGTTTTCTGTTCTATTTTGGTTTAATCAGCTTGCGTCCATACCCGAGACGCCGTCGGTTTCTCGCCGCAATAATCGACACGCGGCCGCTGCCACATGACGCAGTAACAATTGTAGTGGCAGTTTGGTCACGTGGTGCCCTTCACTGCGTATGGCATGTGTGGACTTACAGGCCTCAGTCTCCACTGTAACTTATCATCATTTCGTGTCAGAAATTTAGGGCAAATACCTTCGTTCTTGTCGCTCATGCGTAGATGAGGTTTCCAGCTCCGTCTTGCATTGCTTACCCAGACAATGACAACAGATCAAGAAGTGCACTTGTTTTGTCAAGGAGGCTGATGATAAGCCTTGAATGCATGTGTGTGCATCAGGCGAGCCGCTGATCAGGCCCTTTTCAATACACCCAACACTCAGTGAAGAGAGGCAGGTTAATACAACAAGAGATTGAAACAGCAATGTGATAACCGCTACAGCATACAAAACATATATCCACTTCAAGCTGCTACCCGTACATGTACTATCGGCGTCAGGTGAAACCCGAACTGCGGCAAGCATTCGCACTGGTGTAGGGCGCGCCGTCTAGTTATCACTATGGGCAGGCGCGCATGTATCGCAGTGCTGCCGCAGTGTTGCGCGCGCCTGTCCATAGTGGTGACTGGAGGGCGCGCACTTTACCACTGCGAATGCTTGCCGCTGTTAGGGTTTCATTTGACGCCAATAGTACATGCATGTATATTGGATGCACACGCCTGAACATATGCATACACCTATGAATGCAAGTCTACGAACTCTATAGAGCAATATGACTATATTGAATAACAAAGGGCAGACATTACGTAGTACAAGGAGCAGCACAAGAAACATAAAAAAGAAGCAGTTGTCATTTGAAAACAGAGGGCACTTATGTTTTCGGTAATTCATTTTGTATGTATTCATTCTTGCATTATATCGATGACGGTACGGTGATGGTTTATGATATCTGAAATTGTGTATGATAGATTTTACATGCTATTAGTTAATACGTGTAAAACCTTTTGTCAAAAGCAACGAAGTCTTTTAAAGCGAACGTATTTTCATTTTGTTTATTCTTGTGAAATAGAGCAGCGGCTGATTCCTTATTTATTATTCGTCGCATCCTTAAAGATGTTTCGCTATGAAGCGTAAAATGTTCGTAGCATAATGTCAAGTTTCAGCGTTAGTTCCACTGTCTAGACCCCGCACATTAGAAACGCTGTGCACAAATTCGCCCGAACGCGGGCTGTTGAGGGTGATTTTTCGCAATAATAAATTATTTCGTCCCTATTATTCGCGTACTTTTACCCTTTTAAACACACTACTCTTCGTGGTTGTAATGGGTGGCGGCGCCGGCCACATTACCAGAACTCGCCTATGTGCTTTTCCTGTTTATATTTTACTGTTAAAAAAGATGACGGGCTGTTTTGTTGCCGCAAGATATGTCACACGTGAATCCACAGTACCTGCCCCCTTTTCCTTTTCAAAATTAAAAAAACCGACCGCTGAAGTTTGGAGCATTAAAAAAGCCATCTAAAAATGCTAATGAATTGATGCTATTGTGACGTCGAAACAGCTAATATGCATTTAAAAAATGCGGCGAAGAAATACGCGAGCGTTGGCGGTGTCACATTTGTCTTCATTCACACATGCAAGCTTCACTCTGACAAGGTCGCTGTTTTGAAACGCCTTACGCGGGCATCGCATGCCAGTTTATTGCGCTCTTTAATCGCTGGCGCTTTTACGACGCTGTGTTATACGTTATTGCCTTAGGGGATCGGTCCACACTTTATCGTTTATGACGACCTACTTGGCGATTGAATGTTGCATGTGAAGCTAGCACGATGCGCCGGATTGCGCCAAAATTTCGCTCACTCTTAAGGAAAATAGAGCTACAAATTCAGGCCACGCCCGTAACGAGATGGACTGTGTCGTTATTTAGCCTCGTGGGGCGGAAAAACGTTGGCTCCGCGAAAATCGCAATGAACATTCCTCATCGAAAAAGTGATTCGTTAAGCAATTCTTTGTTAGCAACGCGACACACACAACAACTGAAATATTTGGTGCCGTAACAACTCAGAAGCGGTTGCATGAAGTTAGAGTCGGCGTGTGTGTAGGCGGACGCTAGTGAAAGCGTTTCTCCCAGAGTAGCGCATGATCTTTAAGGCTAGCCGCTATACTGTGAAATTCAGCGTCTTCGGGCTCATTTCCACTGGACGGCGTAACTGCCATTTCCGATCCGCGATGAAAGTGACGGGCGCCGTTTCTTTGCAATGCGATCACAGCAGCGGCGTTCAGATTCTTTGAGAGATATTGCTGCCGCTTGGCCTCTTAAATATTTCGACATGTCTTGCGTCTACAGCATCTCCTTCCTGTCCATTCGAGACGCCTAAGCTCATGGTCTTTTTTGCGAGCCCTTTTTAATACAGTACAAAATTTCCATTCTGAGTCGCCTGTTTTCTGATGACGTATTCTCTTCTGTCCACAACTTTGATAAACACGTCCTTGAGTTGTGTACGTTAGCAACGAATGTAATCATTTCGCGAGCGATGCCACAGCCTGCGTTTGGAAAGGGGATTTGAATTTCTGGAAAAAGCAAATAACGTAATGTGTAGGACAGCTAAATGACAAGTGAATTAATCCTTCTATTCACATATTGTAGCGGATTGAGTCGGTGTACCGTGACTTTCGCGCACTGTAACTTAAAGGCCGTCGTAAGAGACAGCGTTCGCTCAATTTTGTGCACCTAGTGTGCACAGTAATATTTGTTTAGCATATTGTATTCTATCACTGTCTGCTATAAAAAAAACCTATGCCCTACTCTCTCATTTCTTTGCTTAACCAAAAATTTGATATATAGGTTAGAAGAGTTTCGCCAGACACACGCATCACGCACCTGTAAGTCATGTCTTTATAAAGGCGGAAACTTATGCGAGCTGTTGTACAGAATAGCCACCGGTCACGTCTTCTTAAATCTCAGAGCAGTAATTAATGTACATAATGCGCGCCCTCTTGTGGTGCTTTATTCTCTGAATGACCACAGCGATTCGCTATGATAAGACGGGCCCCATAGCTGACTGACCCAGAAAGTATGTGCTTAAACAATATTTGACAAACGCATTGTATATTGCGTGAACCTAATTATTGAGTACTTATTTTCTCATCAAATTGTATCCGAAAAAGAAAAATGAAAAATATTCATTTTGATATACAAATGGTATAGTCACAAGAACGAATCAACGCACGGTACTGTTTGAAAACACCCTGCGTATTTTGTAACATTCTTGTTACAGCGTTCATCGCGACCTTCGCAGTGACATGGAAAATATTTTGCTTCGGTAATTCCACAAGCGTGTCATAGATGTTTTCATAGACGCAGACAGCAAGCCATTGATGTCATATTGGGAAAATTGAATTGATATGACTTCGCCGTTAGTGTGCGCCATTTTTGCTTCTGCGTCAGCTTGCTCGTTCCCAGCTATGCCACAGTGACTGGGAATCCACTGCAATGCAACGGTATGCCCGGATTGAGACGCCTCAGTTAACATATTCATTATGTCACACACCAGAGGACTGTATGCGGTTCCTTGCTTCATGTAATTGCTGATAAGTGGAAGTGCCGGCTTGGAGTCACAAAATGATTTCCATTTCGTGGGACTCTGTTGTACAATGTAGCGGGCAGCTTGTCGGACGCCGGTCAGCCCAGCCGCAGTAGATGATGTCCGATGCGCTATCTTGAAGCGTTTCGTGATGCCCATGTGAGGAACCGCGAAAGCTGCTGCTTTGGAGGTCTGCGCGACAGACCCATCAGCAAAAATATGCACCGTATATCCGCAGATATAGGCAATGTACGATAAAGCAAAATGCTTAAGTCCAGCAGTTGGTATTTTCGACTTCTTTGTTATCCCCGGAATCGAGAGTCGCACGATCTGTTTAGGCATCGTCCAGAGAGGTACACCGGGAGTCGCTTGTGGTGCATAATTCGAGGGCAGCAGATCTTGCTGCGACATCACAGTTTTCGAGTATGCAGCATTGGGCCGTGTGTTACCAATGTCTCTCAGTGGATGGTCTCGGTGCCTTGTCAATAACCTCAGATGTACTCGCAGGGGCTCGTGTTGAAGATAAACGCGAGCTGGACAAGCACGTGCTTCAGTAATAGTACCCCATGTAGGATAAATTATCGCCAAGAACGTCTTTAGAGACTTGACTCTGGTCGTACTTTTCGGCTTCCATTGCGGTTAAGATGAGACCAGGAAAAATTACTACATAGAATGCGGCTGGGTGTTGCGTATACACGAAGATACCTTTGCAAGATTGGGCAGGAGCGAAACCCTAACTGCAGTGTATGTCATACGTCTGAGACTATTCACCACATCCTGTGCGTGTGCCCTCCGTACGCGACCGAAAGACAATCACTTAAGTGCGTCGTAGATCGTCTGGACTCCCGACCTTTTTCGGAGGAGAAGCTTTTGGGTGCTTGGGAGCATGCAGACCAGGCCCAACGAAGTTTCAAATTTCAAATGCCTATTGAGATTTCTCAGTGATACAGGTTTAGATGCTCGTATTTAGAGCATGTGCGGAATAAGGACGTTTGCGCGTGTCCTGTCCCCGTGCAAGACAGTGTGTACAGTGACTCATTGTGCCATACCGTAGTCGCCTATCATCACACCTCCCTCGTTCTCTTTCTTTCCCCTTTCCCCTTACCCCCGTGAGGAGTAGCAGGCTAGAAACCCGCTTTCCAGGCCGACCTCTCCTCCTTCTTCTCATTACAACATTTTCTTTTTCTTCATTTTGCTTGGGTAAGCTTGAGAGGTCATGCGGCAGCCGTTTCTTGCTCTTTGCTGCGTGGTTCATTTTTAATCCTGCTTGTTTCGTTCTATATGCTCTTGAAGCACAATACTGCGCAATATTTTCGCCCCTGTTTGTTTTATTTCTAATTCTTCTTTTGTATATTTCAAACGTAAACCGCAGTTTAAGCCTTTCGCATTATATTTGTGCACCGGTGCGAAGCTAGTCGAAAAGAAGTCGTTAAATCACCGTTCCCGTTCCGATCTGTTTGCTGCAACCAACGCCGTTCGGCGCATACTATCTAAACACTTACATTGCTGCTCCGGCCATCCAAGGGCTATATTCTTCTCGGTTCGCTTGCTTAATAAGACGCTTGAGCAGCTTTGCGCGACGAAACAAAAATAACAAGCCATGAGAGATGGAACTTGGCGTCTGCTTGGAAGAAGCTCTTGAATGTGTCAGAAGGGAGCCTTATTCGTTCAGGGAGCTCGAGTACTCGTCGGAGCGTAACTACGCTGCGGCAACTGTGCTCACACTCGGTAAACACTGGCATTGTCAGCGACAGCACTACTGGATGGTGCGAGTGTTTTTCCTTTTCCATTCCTCCATCTCGTGGCTGTGTTGGGCTTTTCTGCGCACACTATACACTAGAGAATTTCCTTCTTTACGCATTTACATTACGTGAACAGTGTTTAACAAGCCCTCAACATGGATTGCAAACTCAGTCAACCCGCCGATGCTCCAACTAGTAAAATTTATGTTCCAAAGACGCATGTCTGGCAGCATTTCCAAAAGTAACATCTGTTACCACGCGCTACGAGACGCGTGCTGTATAGAGGTACTAATTTGTGAACAACGTTTAGAACCGTACAAAATTTTAAGGGAAGGTGATGGCATGTCATTCCGGAGAACAATTGTCAATATTCTTTTTTACAAAGGTAATTTTTTCAGCCATTTTCTTTTTTTTCTGTTCACGTTTGTTCACTGGTCGATGCCGGCACAGCGCGACTGTCTCTTTGCATCTGATTTGATCTTTTGCACGTGGTGCTCTAGACTAGCGCTAAGACACAAACACATAAAAAGCGTACACTGTCTATTGTTGTAAAAAGCATAAGACCTACGTCGTACTTGGTCGTCTGGTGGAAGGTACGCTATGTAGGAGAGTTACTGTGATGTTCCAATGCCCAGCGAAGTAAAATTAGGAGACCCCTTTGATTATAAACTGTATGTTAGTAGCATAGGCAGTGCAAGGTAACCGTACCACACATCCGAACAACATATACAGCAGTGTGAAGACTCAAAGTTGCAGTATACTTTAAACAAGTGCGTTGTCAAGGTTTTTGTCATTGACAGCTTTCGAATAATAGACAATGTTGGTCACTTGCTGAGCTTCAAAGGTTATCCTAACAACACAGTCGCGAATATCGCAATATATCGAACTCTGTGTTTCCCTTTTGTTTTCCATGTCAGAAATTAACTTCTTTTCACAGTGTGGTTCAAATTTAAAAACAAGCAATTCTAACTGCAGATGCTCGCTTTCCTAGTTTTTATTTGCACTTTCATGAAAACTTTCAAAGTTTTGTCAATTGGCATGAGTACTGCACGCTTATTTTTTCGAGCTGGCATTCCCTTTAGGCGACTCACCAAATGAAGTAATTACACAGGGTGCAGCCTGTGTGCTTTAAATCGACTAGTAAGCTCGGTACATGGAAATCTCTTTTGTAGGTCTCGTACGTTCTTTTACAGTGTTCTTACAAAGTTGCTACCGACAGATCAAGAACTTTTTACGACGGTGTTGAAACCTATAGCCGCGTAGCGCGTGCGGATAAAAGCTCGGAAGAAAACATCTTTCTCCGCGAGGCGTAAAGCAGTGGCAGACACGGTAGATGCTGAAGACAAGGAGAGAAGCAGGCCGAGGAAACAGCCTTCGGTGAAAAACTGCTTCAATATTCACGATATGGCATTCGCGTCTTACTCCAACCTCCGCCTCCTCTTCGTTCATAGACGGACGCCTAAAGTGAAGTAACGCGCCGGTGCTCTCAGGTTAGACCTATTGCTAGAGAGAGCCCTTTTTTCTCTAGTTTTTTTTTAGCAATTTTGGAATATGAGCGCCTTTTTGCTCTATGTTCGCTCGCTAGCGGTCATTTTCCTGTCCACTTACTTTTGCATGCATGAGGCAGAGCATCAACCGGGGACCCAGGTCACGTCTCCTGCGGTGCATTTTATCGCTACAGAGTCTCTCAAAATTATGGCTTGCTCGCATACTGAGTCCCTTGTGTCCTCTTCTTCATGGTGCTTGCACACGCTTACGACGTTGTACCCTAAGACTTCGCTTTCTCGAGCTCTTAGGGAAATGCTTGCTCTCCTAGGAGTTCCAATGAAACTTTGTCGAAGAAAAACTAAATTTAGGTATCGAAGCAGCTTCTCAGATATCTTTCTTTTTGCAAAGTGACTTGGCCACTTCCTATTGAATAGTAATATAGTGCATTTCTAGTGAATATTCAGTAATAATTACGGCGTTTCGAAATTATGTTCATGTACTCGCGCCTTCTGGACTTTTCCGCTGCTCTTTTTCACACATGAGATACACAATATTTAAACATGATTGCTCTACGATGAAGGTGTTTATTTTGGCGATTCTATGTTACTTCAAAGCCTTCGTTTCGTTATTTCTTTAGGCAAGAAACCTTAATATATTTAATTGCTGGGTTTTGCGTGCCAGAACCACGCCATATTTATGAGGCACGTGGTTGTGGTAGGCTTCGTACACCTCGTCCACCTGGGGATCTTTAACGTGCACCTAAATTTAGGTACACGGGTCTCTAGCATTTTCGCCTCGGTCGAAAATGCGACAGCCGCGACCGGTATTGAACCCGTGACTTTATGGTCAGCAGCCGAGCACCGTGACCATTGTGCCGCCACGGCGGGTTAGAAACATTGGGTAGTTTCAACGCTTTGTCATTAATGTTTCCATAATTTATAGCTCATAAGTAAGGACAACGTGAAGCTTGTGAAAGTTTTTGTAGGAACGTGGCTGAGTGTTCATTCGCAAACATGATTTAAAATTGAGCCCAAAATGCTGTGTTTTTCTTTCGACACGTATAGAGGTTCAGAGCAGTTCTAAATAGACTGTGTTGAGCCATTCGCAGCGAAGAAAAACGCAATTGCTGAGATCTTCTTTACAGTGTAGCTGTTAAGCCTTTCGTTATGTCATGTAGCGACAACAGAAAACTATCATCATCATGCACCGGCACGCACTCGCTTCGTCCTCTTCTTCACCTTCGTCATCTTGTTTATCTTCTGCTTCGCTCCCAGAACACGTGCGCCGATTTGTCCGGCGTGGGATGCAATAACTCTGATGGGCGAGAGAACTAGTGTAGTTTGAGGGAGAGATAGAGAGATAAACGGATTATACAGAGAAATAAACGGAAGAGAAAAAGATAGAAGGTGAGAGAACGACTACAGAGAGAGAGAGAAAGAAAAAGGTAGAAAGAGAAAGTGAGAAATAGAGAGAAAGAAAGAGAAGAGAGAGAGAAAAAGATAGACAGGCACAAAAACGAGATCGAAAAACTAGAGACCAAAGCATGGCCATTTAGAGTATAGCATAGCAGAGGGGGAAGGGAAGTGAGGGTTGGGAGAAGGGAAAGCAGGAGGTAAGAGGGTAAGCCATAGCATAGCCTTATATAGTATAGTATAGTAAGGGGTGGGAAAGTGAAGTGAGGGTGAGGAGAAGGAAACGGAGGATGGCAACGGCACCAGCTGCGCTGCTTCCTCAATCTTCGCACCACTAGTGCCTAGCTGCCCAATGTTTTTCCTTATTTTCGGGCTTGGGGGTAGAAAGGCAACCTCGGACTGCACTTTTTCTTAACTTTAAGCTAATGTATCTGCCGTTGGCATCTTCGGAAGTGTCGCAGCTGAGCTATATAGGAGTGCATACAACGAAAGCTGTATCGTACCCTTGTGTGCAAAGCACGTATGCACGTCTTTAACGTGGTTGAAGTATTTCCCATGAATCATCGTAATTTCACCTGTTTCCGACATTTATGACAAGCAAACGGAAGGTTTAGGACGCAGGCCCACATAATTTATCATTGCGTTTAGGAGCATGTTATGTACCTAAGCGAATAAAGCATGTTGGTTTATTGTTAGGAAAGCACTGAGTGTTGGAAACCCATTTAGCCTGTAGCGTCCTCTCAACGTTACGTCCGAATAGGAGGCAGCGCAAATGGAGAAACCAGGTTTATTTTAAGAGCATAGCTGTTCCAGCCGACCCTAAAAACTTTGGTGTCGGCAGAAAAACGAAAGGGATATGAGCAACTGGAGTCAGGCAAGCCCCGCTACTGAGTACAGCAGATGCAAGCATTTAATGAAAACTCTGCTTGGCAATGTGGAGCACGTGAAACACGTGAAAGAGAGAGAGAGAGAGCAAGAAAGAGATAGAAAGAAAGAGAAAGAGAGAAAGAAAAAAGTGATAGAAAGAGAGGAAAAGAGATAGAAAGAAACAAACACGTAAATGAGATAGAAAAAACAGAGTGCAAGGCACAAAGACAAATAAATAAAGACAAAGAGAGAGAGAGAGATAGAAGCAGAGAGAGAGAAAGAAATAGAAAGCGAAATAAAGATGGAAAGAGCAAGAAATAGAATGAAATTGAGAGAGAGAGAGAGAACGAACGAAATAGAAAGAAGTACTAGTAAGCAACATGTGCAAAAACCGATACTAAAAACAGAGAGAAAGAGGAAGAAAGTAGGAAAGCAATAAAATTGGGGGGCGCTTAAGCTTCGCCTTTGAGAGTTGAACGCGATAGCGATATCCTGACCCTAGTGCGCACTTCGAACACTACGAGTGTTCAACAGAATGCGCGCACTAAGGTGTGTGCCTTATGTAATGGGTAGCATGCTTTAAACCAGGAGCAATTATGCGCGAGAAACTTTTTCGAAGTTGCAATGCACCCACTACGTGGTCTTAAGGGAATATGCGCAGTAATGTGTGTGCCTTTTGTAATGGGTGGCTGTCTTTAAAACACCAAGTCGTTATGATATTGACATGGTGTGACGCCCGATGGCAATGTACGCTTGTACCACGCAATATTACTGCGATATTACATCTCGTACTGTGACACCCGTATACAGGACGCGTATTTTTGGGAAGCATGAAAGTTACTTTCAGTGCAGCTTTAAGCAGAGGCGTGGCTGTGTGGTAGAACACCTGCTTGCCACGCAGACGGCCTTGGTTCGATTCTCACTCGGACCCAACATTTTTATTATTTACTTTATTTGCAGCTTTTCCGATTTTTCGGTCACGGACAAGATGACGATTTTTCGCTCACAACCAACGGTGCCGACACCGACGGCATAATTTCTGCGATACGAGCTCTTTAACGCTATCGCGTTAAAAGAAACAAAGATGGCCACCAAGCTCCGCTTGTTCTTCAGGCTTGGCACCACTGGCGCGAAGCTGCCGTAATTTTTTCTGCAATCATTATTGATTAGGAGAGAAGATGTACGCAATGCGTGACTATTGAAAGAGAAAATTACCAACGGCTTTTGGTGGAACAGGTGAAGGGATTCAATTGTGTTTGCGTGGCTAAATGTCATGATTTTCCTTTATGAAATAATTGAGGGCAAGGTGGATTGGACGTGGCGCGCACGTGCCATACAGTGCGAGTGTATGTTTTCATTTAACAAAACTGCGCAGCAGCTAGTGTATGAACAAATATACCGTGCAATTATCTACACACCCACGCGCAACATACACACTCAGCTCATAAGCGCGAGAGGTGCTCACGTTTGCTAAAATGAAGTGCGCGATAACGCCTTGACTTTTTCAGAGCCGTAATGATACTAATTTGCCACAGAACAATAGTAACGCAGTCGTACGCTGTAATAAATCCATGTATCACGCTGCAATTTTGCGTACTTAAAGTGTACTTAAATTTTCGAAATGCTTTCTCGTCAATGGAAAACATCGGATAACTGTATAGTTTAATATTTTCTGTGCAGAATGCTTGAGAGATGTTTCCAAAAAGTATCCTTTCTTTTTCCGTAATAGGATAGGTTTCAAACAGGAGAAAGTACCTCATACAGGTTGGCCAGCCTCTCTAAGGCACTTTCTTCTGTTTGCTGTTTGAAACCTATCCCACTCCGTGTATCCATCTGTCGGTTCCCTTCTTGACCTTGTTTTTCCGTAGTGAGCATTCAACACATGTCTATTTTCTTTCTTATTGTTTCGTGTTCTACATTTGATACGCTGCACACTAGTTTGCTCAGAAGCATGATAGGTTGGCTCTTTAAGTACCTTTTCCTGCTAAAGTTACAGACGGCAAGATGATCGCAGAGGCTTGAATTCTTTAAGGCCACTTTCATCACCCCTATTTTGTTTCGTGAGTGAACTATTCTTTCGAATTTAGCTGTGCCCGCCTCAGCGTTTATCCCGTTCTGTTAAATTTCGGAAACTCACAACTTCAGCTATTTTGTTTTTGGTTCGGTTCAACTTCAGGCGAGGGACAAAAGCGTGCACTTTTCGCAGCTCAATTTGAGCCCACACTAATGACCTCGTATTGGTCGACACTAATCTGCAGGAAGAAGTTGATAATGATGTTCCCTGTGCGCTCAGCTTAAGTTCTAGTATTTGGCGTAATGCTTTTTTTTTACTTGTGTAACTCATTCCTAGCACCTATTTTCATTCTAATGAGGTGGCCAAAAAGAATGTCGTCGTTGGTGATACTGTTTATTGATTGGACGGCTGCAAGCGATGAAACGTCGATGAAGTATGCGTCTGCTGAGGGAAGCGATGTAGGGTTGGAATTTGCTGGTTGACAAAAAAATGGGCGCCACACTTTGTGCCGGCCTGCTTTGTCCCTAACTCACTTTAGAGTTTCACTGGTATTCCCTTTCAATTTACGGCCCAACTATCATTTGATCAATTGATTTTCTATGTAGGCACTATGTTGGCGTTACGTAAAATGTCGTTGTAGGCCACAATGGTCAACCGTGCAGATGTGATGTAATTTATTGTGGCGACCATGAAATGTGAATCGCTGACGAAAACATGTACAGGAACACGTACTGTTCAACGCGTCGCATCATGCGTGCCTCTTTTTAAGCTGAATCGATATTTGGAACGTCAGGTCGGTCGCTGTTTTGGTGTTCTCGGATCGATGAATGAGCTAGCTTTATCGATCTCTTTTATCAACCACAATTTGTAAGCGTTCATTCACCATATTTAATTTTTTTTGGCAGAACTTCGCCCCTGTTTGTTTACTAACCAACAGTCACCTGCTAATGTAGACGAAGCATTGGAGTATGCTTGATCTCATATCGTGTACAGAAAACTGCACTAGCTCTGTGGGTGGTTGGTGCTCTTATTCAAGTCCGAGCCCTTGTGATGATCCACAAGCATTGCTCTGGCAAAATCTGCAGGATGAACATATTAATATATTGGCTTCAGTAAAACCTTCCAGAGTGCATGATTTCCATGAAATCTTGGCTCTTCCAGTGAAGTGCAGTGCGCGCCCCGACATAGACAGCGGATATTTCAACATAATGCTTATATCCTGTAGAGTGCGCAGTGCCAACGTTAGCCTCCTAATCTCAGAATTCCTGGAGCCGAAGCAGCCCATAATGGAAGCGGATTTAAAACTCATCATACTCACAGTGTAGGGGCAAAAGCCGAGAAATCCGCAGGCGTGACCTAAATGAAAAATGTTATACCTTCGCATTCGCATGAAAAGGATGATCACGTTGCTTTTGCGTATAAATAGAAATATTGGGTTGTATGCGAGGCTTGGTAGTGTTCACTTCATTAAGGTATGTCGCAAGTATTAGAAATATTCCAGACATCTCGAGAATATATTTCACTGATGATTCCAATACATAAGTATGCCAAGTAGTAGCCTTATGTAACTTGGAGCTTTTCGGCATGTGGCCAAGTCATAGGTTCTCGACTCCGGTCACTAAAGGTGAAAATTCAACTACTGGCCTTAACATATCCTGTGATATGATGCGTTCTTTATCGCAATGTCTTCAGTGTCTTGCTTTTTGCGTGTGTGTGTGTTCTGGCACTCATGCGTTCGCGTACTGACAACCTGTTTATATAAAATTTTATACTCTAAAGATATTTGAAGGGTGTTAGAGTACACCTTTGGGGGGAAGTTTACATATCATTGGCAGGAGCACACATGTGTAATTAGTGGCATGTTTAAACTTAGCCTAGTATGTTCAACTGAACGCCGGCGTTCACGACATTCGCGACAAAAAAAAATCGCACTTTTTTTCCAACATTATTAACTGCTTCCATGACTTGTGCAATCCGACTGATAGATTGTTTACTTTAATGAAGCGCTTGGAAATCATCGTTAAGTCATGATTTGTATTACTCATGAAATCATCATTAAGTGATGCCCCCTTTTATATTCCGTATGTAGTTTTATATCGAAATATATACGAAGCATCTTTTCCTGATGCAATTTGGCAAGCCAGTAGAAGTGTTGGATGGCACCACAAATCAGAATTGTTTGTCAGACCACCTTTCAACCGTAAAAGCCTGAACAACTTGGTTGTGGTAAAACACGGTGGCGCACACGGCGCGAAGTCGACTTAAGATAAAATACAGCAGATAGTGAAATCACGCTCTATTGCAGTAGACCGGTTATGCTCACCGCTTGTCCATTTCGCGATGTAGACAAGAAACAATTGTCATCATGCAGGCGCGCTCCCTTCTTCATCCTCTACATCTCCTGCTTCGCTCCCCGAACATATGCGCCCGGCGCGCGCTCTCGAGCTGCGCCGATTTGTCCAGCGTGGTATGCAGTAACTCGTATAGGTGATAGAACGAGTACAGAGAGAGAGAAAGAGAAAAGAAAAAAGAAAGAGATAAAGAGAGAGAGAGAGAGAGAAAGGGAAGAAAGACAAAACTGATAGCAAGACAGAGGAAGAAATTGACTGAGAGAGAAATAGGTAGAAAAAAACACAAAAAAGACATACAAAAAACATGGTTGATTCCTCCGTCGTAGGAATCGGAGTAACACGAAAGTAAAACGTGCCCTTATAGAAGTAACTGAATCTTTACTGTACATTGATATAAGAGAGTTTTCACAATGTATATTGATGTCGGGCAGCTATAGCACCGTTTAACATAGATGCACCCACTTTGATGCTTCGTGGTACATCTCCATGCCGACGACTAACGTCCATGTTCAATGATTAAGCAAACCCTTGTGGTAGCTGTAGTAGTTAGCGGTGAAAGCGTAATCAGCGAGCGAGTTGTGATAGCCAGAAGAGCGTCGCATATTGGACGCAGAACTTGGTCGCCATCCTGCGGCATATTAAAATGTGATTGAACACCGCGGCCGCACTAGAGGGAAACGCAAAGCGCGTCGTGCCGCCCCAGAGCCCGGCCGCAATTTTTCTCGGGGCGAGCGCGTAGGCGGGGAACGCGGCGTTAGAGCCAGGTGAGGCAGGCGCGCGTCGCAGAGCTATTTTAGGGGCGTAGCTCCTGTTAGTCTAACCTTGTCACGTCTCCGTTGTCCGGCGTAAACGGATCTCCCGTATGATGCAATAGATGGCGCTGTCTCATAGAAGTACATACAAACTGCAGTTCAGGGACGATATTCTAGACGGCGCTGTACACAATCTGTGTCTAGAGTCACTGGAAAAATTTCAGAGTATCGCATCTGTTTTCCGGGTGCAGGCGCGTTCAATGCTGAGCGTGGCCGGACATTTAGCAGTACCGCGGTCACCAGAAGTACTTCGTCGCTTTTTTAAACGCATCATGCAGACAGGGGCGTAAGGAGACATTTTTTTCGGGGGGGGGGGGGGCACGGCTCGGTGTGCCACCCCCTGGCTGCACCACTGCATGCAGATGCCAGAAGGGAGTAGCTCACCATCAATCGAACGTTACTGGTGAGCTACTCTGGGAATCTCGTTTGCCGTGTGGGAAAGATTAATGTCAAAAAGCGCCGTTCTACGTGGCTGCATAGTTGGCCTGAACGAATTCGCCCCCCTCGAACAACACTCCTTCCTGCAGTGAACTACAATAATTTTGCTGGAAAAGATCTTATGCGACAGGATACTACACCTTTTCGGTTCGCTACGGTTCGCTATTGCAAACTACATACCTTTCTATTTGCTCGGCCGTTTATATCTCGATTTGTTGAACAGATTACGCATGCTATCCGAGTTATAAGCGTGCCACGCACAAGAGCGAAATCGAAGATTTAATAAAATAATAACTGTTTACTGGTATACCTTGAAGGCAATTGTGGCATGATATTTGGCATTGCACAGAACAGAAGCGTGGAACTCCGTTGATAAACTTGGTATAAGGCAATGTTATCAAGCGTATTTTTAAATTTGTTGCAAAAAAAAAT
Source organism: Rhipicephalus sanguineus (assembly GCF_013339695.2). NCBI lineage: Eukaryota > Metazoa > Arthropoda > Arachnida > Ixodida > Ixodidae > Rhipicephalus > Rhipicephalus sanguineus. Next base: position 50,126,624 of record NC_051184.2, read on the forward strand.
GCCGCTAATGCTGCATTGCACCGAGCTTGCCCTTAAAATACTGTATAGTTGGTGAGAAATGGTCACAGCAAAAAAAAAAAATCAGATCCCACCCAGTGAGGGAGTCGATTTTATGCGAGCCTTAGGTCTATATACATACTGTGTTGCGGTAGCATGCGCTTTAAAAATTCCGGGATGCGCTATTTCTGATCAAAAGAACATAAAACACCGTGCCGAGGAAGTTTTAATAAGAGTGCATTATGAAAAAAAAGTGTAGCAGTGCAGAAACCGAACCCCAGCTATTTACGCACTGGCAACGCCAAAAAAAAAAAAAAAAAAAGAAATGTTTTGTCGGAAACAGCAAAAAAATTGGGGGACCCTTAAGCTTCGCCTTTAAGAGTTGAACGCGATAGCGAAATCCGGCCCCTAGTACGCACTTCAACCACTAAGTGCATACTTATTAATGTGTATTGTTACACACACACACGCACGCACGCTCGCGAATTTTACAGGCTTTCGATCTGAAGCAAGAGTCGCATGGCCTCCAAGATATACGCCGCGTGCCGGCCCTCTCGGATGCCATGAAAAGTCGAGACATATTTCTCACAATGACTCACAGATGGCAGCACATTATCTAGCGTTTGCTGCGTTGGCTTGATATGTTTTCCTCTAGATGGACATAGTTGTCCATTTTTAGAGCTGTTTGAAAGTTCGTGTGTGTATTTAGCGGCGACGGCTGCACTGTCCCGGCGTTTTTCGACGTAGTTTGATGGCCTCGCGAATGCGCCTACAAATCGCCGTATGGGCTCGTTTTCGTCGTGACACCTGCCGAACAAAATGCGTCGAGACTCCTTTCACTACATGATATTTATGTAGTGTGTTTGTCCGAAGCAGCTGCAAGTAACATCGTGGCTTTGTGGTTAGACACCTGCTTGCCACGCGAACGGCCCGGGTTCGATGCTCATTGGGACCGAAGATTTTATCGTTTATTTTATTTGCTACTTTCTCGATTTTTCGCTCACGGATGATTTTTCGCTCACAACCAACGGTGCCGACGCCGACACCGGAATTTCTGCGACACGAGCTCTCTAACGCTACCGCGTTAATATTTGCGAATTCATTGCAACGTTGGAATATTGAGGAGACAAGAAATAGGAAATGAAACAATTAAGTAGTGATGTCAATCATTTTTGATGGCCTATTTTGTACGTATCGTAAGATAAGATGCACGTTACCTACCGCACGCCGATTCGCCCGTGCGTTCGGCTGCTGGCGTGCCGAATCAAGACGTCGCGCACAACTTCCAATTACCGTATACACACAACTTCTATTACACATATCAACCAGTTGAACAGCCGGTGCGCAAGCAAGCTATGCATCAGCGATCAGTCGAAGGGCGCAATGTTGAATGTTCTCGATGTTGTTCGATAACGTTCTCGAGTGCAGTGAACCTGAACACCGACTGCAAAGCTAGCGCAAACAGTCAAGATTCACCAAATGTCGAAGTAAATGGCATCTCGCACGATGTCACTGCGCTAATGCAACGATGTTTACAGATCCAGACCTAGCGAACAAGCCCGGGCGTGACACGAAAAGAGACCGATGAAGCCATGAAGAGAGTTCGCGAGCACATGGCAACATTCGCCGTACGTTTCATTAGTTACACCGCTAACCGCGCAGTCGATCCATACCTGTCGATGACTCGAAATCACTTCTAATATCCTCTTGAAGAAACACACACACATAATGCCGTTCTGCCGAGCGTAACACGGCACTGAGGCTAAAAGATCGGTCACTTCTCAACACACGCTAGCAACGCGCCGGACGGTCTGGAAGGGACATGGCCGCCGCCACCCAATGTTGCCCGCGTGCAGCCTACCTTTGCGGTACTCTGATTTTCCAGTGACTCTATCTGTGTCGTCATCACCATTTCTCGTCTCATTTCCTAGATGGCGTTGGTCCAATAGAATTGTGTGCAATATGGCGCTTTTGTGAATCGACACTAGATGGCGATGGAAGTGCCGCTGCTGTCCGATTGGCTGCTGCGCGGGCTGCGCGGGGATGCGCGGGGAGCGAGCGCCGCTCTCATTCTCCTGGATCGTCGCCGTACGTGTCGGATCGTTGGCGGAGCATGAACGATGCGCAGCGGCGGGCGCTCGCTTGGCGGCAGCCAGGCGGATCCCGTGACGGTGCGCGCCAAGGACGCCGCTGCGAAATGGGCTCAACGAGAAGCGAATCCCGAGACCATGATTGCTTCAGGAGCTTCGCCCAAGCTCTTCATCATTCACCCGTGGATATGCTGTAATTTTTTGGTTTGACTAGCGTGATGCTTTGAGCGAGGCAGACGCTTTTACGACGCTTGCGTTAAGGTCGCCACCTCGCGGTGTGTTAAGGCATTGACAAAATTGCACTTCTATTGAAAACGCCCCGATGGGACGAACGTGTAACGTGTTGCAGGTACTAATCGCGGAAGCCACAGTGATGATTAATTACCTTACTTTGCCGCTACCAGAACGCCAAACCACCACGCCGACTGAGAGAGTGGTAGATATAAAAGGCGCATTTGTAAAGCCTCTAGGGTCTGCGACCCTGGCGCAGTGGACCTGTTGTTGCGGACCGAGCGGTCGTGGGTTCGATGCCCGTAGACGGAACATTTTTTTCTTTGCCATATGATCGTGTAAATTTTTTCGACGTCATTTCCGTGACGGAAATACGTCACTGAAGTATTGGTGGACCCCGGCATAAAACACTTTCGTGTTAAAGACAGAGATCAGGACAGAAAGAGAAAGAAGGAATTAAAAAGAGCGGGAGAAAGAGATAGAAAGAAAGAGGAAGCGAGAAACAGAAAGAAAGCTAACTAAGCTTTCTGCTGTGACTGCCAAGCGAATCTCAGTCGAACCCGATCGATACCTAGCCAGTACTCGTAATTTACAATGTGATCACGTGAACACATCGTGCATCGACCTGTGAATGCACTTGTTCCTAGTCAAGCCAGGAACAGCCGAGTGCCGACCACCTTTCCTGTTCCCCAGCCTTGCGCGACTCAGTGCAAGCTGCGGAAATGTTTTAGATGTGAAGCATCTTATGGCGGAGTTCAATCCGGTGGTGGTGGTGGTGTGCGGCGTGACCACCCTTACTGCGCATGCGCAAGCACCCTCCGCAACATCCTCTCCATTTCCCCTCTCCACTCCCCTTTCACATTACCTCTCCCCTCCTCCTCTCCATTTCACCTCTCCACTCCCTCTCCATTCCCTCTTTCCCCTCTCCGCTCCCCTCTCCACTATCCCTCTCCTTTCCCCTCTCCACTCCCCCTTCTCCTTTCCCCTCTCCACTCCCCTCTCCACTTTCTCTCTTCACTCCCCCAACGCGGGCTCGGCATGCCGAAACGCTGCTTCGCATCGCCTCATGGTCCCCTTTAGCGGGAGATAGTGCGAGTTTTTTATCTCTCAACTTTCTTTTTTTTTCTATGTCGATTTTGCGCGGTGGTGCAGACCTTCATAATCTACCTCTCAACTTCCCTTAGTGTGGGCGTATTCGGTTTATATAAATTCTGGATGCCCGCGGATTTATGGATTACCGGTACACAGAGCCAACTTCAACAAAGGTATCCTCGCGTCGTTTACGCCATTTTCCAATCTCGACAATGGCTGTTTTGGCAATGCCACAGAAGAAAGGTTCGCGGTTCCAGATTGGCTAAGCCCACGTGCGCAGTCGGCACTACGACACATAGTCGCAGTTTCATAACTCATGCCGCCGCTCCGTGTAGTTATGCTTTGCCCGTTATCATAGGCATTCGCAAGCTCCGTCAATAGAGCGGTGTCGCTGGAAGCCCTGCGTACAGGCTTAGTTGCAAACGCGGGTCTAATGCGATCAACTTCCAATCCCTACGGCGGCTTCATAGGGATTGGAAATCCCGTCGCTTTCTCTCGCAGCAAATGCTTTTCACATCTATACTGCGCTTGAAAGAAGACACGCGGATTGCCAGCCGGGCTATCGCCGAGACCACAAGGAGTCGTATTAGGTATTCTTGTGAGCCGCGTTAGTAGAAACTGCAGATCGTTTCCTCGTTGAATATAGTTCTGTTAGTACCATTCTTGTCCTCAGGATGCCGTTGTATCGTCTGCGTCGTTGAGATATCCGAATAAACAGAGGCTTAATCGCATAAAGTCGAGCCGCAGTTACTGCATATGGAAATAATTGGCAAATTGCTGCGTCACACTGAGGCAGGGAATTCCTCGTGTGCTGCATTTTTTGTGCTGTACAAATCAGAAAGAACTCACAGGGTCCCTTACGCACTCACCTAAGACGACTGGAAGGCGAAAGCCATCTTCTTTTTCTTCTAGTCGATGTGTTGATCATGCCTCGGCACCGTCTGAAAGCTCTCTGCACCTAACGTGGTTTTCCGCTGCCTCCAAGGTCGGAGGCGCCTCACCTGATTTTGCAGTGCCTCCGTGATCTTGCCGCCTTTCCCGATGTTGACATGTAATGTGGTGACGTCATACGGCGTCATCACGTCACTGTGACATCACCATGATGTCGTAATGACGTTACAAATTTGGCGATCTGTGGCGTCATGATGAAGTCATATGGTGATGTCATCACGCGACGATTTTTTGCATCACTCCTGTTGCATCGCCGACGCGGACGCCGGTGAATTTTCGCGTTTGATAAGGCATCTAAGGCTTTCACCTTAATAAGTAATATCACATAAAAGTTAAAGTTCAGGATGTCCGAGCGAATAGCTGAAACGACATTTAGCTGCTGCTCACGAAGTCATTCGGGTGCTGAATATAGCTCACAATGTTTCCCGCGTGTTATGGTAGTCCTACTTCTATACTCGTTTGTATTTTACGACCTATGACGCAGCTTATAGTTCTAACGCCATGTGCAGAGTGCGTCAATGCGCATCGCCTTCGCCTCGTCATAACGATGTCATTTTTGCTTGCGGACTAACCTGAGTGATATAAAGGTAAGCGTAATAAACAGCCGCACATTTACAGCGCTGATAATAACTCTTTCCCTTCCTCCCTTTAGTGTACAAGATAACGTGATACACATCGTACAAGGTTACTGTACAAGATAACGTGATACACACCAAAGACAAAGGAATGAAGCTGCATTTTGGCGGTTTTCGCTTTACGGCCAGAACAGAGGATGTATATTTTCGCAGTGTAAAAGTAAATGGAACAGCAAGCGCATCGTTGGCTTGTGCGTGTATAATCCACTCCGATATGATTTATGTTCGAGTTCCACGCAACTGGGGCACGGGAGTGGCTGTTTACGGCGCAATATTACGTAGGTGGAGGCGATGGTGAACTCTGTTTCGCCCAAAATGACGGGACCCGTCCGAACACCATAGCCCTGGCTTAGAGGAAGTCGGCGGGGATCCCTTGGGATGTTGCGGCCTCCACTGCGCGCTGAATGAGCCGCCATGCACCATTCCATGCCTTCACTCTTTACTGCATTGTTTTGACAATGAATGTATTTGTCTGTACATGAGAACTCTCAACTGGATACTTGCAAACATGTGCTATTTTCTGCATTGAAACACACAAGCACCTGAACTAACTCGCTTATCTTAGAATCCGCGTCACCCTCAGAGTTCATTCCATCTGGACAACCCTCGCCAACTCGTCAGTTGCAATTCTTCAGTTGCAGGTAGAGATTTTGAGATTCGAGATGAGGTTTATTCGCCACAATCGATACATTTGTAACAAAGATGAACAATATAAAGAAGAAGAGAAAAAAATCTGCCTTTTATGGAGAGGATAGCTGGGTCAAAGCTACAATATCGGCAGATTGACCAACCCAGCCACCACGTCACAATGGCAACAACGTGGGCTACAGAAACAGTCGACACAGTTAGGTAAATATTTAAAAATGTGCTTTGTGAGACTGCATTCATGAACTATAACAGTGTTTTCGCGGTTCCTGGACCTGGCCGGGCCGCGCATGCGCAGTAGCTAAGCCACGTCCACGGAGCGAGACATCACGCCCAACCTCCGCTCTATAGTGCATAGCCTGGCAGCGTACTCCCGAGGAGGAAGCCGCGCACCTCAAAGGTAGACGTGTCCGCCGGGAAGGAGCGACGGGCCCGTGCTTTCCTGTGCCAAGCTTCGCGCGACTAAGTGCAAGCTTCCCGTAATTTTTTTTTTTTTTTGGAAACCATGTGCTTAACAATTCTTGGGTGTCATCTTACACATCTGGTGTGTTACTGAAGCTTTCTTTTAAAGTTTGTTTGGCACGTATTCTGAGAAGATATATCTGTTTAGATGAACTGCAATAGAATCACCAGTATTTTACTCACTGCTCACATCAAGTGCATGAGGAGCTCAAGGATACTTATACTATCTGGCAGCTGAACGCGAAATGAGAATAACTAGTACATGTGGTACTGATCATGCTGCCACACACGGGTATAGCGTGACGGAACGGGCTGGCTACTAACCCCTCCTGTACCAACATATTAGCCGCCATTGGTGTTAATAGCCTTACAGTTGTCTAACGGGCATCGACTTAGTTTTTTTTTTTTTCGTGGTGACATAGCGCACTGAAACCGTGGAACTTAAGAACAAACGTGTAGTGCAATAGGGAATTCATTAGGCTCATTACTATTTAAATTCTAATGAAACATAACAAATTATGTTGCAAAACATTTCATACATAGAGAGGACTTCTCCGTGTCTCAACACAATATCACAAGTAACGGGATGTTGACAACGATAAAGTTTTCACGCTGACCCCACACGCACGTCCTTCCTGAGACCAGGACGGTTGAGTGGTTCGCTTAACACGGCGGGAAAACTGCTTGCGACAGCCTAAAGAAGTAGTGTTTTTTATAGCATTTTCTTTTTTTTGTGACAGTGCCTACAGCCTCCTAACGCATCACTGGTTTTCTGATAAATGGCTTTCGAAGAAAGCGACATTTGCGCAATTACTACTTTCAAAGCATCCACACGACAGTTGAGGTCAAGCGGGGTCACGTCCTCCTAGATCCTTCACGACGACGGTCCTCTCCTTCTGAAACCTAATAAGTTCAGCACAGTTGAAATCTGGGCATGCTGGTACATTATAGTCCAAAACAGTAGCGCTTGTTGAACAAAGACACAAGATGAAGACAAAGGACAGATACGCCGACTTCCAACATACTATTTATTTCCGCATTCACCTACATATATAGCCCGAAGAAAGGTATCATGTGACATATCAAGCGCACATAGATTAATTTCTAAATAATGACAGTTCTTTATCACATGCGACAATACATACAACCTCTCATGTTAGCCGGTCATGCACATTCTTATACTGATGGCACTTTCAAGCAAGAGGGCTAGAGTGACGCCCTGTATATTCATTTACCTAGTTTCAGCGTGCTCTCTAGAGTCGAAAGAACTTTATTCAGAAATAATTCGGGACATTCGAGACACCATTGGTCTCCGCGCGACCCCACCACACTCATATGTTCATAACTAATATTTCCATGACACTGGCAGCGCGGTTGGCAGCGATCTTGTGCCTTGCCGCGTCCGTGTAGCTTAGCGAGGTCTCCCAGTCTTCCCATATTTCTCTTTAGAGAACTACGAAACGATATGAGAGGGCCTTTCAGGTAGCGCAGAAAACGTGAGAGGGAAATACCTGGTTCGCCTACAAGCTCACAGTTCTTTAAGACCCAGTAGATAGGTGCTATCTCTGGTATTACCCGTTGTAACGCCTAAGCGTTCGTTCTAGGCTTATAAAAGATTGCTGTGCGCTTCCTAAAATTTTGCATTTCGTGTGAAGAGCTGTGGCGCGAAGGAGTATTTCGGGCGTGCGCCGTCGCTTCATGAAGTTTTAAATCACCGCTATTTGCTTCCACGGTTTGTGTAAGAAACTCCTCTGCAATTCTCAGGCCATGTTTGGAAGACGTGTTGCCGTCGCCAGCGCCGCAGATGAAAGAAGTCGTGGAAAAAGAGCCTCTCTTCAAGCCTCATTTCCGGCGTCGACCTCGGTCCCACTGCAGCTCCCGACTATGTTCATCTTTTTTTTGCTGAACCTTCTTGTCGCCACGAGCTCACAAGAAAAATATGATAAAATTGGAGCATATTTTAGGGAGCCACTAAACATCAGTGCTTTCTTCTCCATGCGTCTCTCGAGTCCTGTATAATGAAACTACAGTTTCCTGCACGTTTGTTACCATGGAGACAAAGTGAGGATGAAAGGCAGTTGCGTACACAAAAAGGGTTCTACAACAAATCAACACTGGATATCCACAGTGGTGGCGAAATAAGCACTCAACTAACGCGCGCAAGGCGTTGTTGCTATGCAGTGAAGAAAGGTTATTTAGGCGGACGTCTGGAGTCAATGTGAGTGAAAGAAAACGCGAGAACAAGGGTGTCGACGTGGGGCAATATAGTTAGTTCAGCCCATTAACAAACAGTTCTCGCGACGTTCTCGCGACGTTCTCGCGACGTTCTCGGACCACGTGTATTGCCGACCCGTAGTCCGAGAACGTCGCGCAGTATCACGTGAAAAAAATGTGAAATCAACATCTCATTTGAAGCAAGTGAGAAAAAGATGCAGTAGAAAACGCTGGATCTCAGTATTATGTACACGACTTGAATTCATGCCAGAAGGAAAAAAAAAAATCCCATAACAATGACAGAATGCAATAGATCAACAAAAAAAGCTGGCAAGAACACATGAGGCTCGCTTTCGCTCATTAGACACTGAGTAAAGGCTTAACAAGGTAGCTGAGAGCGGTGTTGCTGTAACTTCAATAACTCCTTGATAAAAGTTAATCGTCGAACACTTTTGCAGCTTCAATTGAAAACAGCTCCTGTTATGTTTTTCCTAGTAGAACAAGTACACACCTGAATCCTCCATTCAATATTACTTTGTCATAAACCGGTTAATACAAGTAAGGTGGCAAATTGGGCTAGTTGGAACGTACTCGCCATGTTCAGCGCAAAACAGGAACACGAAAACACAAGGAAGTGCACGACACAAGCGCTGTCTAACAACTGAAATTTTAATGGAAGAAACGTGTCATGTATAAGCACACAGAAAAAAAACCACAATAAAACCACAAAAAAAACACAAAAACCAAACAAAAAAATCTTATCCCCCACCAGGCATGTACTCATGTATGCTGTAGATAGGTAATCTCAGCTTCTGTGAGAGCGATTGAAGGCAATACAAACTTGCAGAGGGCATGTTTCTTTACTTATTGAGCCGTCGAATGTTTGAATGATAAAGTGTAATTACTAAGACCGGCTTGACGCCGTGATTCTGCGTCCGATCCGCCTTTTGGCATGGCTGATTATATAGCTATAAAGTAAAATAGAGATGGGACGAACGTCATCGATTTTGATGTACCTTCGGCATACATTCTAAATATATTACCTAAATGTCAAAGTGCCCAGCATAACTATACGCTAGTGTAAAGAGATTTTAGAATGTGTCTCTATAAAATCGTAACTATTAGTTTCGAAAAAAAAATATTGGACAGTTTCACGCCGTGAAGATCGTCGGGCAGCGAAGCTGTAAGCGCGCGTGATCACGCATATCATCATCAGCCGCAGCAGCATCATGATCACCATTTATCATCGCCATCTCGGGCATGATCATCATCATTTCGTTTTATTTCTTTATTCACCCCCTCCTGTGACCACGTGACCTGCGTGACGCCTACTACTACCATGACGACGATAACGGCACAGGGTAGGCTATAGACTTCGCTGTAAAGGTTACAGTGACTTTGCACTCCGTGAACGCGGGCGACGCTCGAGCGGATTGGCGGGATGCCTTTGTGAGTTGCCCTTAGAACGTCTTTTAACCTAGCCAGGATGTCTTTGACGCACTCCACAACGGCGATTTGACAAACAAGGCGTCTTACGCTGGCGCGTAAAAGTGGTTAACCCTCAAAAGAACGTGAGCTTGGGCATGTTGGTAATCCAACTTAACACCTATAGCGCACAGAAGGGATAGGTACACAAAGCGCTGCGTCCACGTTGTATCTTTGCGTTCCTGTCCCTTTTGTGCACTGTAGTTGTTAAGGTGGTTAACCCACTACCCTTGATCCCAACATTAACCAATCAAATGTTCCGTATCATCAAGCGACATGTGCAACAGGATATCATGGTAGTTAATGCAATTAGTGCGCGAATGTTGTCCCGCGTTGTCGTTCTTGGCTCTCAACGTCTCTTTCGCGACGCTTCGTCCGCCTTATTGGTACAGTGCTTACGGTGCTCGGCTGTTCACCCAAAGGTCGCACGCGGCGGTCAAATTTCGCTACAAGTCCGTGCACTTTGAAATGTCAGTGCACGTAAAAGAACACCAGATGGTCGAAATATCCAGGGCCCTCCTGGACTAACGCGGGCCTCATAATCATATCGTGGTTCGGTCGCGTGTTGTATTAACTATTATTATTATTATTATTATTATTATTATTATTATTATTACTATTATTATTATTATACACGACGCTTCGTCTTTATCCTCTCTGTTTGCCTCTAGATGGCGCTGCTTGAGACACATACACACCGACAGCGATTTGGCAAATGTGGAATTTGCGCTTGTGCATATAGTGAATACACAAATAAATGAAGAGATTTATTGCAGGAAGATATCTACTCGAAGGTTCACGGCGTATAAATTTATCGAGTTGCTTACTGAAGAATACCTGTGGATCTGCCTGTCTGTATCTCAACGTAGCTAGTTAAAAAGTCGCCGATTTCACTAGTGGATCAGCGAGAAAACGTAGCCACAAAAAGTAGACAAAAAATGTTCTACCATTCTCATTACTCGCCACGTGCTGTGATGCGTATGAAGAAAATGAGCGCTTTTCATACACCGTGGTCATTTTTCTCCTTGTATGATTCTTCAACGTATGGTTGTTGGGGTTTAACGTCCCAAAACCAAGATATGATTACGAGAGATGCCGTTGTGGAGGGCTCCAAAAATTTCGAACTCATGATTATTGAAAATGAAATGTTGCAGCACAGCGCTGGGAGATTGGGAATTCGCGCATTCAGCAAACTTTTGCGCTGTTCACTCTCAAACTCCCGGTGCAACAGATAACCAAGACAAACTTTCGGTGAACCGAAGAGATAATAAATGAAGTCGCTGTTCTGCAGACCTGTCTCAGCGGTGCTCGTATTCTTCCGCCAAGTTCTCGAACTATGGAATAGCGGGCTTTCAATGATCTCGAATGTAAGTGTATAGTGCCCACTGGAGGCATTGTGTAAGCGGATTTTCCTTCGTGCTCACCGCATACAGAAGGGCTTGTGAATGTATTCGCCATCTACAGGGCATTCTATTAGACGAATCCTTTATTGGAGGTGCTGATCGGATGGGGAATAAAAGCGTCATCGAAGACAAATTATTTCTTTTCCGATAACTCGGACCACCGGGCGCAAGGTACAATCTTCTGAGGCCACCGCCACGACTTATAATTTCTTTTTTTTTTACTTCTTGTTAAGAAAACCCAACAGAACTCTATTCAAAGATTCTAGTTTCATTACCGTATAATTCGTAATAAACTTGACGCTTCGACCCCCACGTCGTGATATTCTATTCCTAAAATAACCTCGCCGCGTTGCACGGAGCATGAACAGTAGCTTGTTTAAGACGCGGCAGGGTCGCGAATGTGGCTGAAAGAACATCTTTTTAGGCTAGCTGGTGTGCTTTGCTAAACAGTTTGTGGGATGAAGACAGGCATAACACAAATAAACAAACCCAACTACCAAGTCACCCCCCCCCCCGCAAGCACGCACGTACGTACACACAGAAAGAGAGACACGAAAAAACACATGACATGAGTAAATAAAAGCATTTTATTGCGATAGCGATTGTATGGACAGTCTCGGCTGGTTTTTGCCGTCACCGCCGTCATGCACCGTATATATATATATATATATATATATATATATATATATATATCCACAAAAAAAAATAACTCAGAAAACCTTTCCGACGCGCGGAATCGAACGGACGACCTCTCGCTTCGCGGCGCGCGGCGTTAGACGGCTAGGCCACGAAGAGTACCGTCTTTCAGCCTGCTAACGGCCAGCTATATATATACAGCATTTACTTCAGCATGCTTTCTTGGTCCACCACCTAGATGGCGCGAAGTGCGGTCGGGGCGCGCTTTAAAGATTGTCGCCCCGCTCCTGCGAACGCCGCTGCTCTTTGCCCTACAGGCGTGGTCGCGTTCGGGCGCTTATCTCGAGAAAAGAAGGGGGCGGCAGGGGGGTGGAGCGGGGGGTTGTATGTCTTGTGCTTTCCCCGCGATGTCCGCGCTGAAGTCACACAACGCACGAAGGTCACTTCGCTCTCTGCAGCGGCCGCGTTTGATAAAGAAGCGCGCTGTTCAAACAGAAATAAGTAACAACTGTGACAGTTCGCGCTCGTTATGTGTGCACCTGTTCGTTCGTTTCGTGCGTCCTGCTTTTGTTTATGCAGTGCGCTGCAAGTGTCGAGCTGTGACGCATGATAGTTCGCGCTCGTCCTGTGTGCGTTCTTTTCGTGCGTCCTTTGGGCTCGAGCGACGCGCTGGAAATTTCGAGCTGTTTTCCGTTCTTCGCGTTGCATTCCAATTTATTGCTATCGCATTCATTGCTTCGCCGTTGCGGCGAAACTGTGACTCTTTTTCTTGTGAAAACACTGTATTTTTATACATTTGAAAAACATGCACTGTAGTTCGGTCAGAATGGCGTCGATTGGCGTTTCTGGCAGGAAACCTCAAAATTCTGGTTATTGCCGGAAAACGTAGACACGCAGTCAAAAGGGATCAGTGTTGATGTCGCAGTCTTCTTTAGCACGTCACCTGACAGCGAAAAATGGTCGCAATTTCTCTCTAACAGGAATGTGCTGGCACTCGCTCTGTAACGCTTCGCTAACATCTCTCCTTTCCTTGTCGGTGAACCTCAATACTCTTCACGTCAAGCAAGCTTGAGCCCAAATCCAATATCCCGGGTGCGGATACATTCGAGCGCACTGAGCCGCGATGACACGGGCCACTGCCGACTTGGGCGTCTGTAGACGGCTTGTGGTTCCCGAGAAAACACTGTAACTCTGCAAGCGACAAGCTATTACACGTTCTCCTAAGAAGCCTATCTGATGTGTGAACAGCCACATACCACATCCTTTCGCATTATTGTGGTTAACCTCTTTCTACTGACCTCCTTAGAAGTATTCCTTCGTTTTTTTTTCTTTCTCTCTCACTCCGCCAGGATGCTATATGATTAAGGTGCTCGGCTGCTGACCCGAAGCTCACGGGTTCGATCCCGGCCGCGGCTGTCGCATTTCGATGGAGGGGACATGCTACAGGGCCGTGTACTGTGCGATGTCAGTGCACGTTAAGGAGCAGTAGATAGTTTAAATTTCCGGAGCCCTTAACTGTGACGTGGCCCATATTCATATGATGCTTTCGGCACGTAAGACACCACAACTTATCATTGATTTCTTCTCTCTATTTCTCCGCGTCGTTGCCGGTGTTCTTGGCGGTCATTGTTTAGTAAAGGTAAATAGACTGATTGATGCCCTGGCAGGTCAGCGCGAACAACACTTGACAAAGTGCAATTAGAGCTGAGGCCTTGAAAGTGCGCAGAGTCTACGTCTTGCTGTTGCTGCATCCTCAAGGACAATATCCTTCACCGTCCTGTCCATGCTCCACCACCTGTTCACTTGTTGATCGTCGAGTAGCCGATTGCGTCAATGAGAAGAGTAAGGTCGCGATTTCGAATACTTATAATAATTATTGCGAAGGTTACGGCTCTCAAAAGCACCCACCCTTTCCTTGTATCGATTTTCAAGTAGACAGTAAATATGGTCAAAATGGAAGTGTCTGTAAAAACAATAAGTCGGTATGCAAAAATGATTTCATTAGTTGTGACTGCGGACTGAACGCTTCCCGTTGGCGAACATTCTTTAAATGAGCAGTACGCAAATGAAAATGTTTAACCCGGTTAGATTCCACATACAGCGAAAAGAATGAGTCGTTTCCACCGGGGAGAAAGCACTCTGCTCCGGCGTTGGTTCAACGGCAAGTGCTGCAGCTTCTCTAATGCTATTTTTGTGGGCTCATGTGTAAGTAAACAGCTCAATTAGCGTTACAGCACCACCTGTGAAGCTCTAATTATAATATATTGCAAGTCTGCACTCGATAGCATGCGTTTGTAATGCGCAATATGTCGAATGAATTCACAGTAGGGGTGTGCGAATATTCGAAAGTTTCGAATATTCGTCGAATATTACATTCGAAATGTTCGTATTCGATTCGAAAATCGTGTATTCGAAAAGTTTCGAATATTCGATAACTTCGAATATTCGAAAAATTAGAATATGCGATTCGATTATCATGCATGAAATAACTCGTCTTCCACATTTGTGCTGCGTTCGTATCACTAAAAACGTTGCTGAGAGGAGCGATAAACATCGTAAGTACACGGAGGCACGATATCTGCCTGCGACGAGCGCCCCAATACGTATGATTTATTGCTGGTGCATCTCCGACGTGCAGCGCTGTTGGCGATCATGTAACCGTACATTTTCAATGTTATGCGGCCGTAACGTGCCGCACTACCACTCGTTCACTATGTGGGACCACTTCTGAAGAAAGACAGTGACCCACGTGACTGGTGGCGGACTGTAGGCACCTTCAGATACCCCAGTCTGGCAAAACTTTGCCCCATGTAACTCCCTATACCAGCCACTTCTGTTACAAGCGAGCGTGCCTTTTCAGTGGAAGGGGGGGGGGGATTGTCTCTGTTACAAGGGAGCGCCTGCTGCCTGATCATGTGGAGCAACTCATATTTCTTCATGATAACATGTAGTCATTACTTTCATTGTGCCGTGATATTTGCTTGTGTTGTGATGTGCATTGTGCTAGCCTGGACATTGTGTTCTGGAGATAGCAGTGTATGTTGTGTTGCCAGTCAGGCTGTTAATGTTTTTTTTTTTTCAAATAGCTACATGTTAAATAAAATATCGTTACTGTGGAGGCATTTTTCCTTTGATATTCGATATTCGATTCGATATTCGAAGGTGGATATTCGTATTCGATTCGTATTCGAAAAATTTGATATTCGCACACCCCTAATTCACAGCCTGATTTACTGAGACGAAACGCAACTGTGCGCTGAAACAGTATTTTCTAAGCTACATTTGTGCCTTGAGTGAGTCACGCGAAACGATTGTCTTCTCTTCACTAATCACTTACACGCCCCTGTAATTGCGCTGACTAATGAACAGAGTACCTTTGCATGCGTTGAGCAGATTACGTGCCGTTCTGTTTGAGTGTAGGGAATAGAGCATGAATAGAGCTTGCATGAATAGGGACCCAAACGATCCTCCTGTCGATTTTAAGCAAGCTTGGAAAGTGAACTTCAATATTCAGTCCCATTTGATTCTATTTCAGGGACTCTAAAACAGAGGTCTTCGTTAGGCGGAGCGGCACGGGAACAGATAGTTTCTTGAAAATATTCAAATGCAAGAGACGGACAATAAAGGGGTTAAATATAAGAATGCCTGTGTTCAAAGAAAACGTCTGCACTTTGCGCATCTTGACGTACCTCTATTGTGCCCTAACTCATTTCAAGTTATTTCTTGAAATGTCACGAAAATGTCATTTATATTTTCAAATATACAGTTTATTTGAAGGCAGTTGGTGTTTACAGATGCTCTAAAGCTTTCGCATTGCGAATATAAATAGTTGTCTGAGAAGCAAATTTATGTATAAGGCCTAGCTTTCGCGCCATTTGGCGGTATTTGTTGAGGCTGTTTTTACCGTGCATGTGAATATAGGGTCGTAGCTGTACTTTCACAAGCTGGCCTTTTTTTATTGATTCAAGCGCCATTCCTTCACGGCCCAGATACCACGAAAAAGAAACCGCAAAATAGGCCTGCCATGTAGCAGTAAGGCGCGTCGCTTTAAAAAATAATCCCCCCAGTGCTGAACATCGTGTCCTCCATTTCGTCACATTCCTTCGCGCTGAAAAGTTTCAGTGTTCAATCAATCTAGCACTCCGTATGTGGGCCCAATTTCTAGTTCTTAACACCTGTTTTTCAGAATGATCGCGGATAAGAAAGTGTTCTACAGATATTCTTGCACACTGCAGTACAGAAAAACAAAACAAAAAAAAATTGGACCATCTCCCCGAAGGGAACCCTGATGGGATGCGAAGCAGCAGCGTTGCGCACGGGTGGCGTCACGGGTTGAACGGCGCTAACGCGGATGCTGCGGTGAGCGCTGAAAGATTAGTTTGAAGCGCAACTCGGTGTAGCGTTTACTGGTGTAAACGTTTGTTTGAAACGCAGACACGGAAAGTGAGCGGGCTTTGGAGCCGGCAGCTGCGGGCGCTCCGGCGGGTGAGGGAAAGAGTGACGTACGCGCGCACCTGCGAGGTAAGCGTGCGAGGGGAGCGTACTTGGCACCGCTCCAACACTTGCGCCGAGGGAAGTGCGTTGCCTCGCGTTTGTGCGGACTGAGTGACAGCGTTACACAGGCTAGTCAAAGAGCTGCTTCGCATCTAAAAAGTACAATGAACGGAAAACCAACGACGACGACGAGCGCTGTCGTCGCGTCAAAGCTGGTCGTCGTCCTTCGTGTTTCGCCCGTTTTTTTTGTTTGTTTTTTATTGCACTGCAGTGTGCCAGAGTTTGTACCGACAAGCCCACCTCGACATTTTAATCAAATTCTACAGATATATTACAAGGTTGTGCTATCACTGTGGCCTTTTCACACTTTCGCGGCGCAGTTCGTGAACTATGTTAATGTGAGAGAGGCAAACATGTTAGTTGCGTGAAACTCACAAGGTCCCATATGCAATCACTTCAGAGGACATTTTCTTCCAAACAAGAGGAAGCTACCCGCTACTCTCCAAAAGGTTTCTGCACCTCACCTGGTTTTGCACTGCCTCCGTGATCGGATTACCTTTGAGCCAGCGATGTCATGTTATGATGTCATCATGTGCCGTCACGTTATGTGGCGTCATAATGGCGCTATGATGACGCCACAAGCTATGGCGCTGTGTGGCGTCGCGATGACGTCATATGAGCACGTTATCGTGTTCTGATGATTTTTTGCATCGCGCATGTTGACGCCGACGACGCGGGACGCCGACGACAATGGTCACTTCTCCCGTTTTGAGGGGCATCTACGGCTTTCGCCTTACAATTGCTTAGACACTCTCATGTTCACACAGTTCATCGCTGAAGAGAAAGTGTTTTCGATGGAGGCGAAAATGCAAGAGGCCTGTGTACTTAGATTTAGGTGCACGTTAAAGAATCCTGGTGGTAAAAATTTCCGGAGCCCTCTACTACAGCGTCTCTCACAATCAGATCGTAGTTTTGGGACGTTAAACCCCAACAATTATTATTATTCAAGAGAAAGTGCTGAGTATACGAAAGTAGAATAGCAGAAAAGCGCGAACTGCAGTCGTAAGGGAAATTTTATGGACTCATTTTTTCTTTGTTAGACACAATATTAACGACAACCAACACGCAGTCGAGCCAAGCAAAGTATAGGGACGTTATTTGTAGCAACTGTGATTTAATTGTGAAGAAATTGAAGTGGACGAAAAGACAACTTACCGCCGGCAGAAACCGAATCTGCAGCCTTCGAATAACGCGTCTCATGCTCTACCAATTGAGCACCGGCGGTGATCGGCCTCTCGTGCACGTTATCGGGTATATCTGTGCATTAAGACGTGGTAATTTTCGTAAGCGCCGCTCGTAGCCATGACAGCGAGTGCGGAACACTCTTCATTTGCCTGCTGGCGTCACGTAGCACGTGATCTTGTTACAAGGTTGCAGCTGCCAGCTCGTAACAAGATCAAGTGCATTTTCATTACACATGCGCAGGATATTCGATTTCATCATTTTGTGTCAACTTTGTGTAATTGCAAAACATTGCCGTTTGCACACAGCCTACCCCTTCAATTATAAGTGCGCGTATACGGGTTCAACAAAATACGTTGCTGGGCTAGTTAGTTCAGTATGTTCAGAATTGGATAGCGCGAAATCAAACAGGACTACGAAGGAACACAGATGCACAAGACAGTACATCTGTGCAGCTTTTCGATTTCGCGCTGTCCAATTTTGAAGTATGCGGGTTCTTTCAGCGCTGTAATCAAAACTTTGTAATCTTTTCATCAGAGATATATCCGTCGCCTCCAGGTTGAACGCCGTATCCACTGCGCGCTTTTCAAGACTGTCGGTAACGATACTTTCGCAACTGCATGTGCAAGTTGCATATTTTCTTTGTTTTTAGCTACGCTAACTTTCGGCCGATCCAATCAGGTTTTCGGTCACCGGCCCTGCATGCTTCCCAGGTTCAAGCGAAGTAGCATCCGCTTAGCGGGCCGGCATTTCTCTGCCGCCGCTATCGATCGTGAAAAGGAAAGATTTGAAAGCTGCGAACTCCTTTGACCATCTACGACTTTCTACGGCCTTCACAAATCTCACCAGCGTTCTTTATCCCCTTTCTTTGCGAGGGGATCCGTATTTTCAGATTCCCTTTTATCTTTCGAGTTCTCACCGGCGAAGCTAGCGGTCAGTGAACGTATATCAGAGCGTATAGGCACGGGAACGAGCGCCCTCAGAGATATGATGGCATACGCTGCAATTTCAAATAGATGCTTGTTTCAATGCTTAAATAGTTTCCTTCTTGAAGACATTTTAGCTGTTCGCAGGTATTGCTGTTCTAGAAAAGTTTGAAATACTGTAGCGGTTAAGGGAGTTCCGCCGTGCCCCGACTATAGTGAGTACATTCAAAAACCACAGTTCTCTAAAACTGAATTCTAAAACTAAAACTCTAAAACTAAACTCCATTCTCTGTCAACTAAAACTGAACTCTGACACTTTAGAATTCAAGCTAAATAAATACGGCTCACCTCTACAGACACGGCAATGTCACGTCCTCTTTTTCTTTCTTTTTTGTATTACCTTGACTTTACTCGTCGAATAGGTTCTCCAAAAATATCACAGCGTCCTAATATAGTTTCTGAACGAAGGCGACCAACATATTAAAAGCCACTTGCTGCGAAAACAAATCTTCTAGCAAGGCCGAAGTGGAGCGTAAAGGGGCAACGACCACCTAGGATATTTTCGCAAGGATAAAAACAAACAAACGGTCGGTCAGTGGCCAGATTGAGGCTGTGTCATGTTTATTTAAAGGGCGTGTGTTATTGTATGGACGCTTCCATGTATGTTGTTATTACAAGGCGAAAACTTTAGATGCCTCACCAAACGCGAAGATTGACCGTCGGCGTCGTCGGCGTCAACACGAGTGAAGCAAAAAATCAGCATCACGTGATGACGTCAGCGTATGACGCCACTGTGACGTCACATATTGCCAAAATTTGTGGTGTCGCATAACGTGACGTCTCATGAAGACGCCATCGCTTTGCATTGTCTTTCGGTCAAAGGTCGGTAGCGATGTGGGCTTGCTGGTTTGTGATACTTTTAGGGGTTGAGCGCGAAAGAACACAAGGACCAAAGCGCCACAGTGTGTGTATGTTCCTTAGTTTGTCTTTGTGTTCCTCCGCGCTCGATTCCTCAAAGTATTTGCAACGTGTACTCCTCCCCTCACCTTCCAACTTCGCCACCAACCGTGTCGTATGCGTCACAGTAGCATACGCAGCAGGTGGCCCATTTGTTCTCCCTCGAATTCCGTGCGTGGTACCTTTCATGCTTGCTCCATAAACAGAGACGAAACGCGTGGCGCGGATTGGTCACCGATGAGTTTTTCCAGCTGTCAGAAGCAGCGGCCAACTCGGATTGCACTGCGAATATTCGTGCATTGCACTGCGAAGCGTACCAGAATCACTCGTAAATTCACCGACAGGTCGCGGCCTTCTCGCGACCTCGTCTGCGTGGGCTACAATAGTACCTTAAACTCCTACACCGGCAATCCTACGCGGCTGCATCAAAGGTCAGGCACTGCGCGCCGACGTTCGAAATAGTGTGTACTTGACGTCTCTTCACCTCTTAGGTCATCTACTCTATAAAAAAGCGCACCTGCAGCCACCATAATCATAAGTTGTGATGAGAAGTTGTGTGCATGCATCTCGTTTTATATATACGATTCAATGGAACAATATTGTATTATGATTAGGGGGTCCATGCTGTTTTAAATCGCATTATCATAGATTTTGAGGTGTGCCTCATCAGCAAATAATTACGGCGGCATAAATAATGAAATTATTTACGTACCGGCAAATATTTGATCGCGATTAAAGTTTTAATCGAGAGCAGATGCAGGAACTATCGTGATAATCGGACTACTAAGAGCTGCTCTTGCCAAGCTGTCTTCAATTTCATTAATTTCTATTTCTTCGTTGCCCCGCACCCAGATGAGCTTAATTGCAGTTAAGTGAGACGTAACTATAGTTACTTCGCATGTGCTTCATGTTCGCTGCTTGTCCGTACAGCGATGTAAACGCGGCATTATGCCATTGTAAAATCAGTCATTTTAGGGGCGAAGCTCCTTATAGCGGCACCCGTTCGTCCCCGTCGTAGTAGTGTGTAACCAGTCTTAAAAACGGAGAGGGCGTGCACACATAATAATAATAATAATAATAATATCTGGGGTTTAACGTCCCAAAACCAAGATATGATTATGAGAGACGCCGTAGTGGAGGGCTCCGGAAATTTCGACCACCTGGGGCTCTTTAACGTGCACCTAAATCTAAGTACACGGGCCTCAAACATTTTCGCCTCCATCGAAAATGCAGCCGCCGCGGCCGGGATTCGATCCCGCGACCTTCGGGTCAGCAGTCGAGCGCCATAACCACTAGACCACCGTGGCGGGGCAGGGCGTGCACACATGAAGGCTCCCTAAAGACAATGCGCTGCGACAGTACGTGATATGTATCGCCCTCTCCTCTCCTACGCTTCTCCCTCTTTCTACTCTCCTACGGTCCGCCCCCCCCCCCCCCCTATCTTCCCACGCGGCGCAGCGGCGCCGATGCAGGCAGCGTCGCGGCAGCGTCTTCATTAAAAAAACCGACCGCTCGCGCTGCACAACCGTTCACTGACCACCCCGTATATATAGGCACTGGATTTTGACCTCCAAGGTAGTGCGTGTGTGCGATTTCTCCTGTGCGTGATTAAACAATGAAAATTCACAGCGTACATGTAAAATTAAAGTGAGCTGCAAGTCTTCATAACTCTCATCGAACCTTTAGTATAAAGGCGCCTGATCTCACGTCGGTGATGATGTACTGGGCAGAATTCACGGAAGATTCACGGTTTACCGATGAACCTCCGCAGCTTCGCCCACTCATCATCATTCACTCCGTGGATATGCTGTGATTTTTTGAAAACATTAACTGTAGCCCCACTGCAGAAAATAGCTACTCGGTATGGACGTGAATTCAAATTGACACAATGAAAGCCGCGACTCAAAGGACACGCTCACCTGTCGTTCCTTTAGGGGCCGGTACCATCTTCCGGCTCTTGCTCTGCAAGTATTCCAGCAACAAAGCACGATGCACGAACAGCGCGAGTCGTAAAACATCGCGGCGCACAAGCACACAGCGAGCGAGCACCATGAAATGGACGAACGACGACGACTAACGCACGCCTTACAAACGCCAGATACGAAACTTTGGAACTGATTTCAAAGTCGGCGGCGCCAGCAAGGCGGCGGAAAGCGCGCCTCCCGGCGGAGCGGGAGTTGATCTCGCCATAGAGGCGGTTGAAAAGAGTTGGAAGAAAAGAGATGGAACGCAGATTTTAACTCTGATCCCAGTTCATAGATGGCGCCTCAATTTCCTCTGCCAGTCACGTGGGTTTCTTTCACTAGCCTGTTTTACCGGCATCACATCTTTGACGGAACGGATGTCAGTGAAGTCTTGGGAGACCCTGGCATAAAACACTTTCGGGTTAAGGAAGCGTATAAATATCAACAATTCGAATGAAGAGCACATGTCGTGCTTGAAAAATTTATTTCTGTGCTCCTTTAAGACGTATATGCAAACAAAAAATGTACTAAATGATTTCATTGTATAAAACAAAAAACTTCGGCAGATCCCACGCACTGTGGGAATCGATGTAATGCGAAGCAGCCAGCAAGGAGCTGCATACATCGCCTTGTTTGTCTTTGAGCCAAATGAAATCATTCATGCCATGGCATCTAGTCCACCATATATCGCGTGTTTGCCATGCACGCGTGCATGCACAATCTAGTGTACACCACGCCAATGAAACGCATATTCTGGTATATAAATGCATGACCTGTCGTTTATGTTCATCACGCACTCGTGTCATGCCATACCAATTTTGGTATATATCACGTTAACAAAACGGCCGGAAGCGCACCATGAGAGTGGCATGTAAATCATACCGTACATGACATGCATAACATGATTCGCATGTTAAGACCTCCCATTTATGTTCGTCATACAGTCCCATCACGCAATACCAATTTTGGTGTACATCAAAGGAGCAAAATGGCCGCGAGTGTACCATGAGTAGAGCATGTAAATCATGCCATACATGACATGAGTATTATGGTTTTTCATGTTAGCACCTGTCACTAATGTTCATCATGCAGTCACATCGCGCAATACCAGTTTTGGTGTATATCAAGCTATCGAAACGGCCACGAGTGCGCCATGAGCATGGCATGTAAATCGGGACGTACATTTCATGCATGTCATGATTATCATGTTACCACCTTTCATTTACGATCGTCATACAGTGGCGTCGCTCAATACCAATTTTGGTGTATACCAAGCTACGAAACGGCCGGGAATGCACAATGAGCGCGGCATGTAAATCATGACATACATAACCTGCATGTCATTATTTTCATTTTACCACCTCTCATTTACGTACGTCATGCAGTCGCGTCGCGCAATACCAATTTGTTGTGTCAAGCAAGGGAAACGGCACGAGTGCGTCATGAGCATGACATGTAAATCATGTCGTGCATGTCATGCATGTCATGATTTTCATGTTACCACGTCTCATTCACCGTCGTCGTACAGTCGCTTCGCGCAATAGCAATTTTGGTGTACATCGAGCTAGCGAAGCGGCCGCGAATGCATCATGAGCGTGGCAATTAAATCATGACATACATGACATGGATGTCATGGTTTTCATCTTACCAACTGTCATTCATGTTCTTCATACAGTCACATCGCGCACTACCAATTTTGGTGTATATCAATCTACTGAAACTGGAGCTAGCGCATCATGAGCGTGGCATGTAAATCAGGTCGTACATGACTTGCATGTCATGATTTTTATGTTACCACGTCTCACTTGCGTTCGTCATACAGTCGTGTCGCGTAACATCAATTTCGGTGTATATCACGCAAGCGAAACGGACGCGAATGCACCATGAGCGTGGCATGTAAATCATGACATACATGACATGCATGTCATAGTTTTCATCTTACCAACTGTCATTCATATTCTTCATACAGTCACATCGCGCAATACCAATTTGGGTGTATATCAATCTACTGAAACTGCCGCTAGCGCATCATGAGCGTGGCATGTAAATCAGGTCATACATGACTTGCATGTCATGATTTTCATGTTACCACGTCTCACTTACGTTCGTCATACAGTCGTGTCACCTAACACCAATTTTGGTGTATATCACGCAAGCGAAACGGACGCGAATGCACCATGAGCGTGGCATGTAAATCATGACATACATGTCATGGATGTCATGTTTTTCGTGCTGCCACCTGTTATTCATGTTCTTCATAAAGTCACATCGCACAATACCAATTTTGGTGTATATCAACCTAGCGAAACGGCCGCGAGTGCGCCATGAGCGTGGCATGTAAATCATGTCATACATGACATGCATATCATGATTTTCATGTTACCACGTGTCAGTTATGTTCGTCATACAGAAATGTCTCGTCATACCAGTTTTCGTATGTATCCCTTCATTTTGAACGGCCGCGAGCGCCCCGAGACCATGTCATGTAAATCACGCTGCACATGACATCCGCGTCATGATTTGCATGTTAGGACCTGTCATTATGTTCGTCATGAACTCTTGTCACGCCGTACCATTTTTGGTATATATGAAATTAACGAAACGGCCGCAAGAGCCCTAAGGCCGTGGAATGTAAATCATGCTGTTCATGACATGCGTGTCATTATTTTCATGATATCACCTGTCATTTATGTTCGTGATAAGGCCATGTTATGACACACCAATTTTGGTATACATCCGATTAACGGAACGGCCAGGTAGCCCAAAGGCCGTGGAATGTAAATCATGCTGTTCATGACATGCGTGTCATATTTTCGTGATATGATCTGTCATTTATGTTCGTAAGAAGGCCATGTTATGACACACCAATTTTGGTATACATCCGATTAACGAAACGGCCAGGAGAGCACAAAGTCGTAGGCGGCTAGATAGATAGATAGATAGATAGATAGATAGATAGATAGATAGATAGATAGATAGATAGATAGATAGATAGATAGATAGATAGATAGATAGATAGATAGATAGATAGATAGATAGATAGATACGCTCAAAGTCGCAGAAGTTCGTTAAGAAATGCTTCGCATATAGTACACCTGACGATTCAGTGCACTATGTACTGCGTTATGGGAAGCTGCCCCTAACACCCACAAGGAACCGCATTGTTTAGTAGAAGTTGTTAATGATTTAGGGTACACACTCCACGCACGAATCATAAAACAGCAGTAAGCCACCCTGATAGGGTTAGACTAGGCAGTCGCGTTCCTGGACACTTCGGGAGCCGGCTGTTGCATATTTTGATACATCTCTGCTCTCTTTCAACCAACAAAGGAGCACAACCTTTTTTCTGCAATACTTTGGAGAACCTTCACGTGCATTGCAGTCCAATCAATAGGACGACAATCCGTTTCAGTTCTTTTTTACAGGAAGCATGAATCCTTATATTAAAGTCTTGAAAACATGAACAAATAGTATGTTGAAGATTTTATGACAAAGGGCTGGGGTACTGCTGCAAAAGTTCTTCGAAGAATGCTAGTAGGCATAGGGCGGTTGCATCTCTCAGTGAAATCAGAACAGAAATCACAGCATATCCACGGAGTGAATGATGATGAGTGGGCGAAGCTGCGGAGGTTCATCGGTAAACCGTGAATCTTCCGTGAATTCTGCCCAGTACATCATCACCGACGTGAGATCGGGCGCGTTTATACTAAAGGTTCGATGAGTTATGACGACTTGCAGCTCACTTTAATTTTACATGTACGCTGTGAATTTTCATTGTTTAGAAAACCATTGCTTTAGAAAAATCTGGCGTCTTTCGTTAAGCAGCTGGCGTCTTTTCGTTTTGCTTTAGAAACATCTGGCGTTCTTTCGTTTTGCTTTTACAAAACATCTGGCGTCTTTCGTTGGTTTATTTCATCAATCAACGGCGTTTTGAACAAAACTTTTATTGTTTAATCACGCAGAGGAGAAATCTCACCAGGCACTACCTTGGAGGTAAACAATGGCTGCTAATGGGAATGAGAGACAGAAGAAGTCGGCTTTTAGCTAACACTTACACTTCTACTTCTACTAACGTTTCCTACTGGAACATGCCAATGGCTGCTAATGGGGAATAATAGACAGAAGAATTTGGCTTTTAGTTAACGCGCACGCTGCGAATTTTTCATTGTTCAACAACGCACAGGAAAAATCTCCCACCGGCACCACCTTGGAGGTCAAAGCGTAAGACTTGTTACGGACTA
Organism: Rhipicephalus sanguineus; assembly: GCF_013339695.2. Classification (NCBI taxonomy): domain Eukaryota; kingdom Metazoa; phylum Arthropoda; class Arachnida; order Ixodida; family Ixodidae; genus Rhipicephalus; species Rhipicephalus sanguineus. The sequence continues at coordinate 50,152,289 of NC_051184.2, forward strand.
CGACTACTACTACGACGACGACGACTACGAGGGACGAACGGGTGCCGCCTTAAGGAGCTTCGCCCCTAAAATGTCATACGGTCCCTGGTGCATTCGCCTGTGATGATGCTGAGACATGCTCCCAAGTAGGGTTGCAGCAATTGGCCGCGAGGTCGAGCGGAGTCGCCGCCTGGCGGCTACTGGCTGAAGCGTACGTAGCGTGGATTGCTCCCTGCGTCGTCTGCTAGCCACGTCGTCTTTGCATGAGCGAGTACGTCATTCACGTTCTCAAAGGGCGGTGTGTTCTGTTGTGTTAGCGCGAGTTTAACTGCTCGTACGTATACCTAACATGGTGTGCAGGAGGAAATGGGTTCGCTCGGCTGCATGCGCATTGTAATAAGATCAGTGAGGGCGACTTTCGAAAGGGCTTTGTATTGGTGCCGCACCCTTCGTTCGGCAAAACCATTTCAGTGTTGGTGCCGCTTTCTGGTTTAAGAGCATCCTAATGTGCGCTTGGCATAGCCCCGAACGTGAGGAGCATTAAATAATGTGTGAAGGCGGTGTTTTAGCGACTCGTTGTTAAAATAAAACGAGGCTCTAGGCCATGCACTTTTGCGTTGTTTTCGTGTGTATAACTGCGGCACTGTAGTTCATCGATTATGCGATGAGCTTTAGCTGTCCTTAAGGAGTCCTTTTATTGCACGGTCGTGGTCCCGATACAACGAAATATTTCTATCAAGTGAAGTCTGACACTTCAGTACTCAAACTGTCCCCTAAAAAAACAGACAATTGAATGACACGGCAGTGATAAAACGGAGTTGCCGCGCGCAATTTTAACTTGGGGAAAAGTTTACGCAGAACCACCCGTGTGCCTAGATGTCGGTACGCTTTGAAGAACCCTGATGTCCAAAATTAATCCCGACGGCGTGCCTCACATTTCTGTCATATAATTTCACGCAAATTCTCATCCTTTTTTATTAAATTGTCTTGAGCGTTTGTGTGGAGATGTTATAAATTGGTGGAAGGCAGCGGACATTATTTGTTGAAAAAAAAAAGACACTTCTTCCATAAAATAACCGGACATTTGTTACATCACTGTCGTGCATGCAATCATTCGATGAAAGCTCTGTGCTAAGCTCTTACCTTTTTATTCTATTACTGGAGCAAAAACAAGTGCGCACGCATTGAACGTCTCCGTGGCACTAAAGCGCTGTCGATCACGTAGCTTTCCTGACTAAACTTATCAATTGTCCAACATGTCATGGAGAACTGAACAATAATAAAAATGCGTATTTGCGCGAGCAGTGCTAATTGCACAGGAATATGGGCTGGTATACAAATCAACAAGGAGCAAACACTTAAGTAGTTCAGTCGTGCTACAGCAGTGCGTAGTACATACAACACAAGCCCAACACGTACAGAGAAAACAACCAAAAACGTCTTAAAGTGTGTAAGCGCAGACTGTCATTCAGGGAGAGCATCCCTTTCATCGGCAGACTGCACTTCTCTCACTAGTAATAATAACATTGGATGATCTTCGTGCATCGATTCAACAATGAAACGCTTATATATTACCATTAAGCTGCAATCAACGCATTTTATTCGCCGAGAATTGGCTCAAACCGCTCACAATGAAGCGCCACTGTGTGCATTTGTATACGCGCAGCCGACGGCCTCTCCACACCAACTCGGCGGCGATGCTACCACCTATAGGTCGATCTCGCGGCCAATAGCGCCTTTTCCTTTTATGGGCGAAGCACCTTAGTGTCTCGGCGTGTCGGCGTGCATCGTCGTTCGCTGTCGGGGCGTGCATCGTCGTCTCCTGTCAATTTGCTTGAGCGCACGAGAGGGCGCCACCGCCTCAGCGCTCGCCGTGTAGCGAGAGAGAGTGAACGGCGCGTTGACTATGAAAACGCTCTTTCTGCGATGAACGCTGAACTACCAGCTCGCAAATAACGAGAAGGCGCCCTCTCCCGCGAGAGACAACGCCGACGCAGGCAGCATCTGCTAGCGAGTCTCTTGATTGAAAAAAAAAAATTATGCCATCTCCCGCTAAAGGGGACCATGAGGCGATGCGAAGCCGATCGCGTTCCGTTGCACGATCGCGTTCCGTTGGCGTTCGTTGGGCATGCTACCGACCTCGAGCATGCTACCGACCTCGCGTCGTGGAACGCGAAGAGGAACACTACGCGCGTCGTGTCTTCCCTCTAGCGTGGCTTTTATTTCTCACAGGGCGAGCGGGGAACGCGGTCGACAGGCGCGTGAGAGGGGGGCAGCGTAGGAGAGGAGAGAGAGAGGGGGAGGGGACGCGCATGCGCTGGCGCTCATCGCGGCGCTGCGCAGGAGAGAATTTCGGCATGTCGAGCCCGCATTTCAGAGGAGTCAACCAAAGCAAGCGCTGGACTGAACGCGCGCAGCGCTCTGTCACTTGAAGGAGATGAGACTAGAGGAGGAGAGTAGAGCATGCGCCGCGAGAGCAGAAGCGAGAACGTAGGAGAAGCGCGAGTAGGTGCTGGTAGAGAAGTGGAGAGAGGAACGCGCAGCTTTTGAAGAGAGGGAAGGAGGAGAGTTGCACATGCTTAGTGTGAGTGCGGACTACCAGGCCAACGCCGCGGGACATACCCCCGAGCAAGAGATGCTTCGCATCTAAAAACCGACTGCTCACGCTGCACAACCGTTCACCGGCCACCCCATATATATAGGCACTGGATCTTGACCTGCAATGTAGTGCCGGTGGGAGATTGCTCTTGTGCGTAGTTAAACAATAAGGATTCGCAGCGTGCACGTTAACTAAAAGCGGACTGCGGGTTTCTGTGTTTAATCTCTCTGCTGTCTTTAATTGCCCATTAGCAGTGAGGTTGCTGTGGGAAACACCGGCGCACACTGCGCGCTTCGCCCATCCTCAGGTTTCACGTTAGTGGAGCTGAAACACCCTTTCCTGCATGCTTTTTCTTTGCTATCTCATCATGGGTATTTTTGTGGTCCCGGCATAAAACGCTGTCATGTTAAAAAATTACGGCAACATTGCACTAGGGGTGCCAGGCCTGAATGAAGTGCGCAGCTTGGCGGCCTTTTTTGTTTCTCTTTATTTTTCGCTTTCTTTTATTAGCTCACACTATTATTATACATTGCACCAAAGGCTCTCACGAAAAGGCGCAAATTGTTTTTAAGAAACTTAACGTCTGCTCCGAAATAACTCTCGTAAATAAGCTCTCTTCTTTCTATGACTGAAATATTGTTTTGTGTGTCAGCTCAGGGGATTCTGTCTTCTGTTTTAAGCTCAAAGAATCTGTTTTCTCATATAGCTTTGCAAGACTCACGACTTAAAATCATATGCCACCACAAGAAAACCTAGGTTTAAACTCATGCGCCCCATACTCCACTAAGCAAAGTAGTCTACTAGGATTATCTTTTGTATAACTTCGACCTATTGCTGATAATTTGAATTCGATGTTATTGTTTTCGCCCAGAGATTTACATGTCAAGTTGTTTTTTTAGAAGCTAAGAGGTAGGATCTAAATTCTTCGGAGTAAGTTAGCCATGTACTCCCTTAGGCTGCGTTAACGAAGTGCTACACTTCCAAAATAATGTCGTCGACCGTGCAAGTGTATTATTCTTGGTGGTCACCTAAAACAAAGCTTCATGCGATAAACTGAAAAGAAGTCATGCTGATTACGAATGCGTCTCTTTTAGGTGTAGGACAGATGTGCGGACCGCGAAACCGCAGCTTAAATAAGTACTCAGACCGTAGATAATCCCTTTGAAGTGTATGTACTGCACGTATCATCGAGGAGCGTTGCTAAGAAAGCGGCGACGATATCATCAGCGTGATAGCCGATTAGCGACGAATAATTCTGCAATTTGAATAATTTCATTATGGTCGTACTTCGGTTAACGAAATCCCGCAGTCTCTAGTCTCACCAGCTATTTCGCAACATTGTGGGGTAACATTCAGTGCCTCTCTTTAGGAACCATATTAGGAGCTACGAGTTAATTGCCCATAATTGATCTCTCTTGCTCTGTTCATTAGGGTTAGACCACGACCATAGGCTGGCCTCATTAGCGTCTCCAACGCTCCGTCCAGGAAAAAAAAGCAACATGACGTCAGAAAAGAGGAACCAGAGACGATGCTTAGCGGCGTAGTACATGGATGTACAAGCGAGCAATCGTGGTTTCCCTTGTAAAAGGGACAGAGCGCGCAATGTTGCGTGCCCACGGTTGCCAGGCGACAACCCTGGGTGAACGTGCGCGTTAATGGAGTCGCAAAAGCATTCCGTTGTATAGGCACGGAAAGAGTGGCGATTTCGTAATCAAACATGGGGATGACAAGTCAGGATTCCGGATGAAACATTCGCAGCTGATGACCAAAGACCAACACTGTTAAGAGCGAACATTGCACTGAAGTGATTAGGAGAGAAATGCTAATGGTCATTTTAATAAATCAGGCCTGTTTTCGTTCCAGCTTTTTTTGGTCTACACCCTAATAAAGGAAAAGATTCCTTTGACTCTTTTTTGTGAGTTTTGAATTGCCAAGTATATGACTCTCTTTAAATAGTCGTGAACTCTCTTTGGAAATCATTATACTCTCATAGGAGTTTCATCGGACCCAAAAGAGAGTAGACGTGTCTCTTTAAAAAAAGTCATAGACGTGGCAAGCCAGGGCTAACCGAAAGGAGTCACACATACTCTTTTTTCTCTTAGAGTTAGAGGGATATCGTCTTATGAAATAAGTACCTTGACTAAACAAATGTACTGTACTCGTTATAGAAAACAATCATTACGTGGCCTAATCGACTCCATCGTGAAATTTTTCATATCCTTGGGAGTCATTACTGCTACTAAACAATAACGACTTCATACCTTACTCGTATGTGGTTGTCAAAATTTTTAACTTGAAAACAATGTGATCTTGTGCTCTCGCGACAACGTACTTTCAACGAGATGTGCTGTTTCAATCTAATATTAGCAAAGCGGCCGCTTTTACTTGGGCAGCTTCTCAACACCTCATCATTTACAGCGAACGGTTTTATTAGATACCGTTCGTTTCTCAGAACACATACTGCTTTCCTTGCCAGAGGCCAATAAATTTCTTCAAAAAGTGTGGCAAGTGCTGGAATGTTTATTCGGAACGAACGCAAGGTGTATCTGTTCGCCCCATACTTCGAGCAGTGCGATATCATATGTACATACGGCACAACTACCACTTTGCTTTCATTGCGCATGTGGCACATTGACTTTTGTGCCTTACTACTGCTGCTAAACTTCACACGCTTTATAAAATTACGGCGGGCCCTTACTCTTTCAATATCAGGGTAGGGCGCCAGCAGCACGCCCGCAATGAGAGCACATGCGTTAACCGTCTCGTATGTGCACGTTCTCTCACTGTTTGAAGAATGCAGCGAAAATATATGGCGCCCGTGTGGTCACGTTCGCTTCCAATGAACCTACCAACATCTGTTACCGTTTGCAAAGAAAGTTCTCAGCCTCTCGTACGCATTTACATGTGTCCCGAGAAGTCATCTAACAGATATACGTCGGATGTAAATCATCCGTTGTTTACAGGTCGCCGCTGTCATGCGGGTTAGTTTACGTAGGTCTGACCAACCAGGCATGGTTTAAATGTTATGTAAAAGAGCACTTGTCATCATTCAAGCGCTCAGACAGCTCGCGCTTGCCATCCCACTGCAGAGAATGTAGGTGTCAACCGCCGGCTGATGGTACGGATATTTCGTTCCGTTACCAGGACCGCACATTTTAAAAATTTTCCTTAAGTTTAAACAGGTCACTTAAAGTTACCAATATCGTATTATCACTTCCCTAAAGGGACTAACTATAAGTAGTAAGTGTCTTGGCAGTAAAACTATTAAATTTGCACTTACTACCTGCAGTTCCTACATATTTATAATGAAATTGTTACAAGCATTATTAACCTTAAAGTTTTTAAACATTAGTATACTTTTCTAAGAGCGCAGAGCACGAGGGAGATTATGGAAGCCTTTGGAATGTATTGTGAATAGAACAGATGTATAAGCAAGGCGTTTGTCGCCCCTAGCGACAAAGAAGTGCACATTTAGGTGACAGCTTATCACGCTATTTTTCGGCCTGTGTTCAAAGCTGCTTTATGCATGAAAAGTTTGTTGTTTGTTTGGATTGATTTCTGACGCACGTCTTGATTAGGCGTGTAATGACGTGTGTCTCAGCCGGCTGGCTATTGTCGCGCATGCACCATTTTTTGTTGTTGCTACAGGTTGGTGTTTGTATGCAACTATGTCGTTCCTTCATCATAACCTTGAGCTGTGAGTCAGCACTCGTGTCCTTATCCGCCTTTTATCTGTCCTCTTCGTTTTAGCGCTCTAGATTGTGAATTATGGATCACGACTATATTGCCTAATTTCCTCGTCTAATGGTATTAAACCGCACCGCGCGCACATGCGTGCGTGTGTGCGGGCAGGTTTGTGTGTGTGCGCGCGCGCGTAAATTCGTGTGTGTATGTGTGCGTGACGTATGAATCCACGGCTGGCTATATCGTCGAGGAACAGCGCATGTTTCAGAATAAAATTATGGCGTGATGCATACCAGCTGCAAAAAATTCAGAAAAAATACTGCGATATCGTAAACTGAGAGAACACCGAAGTACACAACACCCTATATCACAAGTCACCAGGACTACTGAAGCTACAAGGTGCACGTTGGCGACATGCTAGCGCAGCAGATTATAATTGCAGGCGCAATTGCCTGGTTATTCGCAGAGTTGATACAAATCTGATTGTTTTCCACGTGCTAGGCCACTGTCATCTGTGATACGTTAACCGCGCTCCCCACGTTTCTTGTATGACTTTAATTATTGGCTCGGCCGCCGCGGTGGCCTAGCGGGAGTGATGCTTGACTGCTAACCCGGAGGTCGCGGGATCAAATCCAAGCCGCAGTGGCCGCAGCTGCCGCATTTCGATGGAGACGAAATGCTAGAGGCGGGTGTGCTTAGGCTTATTTAGGTCCACCATGAAGAATCCCAGGTGGTCGAAATTTTAGGAGCCCTTCACTTCGATGTCCCTCACAATCATATCGTGGTTTTGGGACGTAAATCTTAGTCAATAATTGTTATTTCTATTCATTGTGTCGGGAACCACCTGTGACCTTGAGTCCTAATCAACATGGCAGCGCACTGCACACTTCGATTCGAAGTCGCACTTAATACTTGCCTGACTGCAGGGCAGCTAAAAATAATTGGCAAATTTTCCAGAACTCTTTGCCATCTCACGCTGAAGACAAAGCATCATTGTATGTTTTATCATTATTACGTATATCATGTGTTTGTTCAGCCTCTCCTGCTAAGCGGAGACTCCGAAAAATTCAGAATGACACATGAAAACAATTCAAAGTGGTCACAAATACATCCGAATGTCGAGCATCCAAATGCACTTATCTGAAGCAAACACAAAGCGTCAGTTGAGAAGTCAATGTATAAATGATCAATTGGTCGAATATAGGCGATCGAGCTCGCAGGAATTTTAAGGTAACAAGTACAATTTTTCTAGAATCAATATTAGATGACCGCGGTAAACATGAACGTATACGATGAAAGCACCTCACGACGACCTTTTCATTCCGAATGCTGCGTGCACAGTCGTAAACACGTTCATGCAGCCACGATGACGAGGAGGTGCATCGTCTGTTGCTCGACTGCCCCAAACCCATCACACATAGACACCGACTGGAACAGGAACTCCACTTGCTGGACCCGGAGTGAACATTATCATTGGCGGCAATACTAGGCCCATTGCCATGAGGGATAAATCACAAAGGAATGAAAATGTTTTCAACGTTTTCTAGAAGACACTAATATTTGTGATGAGTACCGAGCGAACTACATTGACAGTGTGCGCCGTGCTTTTATGTGTGCTGCGTTGAAACGAGAACTTTCGAACTCACCAAATCCAGGACTGTAATATGTATACGTACTTTGTTGCTTCCTTAACCTTTGTTCTAATCCTAACAAATAAGCGGAAAGCGGTAGCCATCGCCAAGAAATGTCGACAAAAATTCCATCATTTATTTCTATATTTCAATAAAAAAGGAAGAAATTTGTAGTGAAATATCATTGTTCGGGCAGTGAGCGGCACTAGCAATCCTAATCCCGGGGGGGGGGGGGGGGGGTAAACACGTGAGCCTTTTCTTTTTATTATTCAGCACACTTTACGATTCGTCGCATACCTCAACCCGATACTGTGGCGGTGTTACACGGCAGCCTGCCATATTCCATTTGCGCCACAGTGCTTGCTCGCTGGCACAAAAACCGAAGCATATGCCATGTCTGATGCGGCATGTGCTTCGATACGCCTGTCCGTTCCCATATTTTCAAAAAACAAAAACGAACAAAACTATAAACAAATACAAATGGCTTCTATCAGATAAACCTAGGACAAAAAAAAAACACTCCCGGATACATTTTTTTTATATTGCTCACTGCCATAGCATTCTCGAAATCGAAAGCTGGAGAATCATTCGTGGGAATTTCATTTCTTTGAGAGCATCCGCGACATCTCAAAGCGCGAAAAGAAATGTTTCGCTTTCGCATGAAACAGAAATGCGTTTCCTGCCTTATCTGTGCTGCCACCCGGCGAATGTTTTTGAAAACGCATTCGCGCAATCTGCAAATCGATATTCTTTTTTTATTTGGGGTAGATGGGGCGAGTTTTTGAATAAAAGTAAAAGAAATCCTTCAATTTTACACTCCTAGCTTAGCTTAGAGAATTGCTGAATATTTCATATATACCTTTTTTTTTATTTTCCCTGACGCTCTTTCTTTCGAACTATAGTATTTTCGCCTCAGAAACTTTGACGTATAAAATGAAAACGGCTTTCTCAGCACAGAGTGGACTGGAACTTGTGGGGAGAGGTCTTAGCCTTGCAGTGGACATCAAATAGGCCGATGATGCTTGTGATAATGACAAGGATTTAAATGCGAAGCATTTCTTAGCGAACCCCAGACGCATTGAGCGTTTCTATCTATCTATCTATCTATCTATCTATCTATCTATCTATCTATCTATCTATCTATCTATCTATCTATCTATCTATCTATCTATCTATCTATCTATCTATCTATCTATCTATCTATCTATCTATCTATCTATCTATCTATCTATCTATCTATCTATCTATCTATCTATCTATCTATATAGCCGCTTACGTTTGGGTGCTCTCGTGACCGCCTCATCAAATTGGCATGGGAGGGGGTAAGAGGTTTTGACGAATATGTCTCCCTGGTCATGACACGAATAACTTGAAAATACTGTCGCGTATGTCGTAAAACCCTTTCCTCCAGACACGCGTATCACATACCCGTATACAACGGGCCACGGAAAGCGGGTATGCGCCACAGGTGATTGACAGTTTATATCTTCCCAGGAACGGCGAAAACGGACATTAGTAATTTAAATGCGAGAGACTAAAGAAAAACCGACATCGGCAACGTTTACCCTATGAATGCAAAGAATCAAAATTAGGAACCCAGCAGGAATCGAACTTAAGCATTCTGCGTGGCAGTCAGGTATACCACCACATAGTCACGCCACGTTTTGAACCTGATTCGAAAAAATACCCTATGCTGGCGTAATGCCGGTGCAACGTCAATTGTGGCTGCAGTGCTGGTTATCTAATTTTATAGCCAAGCAATAAACAATACATATGTTATCCGATGATGCAGGCGTCATGCCGGGTTATCGTCAATTGTGGTTCCAGCGTTGGCTCCGCTTGGATAGAAGTCTAATAAACATTACATTGGTATCTCTATGATTCAGCAAGCTATAGCCAAGCGTTGCTCCACCCCGGAGGAATACGCTAACAACAGTTACGTATCATATTCGCATTATCGCACCATAAAGTTCACTTCGTTTTGATAATACTGATGTCCGTGTTCATATAAGTAAGTGCTGAACGTACGTCAGAACATAAGCTACCGATTAAGCGACAGTGTAGTCGACGTGTCTTGTAAAGCCACGATGTGGACACAACTACTGCGAATACGCAAACACGTCGATCGACCTCGTAACGCTTGGCTCAACGCCAAAAATAGCAGCATCGACAACTACTCGCACATTTCTTCGCATGAAACCGATTTCCGCAAGGCGTGGGATCTGCCGAATTTTGTACTACATTAATCAAATTTTTCATTCGTAGCTTTCTTACAAGAGCTACGTTCCCGCGAAAGTTAAACAGAACCATCACAAAACGCCCAAAACTTTAATTCTTGATCTAGGTATCCTGCATTAGCACGAAGCCTAACCAATCAACGATTTAATGTAGGGATGATTCATTACGTAACTTAGATAAAAGGATTCACGCGCACGCGCAAAGTGTTGTCACACCTCTAAATTGGCTCGGTTTGTATTCGCAGCCATGTGTTCGCGTGTTTCCTTTCACAAAGAAGCACCCTGTGCGTGAGCAATTCGTGATAAATACGTTTTTTTTTTCCTTCCTTTGATTAATTCATAGCGAAAGTTTCGTCCGGACAGACTTAATGCCTCAGGTTAGCATGCGAGGGTTTGTTGGTCAGCTGCCACCTGTGCAAACATGACGTGCCTCGTGACTTCCTCTGGCAAAAAAAGAGTGTTCGCTGGCTAACACTCCCAAGCATTACACATACAGAAATACTCAACGAAGTAGACTGGGAAGCGCCGTCCGTCGTAGCTAGATTGGTAGAACATCGGCCGCGTAATTCGAAGGTTTAGGATGGATGCGGATCCGAACGAAGGAAAGTGTGTTTTTTGGTGCAGTTGAATTCATTTCATACTACGTCGTAATTACTATACTATTGTTAAACACAACAGTTAGGGTCAGCTATACTTTTCCTGGTCTAATTTTTTGTTGGATTGACCTGATTATATATCTATATGGCAATATAGAAATATAGATATATAACCGCAAAACTATGCCGCCGGGACCCAGCTACGTGATCGGGAACCACGTGTGTTATGTTTATTTCGAGCCTTCACTTCCCAGTATTTCTCTCTTTTTTTATTTTATCTGTTCAATATACTTTTCATCTTTACGCTACTGTAAAGAAGCTCAGCGTTCCTCTGAAGGCATATTGTAGCCTTATGTGACTTGACTCTATTTTCTGTTGTTTTTTCGCGTCGCTCCGTGAATGGTCTTCGCGAATGTGTGATGATTATCGTGGCTTGAACGACTTACATGATCTCTCTCTAGCTGCTCAGATATGTAATTTCTGTATTGTTGTTACTTTCACGAACTCTACTGTGCGTGAAAAAGAGTAGCCAGAGCTATATAAAAGCGTCAACATCTCCTAAGCAACGCATAATTTTCAAAAATATAGTTACGGGGTCCTGTCATTCTCAACTTCAACATTGTCAAGAAATTTTCACCGGCGTAATTTTCGCTTCGAATACGTTAGACTGCTGTAAAAATTCTTGCTTTGTTTGAAAGCATTCAAGCATGATACCCCCAGAAAAAACACACAAATTAAAGACAAACGCTAAGCGGTGCTTTGATCGCTCGGCACGTTATTCCCAGCGGGGGAGTTCAAGTAGATGCGTACCCATAAAAGCTTATCTTTTAATGGTGGAGAAGTTTCCAGCGACTGATTCATTGTACCACCGTACGCAACATTTGCTCCTAGTACGTAAGCGAAACAAAGAAATGCAAAAAAAAAAGAATACATCAGTTTCTAAGGGATCACAGGAGCTTTTAGAAAGAAGTAACGCATTGCTTTCGTTAAACACAGTATCCAAGTACGTAGTTAGAGTCCCTGCTTTCTTATGTTAATGTCAAGACTATTCTCTAAATTGCCTAAGGCAGAGATAAGCGTATAGGGGAACTTATTACGGTGCAGCGCCATAAAATATACACAGACGTCGTGTTCTGAGAATAATATTGTTGCCCAGACGGCATGTCGTATATCGCTGATATTTCGCCTAAAGGGACTTCTACCTCTATTCTTCGAGAAAACAAATATAATGAAATAAAGAGGGTTAGGCTTTCAATGAGAGAGACATGATTTACTAGCGTACCCAGCAGCTTTTGCTAAAGGTCAGTGAAGATTTTTCTGCCAATACAATTCACCTAGACTCTTTCTGAATTTGGTCCTATAAATAACTTCTGAAATAAAAAGTATGATTTTAAAATTTTCCTAATAAAACGACACAAAAACGTGGTCAAGCAATTATAAGGTCCTACACTCATGGCGTCAGAAACATATTTTAGAAAATATTAATTTCAGAAACACTGTAACTTTCTCTTTCACACTTAACAAAATTTGTTAGACACAACAATAATGAGAGCTAACAGACCATAATGCCAAGGAAAGTATAGGGGATATTATTCTTAGTGACTGCGATATAAATGTGAAGAAATTAAAGTGGACGAAAACATAACTTGCCAGTGGCAGGGACCGAACCTACGACCTTCGAATAACGCATCCAAAGTTCTACCAGTTGAGCTACGTTGGCGGTCATCCTCCAGTTCACATTATCGGATATAGCTATGCATTTAAACAGGGGAGTGTTAGTCAGCGCCGCTCGTAGCAATGACACTCTTGCCTGAGAGAACACTCATTTTTTTCTGTCTGCTCAATTGGTAGATCATCGGACGCGTTATTCCAAGGTTGCATGTTCGGTCCCTGCCGGCGCCAAGTTATCTTTTGTTTACTTTAATCCCTTCACATTTATACCACAGTTACTACAATAACATTCCCTATACTTTTCTTGGCATGATTGCTTGCTAGTTCTCATTATTGTCGTGTCTAAAAAAGAAAAACGAGCCCTGAAAATTCCACTTCTTAAGAATAAATTTGCAAATACAAATATGACTAAAGCGTGTATTTGCTATCGTTTCAATGGCAATTGCGAGCCTCGACTGCCGAAAAGTGTGGCCAAAAAGCCTTTTCTAACATCTAAACGGACGGTTACGTAGGTTTAGCAAGAAGTTATATCATGTGTTTAGTTTTTAAGTTTAGGCACTAGAAACTGCCCACCTAAAGCTTAGACATGTAGTGTTGCTGACCAGAACTAGATCCATGTTCACATTCCGGCGTTCACATTTCGAAACCTCCTACGCTAATGGTGGTCCCCAGGGCGCCCTTTTTTCGCTATTGGGTTGAACACGCCATTACTTCTCGTAAAGCAGTAACCCTGTTTTCGTGCGCTTCTTGCATTTCCGTATACCGGGTGTTCAAAGTTAAGCTTTATGGTTTTGTTAAAATTTGTTATTGAGAATAACGTGAAAACCACCTTTGCAGATAAGTTATGTATCCAGGGGGGCACAAAGTGAGAAAATAATTATCGCTTTCAGCCATCCAATTAACTAAGATTGAATAATGAACTTTGTAATTAGTGTAGCAAGCAGGCATGTTTGTATTGAAAGGTTGGAGGCTGTCGTGTTTTTACACAGTTCCACTTGGAAGAATTCTTCTAGTATGTCCATGCCGCTTTACTTGGTATCGCCAGCCGGCAGCAAAAGGGTAACCTTTATCATATGTGCCTACGCCTATGACCCGTTGTTAGATTAAACGCCGCATGCAACTGCCGCGGCACATAGAGGAGCAGCTTAGCGCCAGTGCTCACTGTCTTGCATGCGTAGTCATGCAAACCGCAATTAAACTTTGCAGCGGCATATCTCGGGCCACAAACATGCTAGAAAAATTATTTCAAATGGAACTGTGTAGAGACGCGACTGCCTCCAATTTTACAATACAAATATGCCCGCTTGCTGCAGTCATTAAAAAGATGTTCATTATTCAACCTTGGTTAATTGGGCGTCTGACAAAGATAATTGTTGTCTCACTTTTAGGGGCGAAGCTCCTTAAGGCGGCACCCGTTCGTCCCTCGTAGTCGTAGTAGTGCGTAACCAGTCGTAACGCTAGTACCAGATCTTGACCTCCAAGGTGGTGCCGGTGGGAGATTTTTCCTGTGCGTTGTTGAACAATAAAAAATTCGCAGCGTGCGCGTTAACTAAAAGCCGAATTCTTCTGTCTCTCATTCCCCATTAGCAGCCATTGGCATGTTCCAGTAGGAAACGTTAGTAGAAGTAGAAGTGTAAGTGTTAGCTAAAAGCCGACTTCGTCTGTCTCTCATTCCCATTAGCAGCCATTGTTTCCCTCCAAGGTAGTGCCTGGTGAGATTTCTCCTGTACGTGATTAAACAATAAAAATTTTGTTCAAAACGCCGTTGATTGATGAAATAAACCAACGAAAGACGCCAGACGTTTTCTAAAAGCAAAACGAAAGAACGCCAGATGTTTCTAAAGCAAAACGAAAAGACGCCAGCTGCTTAACGAAAGACGCCAGATGTTTTCTAAAGCAATGGTTTTCTAAACAATGAAAATTCACAGCGTACATGTAAAATTAAAGTGAGCTGCAAGTCGTCATAACTCATCTAACCTTTAGTATAAACGCGCCCGATCTCACGTTGGTGATGATGTACTGGACAGAATTCAAGGAAGATTCACGGTTTACCGATGAACCTCCGCAGCTTCGCCCACTCATCATCATCCACTCCGTGGATATGCTGTGATTTTTTGTTTCCCTGAGTAAATAACTTATCTGCAAAGGTGATTATCACGTACCTCCTAGTGTTGCATTTTAAGAAAACCATAAAGCTTAAATATAAACACCCTGTAAATAGCATTTGTGTCATGGCGCTGCTGCTTAAAGCGCGGACAAGTACCGATCGACTGCGGTGTGACAATCTTGATGAACTCTTGTAAAGCCTGGACGTTTCTGTGTGGGGGAATTTAAGACGCGTGAGCATTGCTTTTGCGTGCATAATTATACTCTAGTATTCGGATTAGGAATTTTAATGTCCACTCATTTGTAAACTTTGCACGCTTTAATGGTTATATACTACTTCACGATACAAACTATTATGTAAGAGAAAACGCACGTAGGCGCCAACCTCTCGTCAAGCACATTTCATTCAAAAAAGCAGTAAGCCTCATTATCATGCATTTGTAGTAGTCGGATCCGCATCAAATAGCCGCTGCAAAAAGCACTTTGCGAGCTCTTGGCGCTACGGGATAATAAAGATGACGAACACTCTACAATATTGACGACATTATGTGGCTGTGCAAGAAAGCCTAAACCAGGGCGCGAGCATTGAAAGTGTTATTGAAGCCTGAAGTAGAAATATTGTTTTCTTTCTCACTATTCCAGGCCTCAGTGTTGCGGGAATTCATCTGTTTTTATGATAAAGGGCATTTTTCCCTTTGTGCATGTTTCAGTAATATTTCACCGTAGATCTGCGATATTGAAAATGGTAATGCCTTACAGCTGCGTTGAGAAGATGAAAGATTGGCCGAAGCCTCGTGATACTGCGGTCACGTAATAATCCCATACATGTCTTGACATGCAAATTTATGGGTAAATATTATGCAAATTTTGTCTTTCAAAGCCAAAAGCATATTTTCCTCAGGCGCCTCCAGAAAGTAGCATTCTCTCCCACTAACCTTTTTTCGAATTCCGCAAATTGAATTCCGCAAAGATGGCTACTGAAAGCTACGTTTGTACTGATAGAAACGCAAAAAAATTGTTTAGTTTCATTTCTGTAATCCTGCAAGGAGCGAATCTATTTTGCTATGAATGATGGATGTTTATTGAACATTCAAATGAAACCCCTCCTTCAAAATGGGTGAAATGTCATTTCATGTAAAGTTGAATTGTGTGCGTGGGAGCAATGAAATGCATACGGTTAAAACAAATACTGATAAATTGTCTCTCTGGAAGAACGGAATGCAAATGTTACCGCCTATATATTCTTACGTGTTGTTGTAACCAGCTGGATGAAGAGGAAGAAAGCCACATGGTAAGAGTGGACGCCCGTACCATGAATAAGAGGCTGGGTCCGAGCTAGTTGGTACACTGACATTATGAAACCGTTAAGCGCACAAAGACGGGAACAAGAAGACGACACACAGAGCGCTCGTGTGTCGTCTTCTTGTTCCCGTCTTTGTGCGCTTAACGGTTTCCTCCAGTGCCCGTACCATGGTGTGTCTTGAAAGGCTTGCAGTGACCGCAGGCATTCTGCTGGCTGTTGTTAACTCAGCGATATTCTCGTCTGCCGGCTCGGACTTCGGCTTGTTAGCCTCGTTGGCAACTGTCGTCACAGTAGTGACTAGTAGCCCATCTCGGCAATTGCGGTCAATAACTTAACTGGTGACGTTGCCTCAGGTAGTTTCCGGCGACTTGATGAAGTGCTGCTGAGTAAAGGCCGCAAGATGAATTTTGGGCTGTTCTTCTTCTGTTGCAGTGCCTGCTTTTGATTGTGTTGATGTCATCTCAGTGGACGCTCTGACAGCACAGCTCTCGAACAACGACGTAGGCGCCACCTCACAGAGTCTCTTACCATTTGTAAGCACTATCACGCAGGCTTTGCTATCTGTCTTCCCTCACTCACACAAATCAGTGTTTCCATTGACGATCTTCTGTTCCTCTACGCCGACCTGTTATTGAACCTTTGACGTTTGACTTATGTTCTCGGCTATACGTTCTGCTCCCTTTCCCCAAAACTGCGAAGAAACTCTTCGAACTTGCGTAGATATATACCTGCGTTCTGCTCCTCCAGTGCCTCCTTCATTGAGCTCACCAGTTCTTCCTTCAGTCCGTACCTTCCTCGCATCCCACTGCTGCCCCCAAATGTAACGGCGAAATCACAAGACGTTAACACAACGGAAAGGAACACTATATTTCGAACGCAAACAAGGCACCATCGCCGGCCTCAGCTTCACTTCAGTATACACTCTAAGAAAAAAGCGAGTATTTGGGGAGTATTTCTGCTACACAACAATAATCGTGATCTGGCTTGCTCGCGTTTCCTTTCTTGAAAACCCAGCTCTCGTCACTTTCCTATCAGGAATGCTATGTCACGCTGATAACGCGCGCGCCGTTCGTGACCGGCAAGTGCCGGGACCGCGGTGATAACGCGAGGAAAGTACGCGAGGCGGATGACGATTATTGTTGTGTAGCAGAAATACTCCCCAAATACTCGATTTTTTCTTAGAGTGTATTGTGACGAGCGCTTCTTTTTGTATATTTATGCAACCGGTCGTTACACGCATAACCACTGCCTTTTGCAAACCGTGCCGGATTGTCTGGGAACGTTCAGGATTATTTCAGGATCTTCTGATAAGCCTGAGTGCCCAACGCAGATAGTATAGAGTTTATTCTGCAACTAAGCCGGCCACCATCGATAACGCTAGAACATTCGATGCCACAGGCATAAAATGCCGACGCGCTCTACTGCTGATTTGATTACTCGACGGCCGGCGACTGTTCTCGCCGCTATCAGGGTACAACGTGAATAGCTCGTACTTTGACCGTTCATTTGCCGGACACAAGTTCGCCCAAATAAAGAGTTTATATATATATATATATATATATATATATATATATATATATATATATATATATATATATGTGTGTGTGTGTGTGTGTGTGTGTGTGTGTGTGTGTGTGTGTGTGTGTGTGTGTGTGTGTGTGTGTGCGTGCGTGTGTGTGTGTGTGTGTGTGTGTGTGTGTGTCTAGATATATACATGAAAGACAGACAGAAACAGAAACAGAGGAGTGAAATAAAGCATAACATAGTCTGGCAAGGGGTTAGTTAAGGGAAGTGAGGGTGCGAAGGAGGGAACGGAGGCAGACAAGGCCAGCAGCTCCACTGATTCCAAAACCTTCGCACCACTCGTGCGTTGCTGCCTCAATCGTGGCGTTTTGTTATAAAAGATCCAAACCCGGAAACTGAAACTGGGCTAAATTTCATGGGAGCGTAAAGCGCGCCTAAGTATCCTTCGCTTTTAAAATAATTGTAATCGAAATGGGGTTATTTCTCATTTTAACGCGAGCTCAAAAAGGCCGTTTAGAATCAGAAATGAGCCAAATCCTGTATCTGTTTGAATCAAACTGATCCAGATCCATTAAATCAGCGCTGCGTGAACAATAGCGACCAAAACAAGAATCATGGCCGCATCCAATGTGTTTTATTTGCGTGCTAGTGGCTTTCCTATCCTGCTTTCGTTCCCCAATTAGTTTCTCTTGGGCGATTTAATACTTGCTGAAGGACATTATGTTGTAGGGCAAGACTCGAATATAAAAAGTAAGAGGCCGACTTTCTTTCTTCTTTCTGCCTTTTGATGTTTCTTTTTTAGTTTTGCGCTAAAGAATCATGCCCTTCTTTTGCTCCAAGGTAGTATATTTGACATAGAAGACAAATGAAATGAAGATGCTGGGCAACCATCTATTCCTTCAAGAAGTAGAATAGATTTGGAACGGCGGGTCATAAAACGAGCTAAGATGAAGAAGAAGAGCCGAAGCATTTTTTTGAAGGCCTTCAATAAAATAAGGTGCCGCCCGTTTCATGGCCGATCCCCCACAGTGGGTTGCGCCAGGTTGCCAAGGAACAACCAACCAACCAACCAACCAAGATGCCAAGAACGAGAACACGCTGCCGAGAGTCCAGAATGGGGCGCCTTTTGCCTGGAAGCAGCACTCGCTCTAAGGCTAGTTATCGCTATTACGTCCACGCGACGAAGGACGGCACCGACGGAAGCACTAGGGGGGTGTTAATTTTGTCGCAGAATATTGTTATACCGTTTATTCTCTGTGATTTAGACTTCTTTTATGAACTAATTCAAGCCCAAATGAAATGCTCCAATCTATAAGAGCCAAGTCGAAGTTTTACTCCTGAATGCCCACGATTGTGGGCTATATGGATTTTAGCCGCAATGTAGATCTGATGAATCTCGGCGACATGAATACATTGGCCATAAATTGTTGGAGCAGGCCCGACCATATTGTCAGTAGCAAAAAACTGCGTTTTAGGGGCGAAGCTCCTTAAGGCGGCACCCGTTCGTCCCTCGTCGTGCTCGTAGTAGTGAGTAACAAGTCTTACCCTTTGACCTCCAAGGTGGTGCCGGTGGGAGATTTCTCCTGTGCGTTGTTGAACAATAAAAAATTCGCAGCGTGCGCGTTAACTAAAAGCCGAATTCTTCTGTCTCTGTAGAAGTGTAAGTGTTAGCTAAAAGCCGACTTCTTCTGTCTCTCATTCCCATTAGCAGCCATTGTTTACCTCCAAGGTAGTGCCTGGTGAGATTTCTCCTGTGCGTGATTAAACGATAAAAATTTTGTTCAAAACGCCGTTGATTGATGAAATAAACCAACGAAAGACGCCAGATGTTTTGTAAAAACAAAACGAAAGAACGCCAGATGTTTCTAAAGCAAAACGAAAAAGACGCCAGCTGCTTAACGAAAGACGCAAGGTGTTTTCTAAAGCAATGGTTTTCTAAACAATGAAAATTCACAGCGTACATGTAAAATTAAAGTGAGCTGCAAGTCGTCATAACTCATCGAACCTTTAGTATAAACGCGCCCGATCTCACGTCGGTGATGATGTACTGGGCAGAATTCACGGAAGATTCACGGTTTACCGATGAACCTCCGCAGCTTCGCCCACTCATCATCATTCACTCCGTGGATATGCTGTGATTTTTTTTCTCAGTTTCAATTAAAGTGGACCTAGCCATTTAAAAAAAACACCACAATGATATTGTAGTTCCCATGACAAGAACATACACAGATTGTTTTGATATCAACACGCATAACACCCAATAAGACGCAATAAGAGCTGATAACACGTAACCTAGCAGAGGAAACGGTAGTTGAATTGTCAATGGAAAGAGAAGACAGAACGCAGGGCACGTACACCTTGCCGAACACATTCCTTGTGATCGATTTTGTTTTCACGAAGCGAGTGTCGGCCGTGCTCGTTGAGGAAATCCTATCTTCCAAACGCGTCCGCTAATTAGCTGAACTAATTAGCATCCAGGAATGGTCAAAGAGGCGCCGACAGGAATCGGGACGCGTCCTTTCAGAACACCGAGAGGCGTCGACGCGCGAAGTAAGTTGAGTTGACAGGTGCTCAGACGCCCCGGTGAGTGCTTGAATGGCACGGCGCCTGGACACTCGTATGGGAGAACGGCAGATAACGCACCGGGGTCTTGAATTCCTCGTCAGACGCAGCTCCTGGCGCGAGATCACGAGCAGAGAGGCGTCAGCGTTCTGCCTTGAGCCCGTCCGAGAGCTCGCACCTGTCTGTCCTTAATGAATGCTGGCAGCCATCTGGACCTGGCGTTCGTAAAACTGCGCAAAACAAACAGAACACAGTCTTTGTCGCGCCGGTGCGTCGAACACGCGTGTAGTGCGAAAGGTGCACGTCTCGTCTGCGCTGGCACAAGGAGCGAACCATCCGGGATTAATGCGCAGATATTGCGCATGCGAATGAAGGATGACGGATGCTACGAAATAAACAGTCTAAAGAAGTGATGGGAAAATTCACTGTGTCATTATATTCACAGGTGATAATGGCGATTCCATCTGGCAGAACTTCTAGTATATGAGGTTGATTGGTTGGTGAAAAGTTATATTGGTAAAAAAGATTCACGTATACGAGAGGTACCTAACGAACTTATGAGTCACCAACCTATGAGAACATATCGGTTCTCAAGGTCGCAAACTCATTATCTCTGTGACAAGGAAAAAAGCGTGTCGAGCTTGATTTATATAGTTTTGCATACGGCTCTTACGAATTTATGAGTTACCAACCTATAAGAACACATGTGTTCTGAACATTACAAACTCTTGATCACTGTGAAAAGAAAAAAACATGGCTGATCCCTCCGTCATAGGAATCGGTATAACACGAAAGTTAAACGTGTCTTCACAGAAGTAGTGCTTATTGTGTAGTGATATATGAGAGCTTGTACAATGTCTATTCGTGTTTGGCAGCTATAGCACCGTTTGACGTGGATGCACCCATGTTGACAGCATGCCTCTATCGCGACGACTAACGCCCATGATCATTATTAAACCGTTGTGGTAGCTGACGGTGTGAACATATATTTGGACACAGCGAATCGTAAATCCCGCGTAAGGATGATATCAACAAGCTCATAATCAACACTGGTACCCGGTATGCGCTTCTTCAAAGCGTCGTCAATTAAGGAGAGAAACGGCACGGTGTGCGCTTTCTAGTAATGGGTAGCCGACGCCTGTGCTCATGCATACATAACACACACTGCGCTTCAGCAACACGGGAGGTAGAGGTTCGTAGCCGAGCCGCAAACGCGTGCGTCCCGCTGGCCTCTGTCTCGCAGGCGCGGCTCTCACTCCACCAAGGCACGACATTCGCCCGTCGAAATCGCGTCCTTTCTGCAACGCATATTGCAGCAGTTTTGTTAGTCGGTGCTCTCGCAATTGAAGCAGTCGGCCGCGGAGAAATCCCGTTGGCGCACGTGGAAACTGCACTACTCCTGTTGAATTTCCCGCGCTCATCCCACAAGAAGAAGAAGAAAAACAAATGCGCCTGGGCTCGTGAGTTCGTTCTACCAGGAACGAAGGAGCCATCTTGAGGTTCTGGGCTCATGCGGACGCTAATAAACGTCTGTTTGAGCTTGTAAGTCCGCGTCGGCTGGTTTTTGTGCCACATATTTTACAACTCCGATGAGCCGACGCACGCTAACACGAAGCCAAAGGCAAAGAACGTAACTGCGTCAAGGGTGCCTCGGCGATGCCAGCGCGGCCAGTCTACCTCTCTGGTATCGAGACGCTTTAACCATTACCTTCGATATCGCGTGCAATCTCGGAGGAAGCGCTAGTAAGTGTCGATCGTGAAACATTACTTCTTGTCACACCTCACCGACGGCGGCACCACCCCTCCGCCCGCCGCGGAAGAGAATGTGTGAAAGATATAAGGCGCGTTCGCGCCGTGCCTAGCATCTCCCGAGATAGCTTACTCGGTAGCGCGTCGGGCGCTTGCCGTCGCGGCCGCAACGTCGTGCGTTCGATTCCCAGCGGGGTATCTTTTCCTTGGTTTTTTTCTTTCTCACCCGTTGGCGTCCATTTTATCAACGTCATATCCGCAACGGATGTACTTGGTGGTCCCTGGCATTAAACACTTTCGTGTTAAAAAGGAGGCGTGTCCAGCTTGCTATACAAAGTTTCTTGCATACGATTAAGACCTTAGGTTCTGAGCTCTTCAGTATAAACTTCTGCACGTATGATCAGCATACAGAACGTAGCAACGCAAATATAAATAAAGGCGTGCAACAACATATAAAAGGTGTCAAAATAGGGTTACAAGAGAACATATATAACACTAACGACTAAGGAGGAAGTGAAGCGTCAGCAAGGCTTAAGTTCGCATAAGATTCATACCTAGCAACTAGCTAAAATTTCTATCGCTATGTAGCCACTACTTTCTGTTATATATAGAAGCGGACTCTTGCATTAAATTGGGTCACGTTCTTGAATAAGTGCAATTACGTGTTCCTGCTGGGATTATAACGGCTTGTAAAGGAAACTGCGCGAAAAGCCGAAGGACAGACGAGGAGGAAAGCAACAGCGCTTCCGCTTCTTTGTCCTTCATCTTGGCGCGCTGTTCTCCATAGAATTGTGTACCGACTAGCCTAAGCCGTCACTGAATTACTACGGCTGTTCAGAACGGCGCTAAGTCCAACATACATGTCGTTTTCGCAATTATGCTTGGGAACGCGATGTGGCTGCCTCTGTTTCTAATGCTTGTATTATTGCCCAACTGAGAGTTTGCTTCGCCGCGTGGGTGAAATGCGTCATCGCCCTGGATTGCGTCTCTGTGTAATCCTGCCTGTGCTGTCCCTAAGCTCTAAGCAAAACGTGTTTAGACAACCGTGCCTTAGATGCACGCCTCGCGTCGCTATCACTTCCTAATGCTCTCTAGTCAACAATGATTTACGCCAGACAGTTGCCGCACCACTTTCTGCTATGAAACTTCGCCGTGTGGGAAGGACGAACGACGTACACCCACCCACATCCGTGATGAATGCGCAGGTATAGCGCTGGAAATTCGCATTTGCAGTGGAGCTTAGGCTCCACTGCAAATGCGAATTTCCGTTCTGTTAGTGTACGGCGCTTCTAACCTAGCAGGTAGCTGCGTAGTTCGCAATGACTACTACAGGCTGGAGCATCTATTTGGAGGCTACGTTTTCAGAAAACAAGGAAATATAGCTTTTTCAAAAATTTCGCGTTCCGCAATCTTTTGGGTGCGGGGGTACATCCGTTGCGGCTACGCGTGGAAGTTTAAGAATAAAGAGATGCTACAAAATTGGGGCTGCTACTCCGCCTCAATGAAGAAAATGCCACCTGCGAGAGTAATGAGTCTGTAAGGAGTGTTACTCGTCCCGTAAAATTTTGCACACGTATGTACATGGCGTAATAGTGCAAGCGTTATACGCGACGTCATACACGGTTACGCGACATTATAGTACCATGAGCGCTGTTACCCTATGATGTTTGTACGCACTAGCCTACGCCGTCACTGAGTTGCTCCGCCCGTTCAGAACAGCACAGACTCCCGCATACAAGGCATTTTCGAATTTCTGTTATGAAACTCAATATAGCTGCCTGTATTTATCACGTTTGTATTATTCCTCAACTGAAAAGTTGCGACCGGGCCTACGTGATCGAAATACATGATCTCCTAAGATTCGCGCCGCTCTGTAATCGTTCTTGCTCTGTCCCATTTGTTGTATCCGTAGCCTTTCTAAGGCTTACTACGGATGCCTTATTTATGAGAGAAAGTGCACAGCGGCAACCATCGTTTCACATGCACGCCTCGCACCGTTATTGTTTAGTGTGAGAAAGTAGTTGCACCACTTTTCGGTAGCAAACTTCGCGGTGTGTAAATAACGAACAAATCGTATTTTATGTGGCTGCACGTGGGAGCTCCAAAAAAAATTCGAGAGATGCTGCGAAATTGCGGCTAGACATTGGGCTTTAACAAGCGAGAGACGGGGGCATGGGTAATGAACCTATGAATATTGTTGCTTATACAATAATATTTCATGGACGTACACGACATTACATTGCACGTCTGTTCCTGAAACCGCACTGGTTAGGCGAGTCGCGTGAAATACTGTGGATAATGTAGGCTTTCTTAAGAGGCTGAAACAGCCACAACAACAGAAAATGAACTATAAAAAGAGCCCCAGGCACATATTTCCGTTCTGTCTAGTAGGAAGAGCAGTGGCTACGGGTAGACAACTTTTTAGTATCCCCAGGTCAGGCATGAATGACGAGGTGACATAACATCGTGCCTTGCTTGTGTGAACTACAAAAAGGCAGCCTACAATTATATGGCCTCATTTTTTGCAGTGCTAGAGGTTTAGCAGATAGTACAGGGCGATTTTTCTATGCGAACCTCTGGGTGGACGTCAAGTTGTGTGTTTCATCATACAATAATGTGCATTAAAGTGCAGCAATTTCAGGGCCGAAGTGTCGGTTGTGGTGTTGTTAGACTTGATAGTTCTAAACACTCTGTGTGTTGTGGGGGGGGGGGGGGGGGGTAGAGGGGTTGAGGGTAAAGGCGCCTTCGACGGTAGAGTGTAGCAGACAGGGGTTTATTAGGTCAGAGATAGCAACGCACCCACATCGAGCATATGTCCCATACTGCACAACGAGCACACGCTCTCATCTCGTGCCAACACCTTGTTCTCTTTTCTTCCGCGCTTCTTTTAACAGTACATACAAGTGTGTGTGTGTGTGTGCGTGCGTGCGTGTGTGTGTGTGTGTGTGCGTGCGTGCGTGCTGTGCGTGTGTGTGTGTGTGTGTGTGTGTGTGTGTGTGTGTGTGTGTGTGTGTGTGTGTGTGTGTGTGTGTGTGTGTGTGTGTGTGTGTGTGTGTGTGTGTGTGTGTGTGTGTGTGTGTGTGTGTGTGTGTGCGCGCTCGCGCGCGCGCGCGGGGTGCCGCAGTTGCCTCTGCGAGAGCCCCCCCGAGACCGTGCCTAGTCGAAGGTGTGCCTTGCGATCTGCCAGAAAAGATTTGGTAAATTCCTGAAATCGCTGTCCCAGGTTAAAAGAGGCAATCTCCGTTACAATGTGCCTATGCGCGACCCTGTCGAAGGCCTTCAATAGGTTCAGTGCGAGGGTCCCTTTCACGTCGCGAGTCGTGTTCTGAAAGGTGGCTTTCTTAAGCAGAAGCATAGCGTCCTTTGTGGACAACGCCTGTTTAAACCCAATGAGGTTGTGTCTAAAGAGCTCCTTGTTATCAATATGTTCATTTACCCTGTTATGTATTGCGTGCTCCGCAACCTTGCCGATGCGTGATGTAAGGGAGATGGGCCACAGGTTGTTGATATGTGGGGGTTTGCCTGGTTTGAGTATGAGTAGCACTTTCGTGGTACGCCATTCTACCGGGACCTGCCCAGTTTCCCATACCTCATGGATTTCAGCCATGACTTCTCGATTGCCGTATCGTCTATGTTCCTGAGAAGTCCGTGACTCCATCGAGTACCGGTGCCGATCTGCCATTTAGATTGAAGACAACATGTCTGATCTCTGACACTGCGAAGGGTTCATCTAGATCATATGGCGCGTGTCCTGTGTAGGTCTACCGGGCTATCCCCATCTTTGGCGAGGGGGAGATAGGTATTTGTTAAGTCGTTGGCTAATTCCGTCTCGGTGAAACCGACTGAGATTTGCTCTTTTATGAGCCTATCCGTGGCAAGGCTAAGGGTGCTCTTAGACTGTTTATCTTTGAAGAGACTTTTCAATAAACTCCATTTGCGACCTCTTCGTATGCGCCCGTCCGTCTCGGTACACGTCTCTTTTCATTGCTGCCGGGCGAGCTGGGCCGAGTAGGACTCAATATCCTTGTTAAGAAGCGCAATTTTCGCTCAGAGTATAGTTATGTTTTTGGGTCTTCCACTTGGACGAGAGTGGATGTTTTGCCTCCAGGAGGGGAGCGAGTCGTCAGTCCACTTTGGCGACCTCCAGATTCATAGTGATTTCTTTGGCTGCTCCTTTAACTGCCTCATTCAGATGCTCTAGCAGATCTGCATACGTCTCCTTTGGCGCTGATGTTTTGTCTCTGTTTTAGATTCCGAAAGAGGTTCCAGTCCACATACTCATATCTCACGGGAGATCTGTGTTTTACGCGCAACAGAATTTCAAGTATGCAATGGTCCCTGCCTAGCCCCTCCTGGAGGTTGTCTCACGTGCCCTCGATACGTCGGAGGAAGGTGAGACCGGGGGTCTTATCTCGACTTACCGAGTTACCGTGTCTACTTGGGAGCCTAGGGTCTTTGATAAGCATTAAGCCGAGCTCGGCGGCGTTGAAGACCATGTCCGTGCCTTTGGCGCTTTTGTAACCGTGCCGGCATTTCGAGCGTTGAAGTCACCGTCTACAACGCGGCATGTTTCTCGCCGCCCTAGCCGCGGTGCCTAGTAATGCTTTGGTGTAACTTTCCCTATCCGATGGTGAGCTGTACACGTTAAAAATTAAAACGTTAGTATTGTCCAGACTTCCACGGATGGTGCAGACAAATACAGAGTCAACCAACAAGAAATTGTTCCCCTTTACGAAGTAGTTTGCTTTTACCAATTTTTGTTTTGGAGATTTCTTACGGAAGTGTGAAAAAAGTAGACAGCCGTGAAAGACACGAAAGCAGTTCAAAGTGTTGTGCTCGCGTTGCCTATTCCAGCCACAGTCGCTGTTTTTAAGTGTACGCTGGAACAATGGGTTATATTTCTAAACAGCAATATTCACGACTACAACTTTTTCTTGATGTATTTTTAGGTATACTGGTACAATTGTCTGTCTAAATGGAAAAATTGTTGTTGTCCTGACGCGCAGATACAGTACAGTGGCAACACAAGCGACAAAAAGTTATGGCAAGAATATTACGTAAAGCAAACCTATCTATGCAAAGATAGAAACCCGCGCATGCAATCTCTTAAAAATTCCCACAAAACAAAGCAAGTGGAGTCATTTTCTTTGGCGACCGGAAATCCTGTCTCATGACAGGATTTCACGGCGCCATGCCTTATTCGTCGAACGTTCGTTAGGCGGAAATTGCGTCCGCGTTGATTTTACGAGGAAGCGATGTAATCTTTCCGCGTAGACGTGGTGCAAGGCGTCCTGGTTCGCGACGTTTTGGACGATTCTTCACGTGTGGACAGTACGCAAGGGCCGTGTTCCTTCGTCTGGGCTTCCGGGCTGGGCGAAGTGCTGGAATATGCCACGGCTACACTGCACAGGAACAACTTTACACCTGCTCTAACTTGCGTAAGCCTAGACCGTCACTGTCGCACTGTGTCTGTGAACATTCTAAGACTTCGCTTCTTTTATGTAGAAGTAGCGTACCCGACATCGTTGTCTTCGATGGTTACCTCCCTTTATTTTGCACGGTTTGCTTTGGAATTGGTGCAAAGGCGGAACATCTTAAATGGAGGAATCTGGTTGCCGACAATACTTCGTTAGTGCATGGCATGATTACCGCCCATAAAAGACTGAGACACTGAAAAAAAAACATGAACGTTAATTACACGTAACTGTTGTCTTCCTTTATGCGTACATGTGTATGTCTTGCTTTTTCGTTAGCGGTGAACATTTCACGCAGAAAATGAACTTCAATTCACACAAAGTTTTCTGAAGCTGCTCCGTTACATTACTTGTAACTCAATAATTTGAATACGTATTACGTAATAAGTTTACCCTAAATATCAACTGAAACGTAACTGAAATCACGAAGTGGCTACCACAAAATTTATAATTCTTCCCTAGCCATCTATAGAGACACTGCACGCGCCCCAGAGTTCTACACAATACGTATGGATTAGAAAGCCTCTCTTGACGTATAAATAATCCCTCCTTGTTTTTGTTTACAGCAAGCCAATGAATTTTTGTCATTTTAAGGACGATGAAAGCACGTGAATGGCATGCAAATTTAAGCGCTGTTCGTACCGTTAAAAAAAGGTATAATGCATTACAGTAGTTTTAATTTGAACACAGTTTAAACAGCATGGACAACATAAGAAGCCTGGAAGTATGAGATTGTCTTTGAAAGCAGCTATAGGAGGGTGCTAGGACATTTGAGAAACATCTTGTTCAAGTGCATTGTACTTCATCAATATGACAAACATTTGTGAATGACAGTGACATTACGGAGGTATTTGTGGAGTGTCCAAGCAGACGTATCGTACGGTCAGATTATCGCGCGATTGATAAACGTGTGCATCCCAACATGCAACCGTGTGCGAATAAAACAAAGTATCCTTGATGCCTCCTGCTTGACAGCGTTCTCAATCTCGCGGAAAAAAAATACATGTTCGTGAAGCCCTCCTATTTGGTCCCGTGTCAGTTACTGACGCATGCACGGCGCATGTTCGACCATCGCACTGGTGAATAGTAAGTGATATGTGCACCAAACCTAACGTCCACATATCCAGCACTATCATTCCTAGGTGTATCTATTATTAAATTTTCTTTCAACAGTGACGCTGTTTAGCAAATTATTCCTTATGTGTCGATCACAGAAAACTATCATCATCTTAACGGGTATGTGCCGCTGTGTGGCTACATGAGAACGAGCACAGAGAGAGAGGAAGAAAGAAGGAGCAAAAAAAAAAAACAGAAAGGCGGAAAGAAAGATATAAAGAAAGAGAAAGAGAAAAATTCTTGCTGAAAAAAAAAATCTTCACGAGACGGGATTTGATACGAGGGCGAGCATCCTCACCTCTCGGCTATCTAGGCACGCTAGCATAGCGTAACCTTTTATAGTAGAGTGTAGCAAGGAGGTGAGAAAGGGAAGTGAGCGTGTTGAGGAGAGATGTGATGGTGAGAAGGAGGGAAAGAAGAACATATGCAGCTTTTCTGGACACCAGCGGCCTAGTTCGCGTGAACGACACCACGTGGCGTATCGACCTTAAAGAATTCAAAAGTCCCGCCAGGACGTATGCAGTGACGCGGCACTAAATAAAATAGAATCAAAAGAAACAGTACACACGCCCCGAGACTCGCTTCACCTCGGTGCGCAGAAAAGAGAGCGCTGTTTGTCGGCGTTATCTCGACGGCGACGACTGGCAATGAATTGGCAGTTTTTCTAGACGTGCCATGCCAAATGTCTGGCCGTTATAGACGCGCCCACGATGCATAAAGAGAATCGTGTTTTTATTTGTTTGTTTGTTTGTTTAGTTTCTTGCGCTGCCGTACCGGTGGGATATTGGAGCAGCATGCTGCTTTCCGAGTTTCTTTTTTCAGCTAGCGGGTACCATTATGTTTGGGTGCGAACAGGATATTGTGGTTGCATAATAAACCGAATTTCCTTTCGTGTACCACTTGGGTGATGCTCGTTTGCTCCTTGCGTTACCTCAAATTAGAACTGGATAAGTTTGAGAACGCTAGGAATGAGAGTAAAAAAAAGGAAGTTAAAGATTGTTTTTATTTGTTTTCATATAGTTATTATTGAAATGTGGCTGCCACCGCAAGCTTGGCGCCGTCTAAGCGGGTGTGCAGAAATGATACAGTCGTTGAAAGATGATCTTGTACACCGGAAAATGTGAAATTGGTTAGTTTTTTTGTTGGGTATGAAGGTATAGTAGAACATATACGACTGACGTGTTGTGTAATAATCTCTAGATCTGCCGTCTATCGAGCTAAAAAAGGCACTTATCTATCCTAATTGCATTTCTTCTTTTTCTTTTTTTCCCTTTTTTTCTCACGGTCGACTGACTCATATGCTGGATGTGATTGTCTTGAATCCTGTTGGCGCAGATACACCAATAGGTTACTCTAATGAGCTGGAAGTTCTCCTGAAGATCTATTTTCATGTTCTGTAGGCGTAGTCTCGTTCAACTTTGCACTACAGCAAGCACAAAGTCGATCATGAATCACCTACTGGCCCAATCGTCCACTTTGATCAGCGCAAAGAAATTCAGAAGAGCGAATTTTGGCGTTTTTGCGCTGACAACAACGATTGTTAATGCATCATAACATAGTAACTATTCCTACAATCTCTCAAAATCACTTCTTTATTCTCTATCACTCCTGATGTAGAATACAAAATGCATTTGACTTGCTCAACAACGGGTCACAAGACACATATCAGAGAAAAGCGAACCCGTTAATTCCCCCTCCTTTCGTTCACCCAGCATGTGGAAATTTCTTCAGTTGTGAGTGGAGCTCCTTCTGTTGCCACGAAGATGTGCAGGCATTCCAAAGGAAATCTTAAACCTTTCTTTCCAGGAGGTTCCCTTAAGAGAACGATGGTGTTTATGCGCACAGGAATTTTGATAAGTAGTTTTTCGCTCGTAGTTATGACTGAAAAATACCAGACTTCAACCAGATAAAGCCTAGCGAAATCTGCTTTTTCCCTTAAAGGAGTCCTGACACAAAAATTTTCGCCCCGCGTTTTTTTGCTGCAATGTGTTGCTGGGGGCCTGTCAGTCATAACACGGCACATCGTTTGCTGCAGCGCGTGGCAGATAATTAATTACAAGCTCCTCATTACCGACACAGCCTCAGTTTCGGTTTGACAGAGCTCCAAAAACGACAAGCCGCCGGGTGCAACTATCACCACCTAGCGAGTGAAACGCGCGGTCACGTGAGCACAACGAACAGTGACGCATTTCCGCGTGGTCTGTCGTCGTCGGGCTCATAGTCGTCTGATGGCGACGATTTTCTTGCGGCGGGGATGGAAGGAATTTTCGACGTGGCGAATCACTTCAGGTTTGACCCGCTGGCGAGGAGTGATTCGTCGGGAAGCGCTTCAAAACAGAAATGGCGGCTAGACGTCATCATAACTTGTACCGGCTGCAACGGTTACGTAGGGGAAGTAGGGGTGGGTCACCTCGGGTCACCTCAAAGGGTGTAAATGCACCAGGTGCGGCCTCTAATGCTGGGTCGCGCTCGCGAACTTCGAAATTCACATAAAATACCGTCCAAGCTTTATTCGCTGTCGATATTTTGCAGATGGTACACGCACGTACACGGGAATCGATCCAGCAGGCTATCTCGGCCGCGAAATTTTGTGTCAGTACCCCTTTAATATCTACTGCTTTTCAAGCAGTAGTCTTCTTCCTCTGAAAGCCCAACGGAAAATGACCCATGTCGAATAGAATGATTACAGCTCCGCTCGAGGGTCTTCAAAACCGGAGCTTTCTTTAGATGCGAAGTATCTTAAGGCGGAGCTCAATCCGGTGGTGGTGGTGGTGTGCGGCGTGACCACCCTTACTGCGCATGCGCATACCCTCCCCACACACCTCCTCTCCACTCCCCCTGTCCTCTACCCCTCTCCCCTTTCCTCTCTCCACTCACCCTCTCCACTCACCCTCTCCCCTTCCCTCTCGCCTTCCCCTCTCCCCTTCCCCTCTCCCTTTCCACTCTTCCTCTGAAACGCGGGCTAGACATGCCGAAATTCTCTCCTGCGCAACGCCGCGATGAGCTCGAGCGCATGCGCGTCCCCTCCCCTTCTCTCTCCTCTCCTACGCTGCCCCCCTCTCGCCCGCCTGTCAACCGCGTTCCCCGCTCGCCCTGTGAGAATTAACGGCCAGGCTAGATGGAAGATACGACGCGCGTAGCGTCCCTCTTCGCGTTCCACGACGCGAGGTCGTAGCATGCCCAACGAAAGCCAACGGAACGCGATCGTGCAAGTGCTCCGGCTTCGCATCGGCTCATGGTCCCCTTTAGCGGGAGATGGTGTAATTTTTTTGTACTTCATGATGCAAAACATCAGCCGCGTATTGAATCCTGGAATCTTCTGGCTTGATAGGAATGTCAAAGCTGCGAAGACATTCCTGGTTGGGATTCTTTTTTGGCTCAAACGTGTAGGCCCACCTTGAAAGTCCCTTCTACTGTATCGGGTAGTTTTGTCTCTATTGTAGATAAGGAAATCATAGTAAAATAGATAGTAAGAAATATATAATTCAATATTAAATTTTACTGCAACATAAAGGTTGCAATAGAAATAGGCGCGAAAGCGACTAAGAAAAATTAATAATATTTCAGAAGACACGATAACTGGCATGTAGCCTCGACTTTAATAATAGGGATATCTGCACACAGGTGTGAAGTCTGGTTAATGCGCATCGATAACACAGTGCTATCATAGATGCACGCGTTTTAGAAAACATGCTTAAAACGTACTTGTGGGCTAGTTGGTTGGTCATATTCACGATAAACGGCAGCGCACACCGGGTTAAGACAGATACACAAAACACAAAGAAAGGGCGACACAAGCGCTGACGTCCTTTTTTTCGTGTTTTGTGTATCTGTCTTAACCCCGTGTGCGCTGCCGTTTATCGTGAATTAGAAAACATCCTCTGGACATGGTATTCCCTCTCAGCTTTGTCTGAGTGGAAATAGGTCAAAAATTGAATTCCTGTCAATCTGATAACATGTTATTTTTTTTTCTTAGATTAGGCCCTAAATCTGCCCTAAATGGTGGCTCTGCGCTGTACAGCGCACACGTGTGCTGTACAGCACAGAGCCACCATTTAGGGCAGATTTTGTAGTGACGCGGAAATTACCTCCTTGATAGTCAGAAAGTTCAAATATGTATACACAATAACCTTCTCTATATTTACTTATGGACAAATATTTGGGATCGTGGAACATGAGGTGAGCATGAGTGAGGTCACGCCTTTTTAGAGTAAATACTTACTCTATCACTATATATATTCGCGATGTGCTTTCTTAAAGGGACTGACAACCGACCGAAATGTGTCACAAGACCCTGGCTGTGAATTGCAGTGACATGAACGAGCTTCTTTTTTCACCATATGATTAGGATTTGTATTGTTGAATTGCGCTTTGAAAGTCACAAGGGCATGTCGCGTTGCCTGACGGGCAAGCCTTCATAGTGCACGAATGAGATGTGCAGAATGCTGTACGCAGTCCGCTGCTATTTACTAAAAAAATGCGTTTAAAATAATCCGCGCGTTATTAGGCATTCTCGATTTATTCTGTGCTTATAAAAGAGTAAAAGGAGTTGACGTTGAGAGGTGGCGCTGCCTTCGCGACTACTAGTGAACGCATGCCGAGCAACGGTGTATGCGCGCGGCGCTTTCTACATTGAATGAACTTCCAGGTAGCACACATCAAAAACCGGAAAAAAATGCATTCCATAACGTTTGGGCTGTGGCATGGGCTTCGCAAGACACTGAACTACGTAGGCGGTGTCACGGCTGAACGTTAGTAAAGGCATCTTTTCTTTTTTTAGTGAGTGCTACCCGCAAGGCATTCTCCACACACACACACACACACACACACACACACACACACACACACACACACACACACACACACACACACATATATATATATATATATATATATATATATATATATATATATATATATATATATATATATATATATCGAGAAAAGATGTTTCTGGGTCCAGGTAAATGAACGCAGTAAAACAGACACGCGTACGAAGCGATTTATTGACGTTTCGGCCGCGGGTCTGGCCTTCATCAGAAACGGCGTATGCGCGCGTTGGTAATTTCTGATGAGTCTTCTGATGAAGGCCGGACCCGCGGCCGAAACGTCAATAAATCGCTTCGTACGCGTGTCTGTTTTACTGCGTATAAATAAATAAATAAATAAATAAATAAATAAATATACATACATATATATATATATATATATATATATATATATATATATATAGTGCATTACCGACACGGTAGTCATAAACCTGAGGCGACCGTAATTAGGCTTGGCTCGGGAACACAGTGCGGAGGGCAATCTAGTAAGCGTCGAATACTTGGCTCATTGAATCGGTAAGCAGAACTGTAAAGCGAAAAGCGCGCTTGTTAGTTTTGAAGTCTTCTTCCTCGCTGTTTTCATTCACTCTGTTGTACATTGCTGCTAACATGGGTACCTGTTAAGGGAAAGTCATCAGTAAAGACAACATGCATGTGTCCATGCCTGGACTTCCCTCTTAGTTACTCCCTCTTATTACTCTTTCAACGGCGTGAAGTGGCGTTGCGGCAACAAAGGCAGTGTGTAATCGGCTAATATTCCCTATGAAATTACCTATGCTTTTCAGGAAAGCAGCGTACACTAAAGAACGTGTTGAAAGGGTGTCGTTTCGCCTCACAAAAACAGTCCTGATATCGTGCATGCCTCTCGACTGCATTATCGCCGCGCGCCCGCCACTTCCAGGTCACGAATGGCATGCACGTGAGACAGCATTCTTCATAGCAAAGTGGCGAGTGCCGAGAATTAAAGAAAGGAAACGCAAGCCAGCAGCAAAGCAGCCGGTTGAAGATCTCTCCGTCGTTGCTATGGCAACGGCGCGCGCGGCCGCGCTCGCTTGCGAGTCTGCTTGCCTACCGTTTCGCCGTCTGTTCCGTGCACACCGGTCTCCGCCGCCAGTCAGTGAGGGGGTGGGGGGGAGGGCTTGGGTAAAGGGAGGGGGCACTTGCTGAAGGCCTTGGCAGTTTGAGAGAAACACCTATTCTCATTATTCTTGTCGGTAAAACACCGCCTCCGTCAAACTTTTGGGAGGGGAGGCGGGCCCTTGGGGCATACCCCCTAGCTACGGGCCTGGCCTCTGGACTCCTAGGTGGCCCCGGTCGGTCTACGAAACTTCTTCCGAAGTACCACGGCCCGTACCGTGTTGTCTAGCAAGCCTCGTACTTCATATACGCCGTCAAGTCGCTTGAGACTTATTGTAATCAATGTCCGGGCATGAGATTGTGCATATGGCTTGCTAAAGCCTCACTGTCACTGTGCAGCTGTCCGTAATTAGCCAGGGACACCTCTTTTTCGGAGGGGAAGTAAATGTAATGCAAAAGAGCAGCACTACTTGCAGAAGCAGAGAACGCTGCTCCCGCAGAAAAAAGGCGACGATTAAACAATACAAGCTTTGCGTTGGTTCTAGTATTACTGGTTGCGTTTCTGCGTCGTCTCTAATAGTAGAGTACTTCTTTAAAACGCTTCATTATAGACGGTTTCGCCAGCGCTTGCCGTTCTCTGGCAACATTGTGCGTTAACCGGAAACTGGCCCTAGAAAACTTCCTGTTTACCTTGTTTTAGCGTGGCTTTAGCCTGCGTTGCTGGCCGCGGCTGCTTGTGTTTCGATGTTTTCTGCTGATAGAATTATCCCGATGAAGCGCTCGCGACTCGGGCACTGTCCTGTAGTGCCAGGATGCAGTCTGCGATACGGAGCTAATTTGCTATCGCAAGTCAAAACGTTCTGTTTCCCGAGAGGTGAAAGCAGAAAGAGCGCCTGGATTGCAGCGATCAGGCGAGAAAACTGGATTCCCATAAAAAGCGCGTAGATTTGTTCTGCCCACTTTATCAAAGGCAAGTAAAGTTCAAAGCATACTCTAATGGCACAGAGGCGATGCTGAGACGTTAGTCGAAGGTCCCCAATGAAAAAGAACACGTCGGACGCCGTCATCTTCCACCCGTGGCAGATAAGTACGCTGACGCCTGAAGTGGATAGCAAGAGGTGAAAGCTGGCTAACGCAGAAAATTCACCGTAAAGGTGTTTCCTGTAGTTGGAACCTCATCAGTGATGTGTACTGTTCGAAGCAACACGCGGAGCACCAAAGCAGCCGCGCTCAACATGAATTCCGGCACAGTGTACGACGCGGTGCCCGTGTTTTGTTGCCGTTGAGTTTGCATTTTATGAGAGCGACGCCTGCGAATGGGTTCGCATCAGTGAGAGCAAATGACTCACCACCTGTCTTGTTGCCGCCAATGGACATCGCCCCACTCTAGCTAAATCATCTTCCGGTGTGTGTGTGGGCAGTAGATGTAGGCGGGTTAACTTGAAAGTTGGATTCATGAATACTGTACTCGTGAGTAAACAATAGTAGTTCGCGTGACTCAGCCGCACCTGACATCATCTCATCAGTACATTCATCTATATTATCTCAGTCACACCGAAAACGTCGGATTGCGTGTGATTCCGATCGGCGCCGATCTCTATCAAGAGTGCCCGGTGTGACACAGGCGGAGTAATAAGCGTTTTATCGTGAGGTTGTGTGCCTAGACGAATATACATAAATGTGTCCGCGGCTGTGATAAAAGGCAGGTTTTTGGCTCCTGTCGAAAAGCCGAATTGCACGAATTTTTTATCCAGCGGATCAGGCAATTCTCCTCGCGGCTGCAGTTTCTGCTTGTACCTCTCCCGTGCGACGTCGTCGAGCCCCTTCATGCAGACGCTAGACATCGCTCTAAACACATCTGAAGGAATGCGCCAAAAATAATAGAGCAACAAATTCAAACACACCAGGAAGTACGGCCGGGACCATTGAAAAAGTATTACCGGAAGTGGCGCACCGGAAGTCTTCTTGGGCAGGCCGTTCGGTGCTCGCCAGTTTGTTTACAAACAGCGAAACCGTCTATAACAAATGGCTGCCCTCATGCTTGCCTTGGTTTCGTTTTGTATTGCCTTCTTATGGTTGAGGTTAACTAAAATCTGGGTTCCTTTTCTTCGTTATTAAGTAATGGGTTGCGTGGTAATAAAAAATGAAACAGAAGTTTACTTGCTCGATTTCCGAAAGCGAAACCGAAACTGCAGCAAATATCTTGGTTGCAATGCTCCAGCGAAAAAACAAGCAACTAAATCTTCAGCAGCGTTGTACTAGTAATAATAATTGCTGGAGTTCTACGTGCCCAAACCATAATATGTTTACGAGGCATGCCGTAGAGGAGGGCTGAGGAAATTTCGACCACTTCAAGTTCGTAACGTGCATCTAAAACCAAATACACGAGCCTCTAGCATTTTCGCCTTGTTCAAAAATGCTGGAGCCGCCGTCAAACCTGTGCCCTTTGGGTCTGCAGCCGAACACCGTAACCGTTGTACCACCGCGGCAAACATAAGCAATTCTGAGAGAGACAAAAAAAAAAGAAGAAAAAAACCGCATTGGGATTCGAACCAAGGCCCCAGCGATTGCGCGCAAACAGCCAGGACGGATGATCAACCCATTCAGCCACAGCGCGCGGCGGCTAGCCTGTGATACGATAGCTATCATAAAGATACTACGGTCAAACTCTCCTTGCAACGCTCCTTGCAAGTGTCCCCACCTGCCAAAGAGCAGGAACGGAATGTAAAAGTGAAAACAGCTGCTTTCTGTTTGCAAAAATGCGCTGTAGACCATAATTCGATGTTTCACAGCGCAAGGAACGAGGACGACATTGGAAAACACACACAGAGCTGAACTTACAACTGACTATATTTTCAAACTTACAGCAATATATATGCGCTCTTCACCAGGAAAGAAAAAAGAATAGAGCAAATGAAGCATACAAAAAATTCCAGAAAAAATTGTAGAAGCCCAAACAATTTTGAAATGTGATAAAAAGTGCACGAGTGCAGCTTCGCTTGCTCTTTCGAGCAACGAAAGTGAATTTCTCGTGATCGTAAAATATATGTGATATCGATGATGGGTTGTTGTTTCCTGCGACTACAATTTTTTGTACACCAGGCCTGCAATTGTCGCGTGACCAAAATCACGTAACATCGCACATCTACTTTGTGACTACAATCACGTAACAACTAGCCACGTGACTAAAATTCACGTAAAATCAAGTAATTAGTCTCGCCACTAAAATCCCGTAACGTCACGTAACTATTGACGTGACGTGTTGGCGCCAAAAACTTCGGAACAACAGGGTGGCGTGGGGCAACCTCAGCGTCTGCACTGGACTAATAAAGATGTACTTTCTCTCTCACGTCACTAAAATTCCATCACGTAACTACTAGTGACGCGACATTTCCCCTTCAGAACCACGCAACAAGTGCGTAGTCTGGGGAACCGACCGAAACCTGAGAAGAATAGATTATCCAAGCCTAGCCATGTCCAATAATACTATACTAGCAAACACTTTGCACCTCTAGCAATAGCTTGGTATTAGCAAAACCTTAGAAGAAGCTAGGTCGAACGCTAGCTCCGCTTTCGGTTCCAGCCTTGCGCAACCAGTACATGCTGCGCACATTTTCATTTACAGATGTTTAAAATGGCATCTTATTGCGGTACGTTGAGGTGGGCTGCGAGTGCGTGCGAAAAGCTGCTGAATCACATGATTTTCGTTTTGTAACTGGGAGCACCAGTCCCTGGACTTCCCGAAAGCTTTCATCTACACACGTCGTACAGGAGCGTCGGCAGGGTTTTGTCTTGGGGGGTGCAAAGCAGTGTTGCATGGCGGCTGGGAGAGGGGGAGAGTACTGGTGTAGCTTGGGTGGGGGAAAGTGCTGGTGTGACTTGAGGGGGGCAAGCGCCCCTTTTGCACCCCCCTGCCGACGCCCATGACGTCATATCACACGGACCTATCCGATGCAGCGCACAATGCTTTGTGATGTAAAAAGAGAAGGCATGCTGGGTTTTTTCTGTTCACGTAGGGCGATAGATATGACAAGAGATGAATAAAAAATTCGGCAGATCCCACGCACTGTGGGAATCGATGTGATGCGAAGCAGCCAGCAAAGAGCTGCATACATCGCCTTGTTTGTCTTTGAGCCAAATGAAATCATTCATGCCATGGAATCTAGTCCACCATATATCACATGTTTGCTATGCACGCATGCATGCACAATCTAGTGTACACCATGCCAATGAAACGCATATTCTGGTATATAAATGCATGACCTGTCGTTTATGTTCATCACGCACTCGTGTCATGCCTAT
The DNA here is from genome assembly GCF_013339695.2 of Rhipicephalus sanguineus. Lineage (NCBI taxonomy): Eukaryota > Metazoa > Arthropoda > Arachnida > Ixodida > Ixodidae > Rhipicephalus > Rhipicephalus sanguineus. The sequence goes on from NC_051184.2 coordinate 50,190,728, forward strand.
TTTGGTATATATCACGTTAAGAAAACGGCCGGAAGCGCACCATGACAGTGGCATGTAAATCATACCGTACATGACATGCATAACATGATTCGCATGTTAAGACCTCTCATTTATGTTCGTCATACAGTCACATCGCGCAATACCAATTTTGGTGTATATCAAAGGAGCGAAATGGCCGCGAGTTCACCATGAGTAGAGTATGTAAATCATGCCATACATGACGTGAATATTATGGTTTTCCTGTTACCACCTGTCACTAATGTTCATCATACAGTCTCATCGCGCTATATCAGTTTTGGTGTATATCAAGCTATCGAAACGTCCGCGAATGCACCATGAGCGTGGCATGTAAGTCATGACATACATGGCATGCATGTCATAGTTTTCATGTTACCACCTGTTATTCACGTTTTTCATACAGTCACATCGCGCATTACCAATTTTGGTGCATATCAATCTAGCGAAACGGCCACGACTGCGCCATGAGCATGGCATGTAAATCATCTCGTACATTTCATGCATGTCATGATTGTCATGCTACCACCTTTCACTTACGCTCGTCATGCAGCCGCGTTGCGCAATACCAATTTTGGTGTATGTCAAGCAAGCGAAACGGCACGAGTGCGTCATGAGCATGACATGTAAATCATGTCGTGCATGTCATGATTTTCATGTTACCACGTCTCATTTACCTTCGTCATACAGTCGCTTCGCGCAATACCAATTTTGGTGTACATCAAGCTAGCGAAGCGGCCGCGAATGCATCATGAGCGTGGCAATTAAATCATGACATACATGACATGCATGTCATAGTTTTCATCTTACCAACTGGCATTCATGTTCTTCATACAGTCACATCGCGCAATACCAATTTTGGTGTATATCAATCTACTGAAACTGCCGCTAGCGCATCATGAGCGTGGCATGTAAATCAGGTCGTACATGACTTGCATGTCATGATTTTCATGCTACCACCTCGCACTTACGTTCGTCATACTGTCGTGTCGCGTAACACCAATTTTGGTGTATATCACGCAAGCGAAACGGACGCGAATGCACCATGAGCGTGGCATGTAAATCATGACATACATGTCATGGATGTCATGGTTTTCACGCTACCACCTGTTATTCATGTTGTTCATAAAGTCACATCGCACAGTACCAATTTTGGTGTATATCAATCTAGCGAAACGGCCGCGAGTGCGCCATGAGCGTGGCATGTAAATCATGTCATACATGACATGCATATCATGATTTTCATGTTACCACGTGTCAGTTATGTTCGTCGTACAGAAATGTCTCGTCATACCAGTTTTCGTATGTATCCCTTCATTTAAACGGCCGCGAGTGCCCCGAGACCATGTCATGTAAATCAAGCTGCACATGACATGCGCGTCATGATTTGCATGTTAGGACCTGTCATTATGTTCGTCATGAACTCTTGTCACGCCGTACCAATTTTGGTATATCTGAAATTAACGGGACGGCCGCAAGAGCCCAAAGGCCGTTGAATGTAAATCATGCTGTTCATGACATGCGTGTCATGATTTTCATGATATGACCTGTCATTTATGTTCGCGATAAGGCCATGTTATGATACACCAATTTTGGTACACATCCGATTAACGGAACGGCCAGGCCTGGCCGTTCCGTTAATCGGATGTATACCAAAATTGGTGTGTCATAACATGGCCTTATTACGAACATAAATGACAGGTCATATCATGAAAATCATGACACGCATGTCATGAACAGCATGATTTACATTCCACGGCCTTTGGGCTCCCCGGGAGCCCAAAGGCCGTGGAATGTAAATCATGCTGTTCATGACATGCGTGTCATGATTTTCATGATAGCCCAAAGGCCGTGGAATGTAAATCATGCTGTTCATGACATGCGTGTCATGATTTTCATGATATGACCTGTCATTTATGTTCGCGATAAGGCCATGTTATGATACACCAATTTTGGTATACATCCGATTAACGAAACGGCCAGGAGAGCACAAAGTCGTAGGCGGCTAGATAGATAGATAGATAGATAGATAGATAGATAGATAGATAGATAGATAGATAGATAGATAGATAGATAGATAGATAGATAGATACGCTCAAAGTCGCAGAAGTTCGCTAAGAAATGCTTCGCATTTAAAATCCCAGTTTCACCGCAAGGACGATGCAATGAGTGCGATAGCAACAAATGAAGTAAAGCTGGCAGCTAACTCTTCTAGATCCAGTCTCGCGTAAATCTACAAAATGCTGCTGTAAGAGAACACAGCCACTCCAGGTAGGAAAGGGGATTTCGCACAGTCTCTTCGAGTTGAGAGCGCAGCATGTAGAAGGGTATATGAGCCGTCCGCTGATGCTTGTCGAGATAGCGATTTTGATTTCATTTAAGTTAGGGCTAAATCATTGCACTACTGTTTGAAAAAGAACAAATAATTTTTCCTATTCTTTCATTGGCTTAATTATCTATTCGTTTCATTAGTAGTGTCTAACAAGAAAAAAGAACCCCTCGAAAAATTCCCCTTCGTTCGTTAAGATTACTACGGACACTTGCGTTAGCCCTAAAGTAAAAAGCAACTGCAAAAACGTCTAACTTTGTCATTTAATTACTATGCCTCGCTTGTCTAAGCTTAGTTCGCTTCCTTTACGTTGCTGAATTGTAGGTACCTGAGAAGATCGTAACGACATCATGAGAAGGGAGAAACAAGTTTCCACCACAATACGCGTACAAAAGTTCGAAAGAGCTTTGTTCACCGTAACTTGATCGGGCGTTCTGTTCCTTAGGACGTTTATAAAAGAATAAAGTGAGAATTACAAATGTAGGTCTGAACGATGTGATACGCGTGGAGTGTTTAAACATACACTAAAGAAATCATATAATAAAGAGAAAAAGAAACGGCAGCTCTAGATTACAGTCAAGAACCGAAACCGAAACGAAAGCTCTTTTTTGTTTCGGCGGCGACATCCTGTGCGAAGCTGTGGAACTAAGTCACGGGCTGAAAAAAAAAAAAATGCTGATCCGTCGCCAGGAATCGAACCGATGACGGCGCGGTTATGCCGGGCTCTGAACTTGAGCGATTAGCTCGCTCGGCCACGGTGGGCGCCTTGTCGCCTGTGGTAAGCAAGGGTTTATCAATTTACCACAAACATTTGAACGACCGCGCTTCAAAAAACGTGTTAGGGAACAATGTTATGCCAATTGCGGCAAGTTGAGATTGGCTTCAAACGAAAGCTGAGTGTCAGGACTACATGTGATTTCCTGACCATTAACATAACTTCCTTAGTTTTACGACAGTGACCGTTTTTGTCTCGAAAAACAGGCCACATTTTTCGCCGTTTCCATAGACTCCCATTGTACAATCTTTAACTGCTCTGGGAACAAAATTGAAGCTTACTGCAACGTGATCGCTGCAGTCCTCCCGTGCGTTTAGGTTCCCAGAAGCGCTCTGTAGTCTGCGTTTTTCAACATTCACCCTCTACACTTAATTATTCGGGAAAAACTCGCCAGTTCCATTGAAAACGCGCTAGCTTCGCGCCGGGGCCGCCAGGGGCGCTGGCTGTGATGTGTCCACAAAAGCTGGATATGGGGAAAGAAGGAGGAGAAAGAGTAAAGCGTATCACGGAAAGAATGAGCAAAAGAGAAAGAAATGCGGAAAGAAAAAGACAGACAGAGGGCCATCAAAGAAACAGACAGAAAGAGGTAGAGCAAAAAAAGATAGAGAGAAAGATAAAGCAAGCATCGCGTTAAATAGCGACCAGATACCGCACCGCCTGTCCAAGCCTCGCATGCGCAGTAGCTAAGGCACGCCCACCAACGGAGACATGGCGCGCCACTTCCGCTCTATAGTAACAACCTGGCTGCGTACTCCCAAGGAGGAAGCCGCGCATCTTGAAGCTAGACGTGTCGTCCGACGGGGCGTACATATTTGTACGAGCGGCGACGACTCCGTGCTTCGCTGTGCCAAGCTTCGCGCAACTTAATGCAAACTGCCCGCAATTTTTTAACTTCGATGCTTTAGGATCTTTATCATCAAAAGAAGCTGGTTTCTGATTAAGTAACATTTTTCTGCTTTGCCGTCCTTTGACATTTCCTTGGTTGAAGTTCAAAGTGTATGAAATTCGCTCTTTTGTAAAACGCACATCTGCATACTTAGAATGCTTCGCGATAAGGAAATTTTATTGTCAGGCTGTCAAACCCAATTCTTGCTTTTCTGGTGAACCCCCTCTGTTGCGATAGTCATCGAGAGTTTCACCCTCAGATGAGTAAGCTTTAGTCGCCAGGGAACCTGCTTTTTCTGAACTGTCAGTGCTTGACTAGGAGTCTTAAATCTTTTAAAGGAAGATTCGCAATACCATAGTTGCTTCGCCATTTATATATCTATATTTTACGTTAAACTTACTCGAAGCTTTCTAAACATAAAACGGACCCTTGTGCAATTGCAGCTGAAAGCGTCGCGGACTTAAAACGTGCCTTTTATCACGGATAAGTTCGGCTCTCTTAGAAAACTTCGAGACTTAGCGTAATGAAGCATGACCGATATAAGCAAAGCTGTCTACCTGTCTTCCGGGCACGTTCTCAGATTGCCGCCGATTAAAGTTCTCGCCTCTGCGTATTATATTTTGTCGCACACTGGCTTAAGTTTATCGCGTCTTGAATGGCCAAGCAAGTATTTTTGCGCGTGCTGCAGTCACGATGTTTTTTCAGCAGTCCTCAAGAACAAAAGAAAATGATAAGAGTTTGTCACGAAGTACACCAAACTCAAATACAAAGCACAGTGTCGTCTTTCTTTATAACAATCATTACTTTCAAGAATGTCGCCAAAATCTTTCGTATCGCCATAACGGCTGACAACAAATTTGGAAAAGAATCTGAGGGTTTTTGTCGCTTATTCCGTAAGTTCATAAAGATAATGTTTGAAAATTGCAGGCACCGGGAATAGTTTGTCCTTCGTACCGTGTGAGAACTGCACTTTATTCGATCTCTAAGGAAAGTTCTGCTCGCTAATGATGAAATATACGTGTGGGGGAGCGACAAACTTATAGGCAATGATACATTGATATGTTGATATATTTAAGACTGTCATAGAAGAAACATGAGTCAGGTTTTATACCTACATCGTAAAACATGGCCGTAGCATAGTTCAGGAGTTCCTAGCTGGGCTGGTTGATTTAAACATTTCATGGCGATGCAGCGCGATCGACGGGGCAGGTGAAAAAAACAAGCAGGACATAGCAATTATATAGGCGCTCCAAGCCCTTTCTTGCCGTCGCCGTCGACGTCGTCGTGGGGTTCCGTATAAATTCCGAGCGCGATAACATCGTCCCGCGCTTCGTATGGCGAATGTGCGAGTGAAAGCGGGCGAAGGAAGCCGACGATTGTGTCTCATGCGGAAAGGAAACGCTGTAGCCGTCTTCCCTTAAGTGAAAAGCCCGTGAGGAATCCCGAAAAGAGGTGGGGGGGAGGGGGAAGATGCTGCGTTGCTCCGGCAGCAACTACGTACTTTGATCGGCCGGGTGCTGTGGCGCGCGTTTTATCTTTTTAGATATTGATAAACAACTCATACCTTTGTACGTACAGTGTTCTCACCGCTGCGTTTGTGTTGAAGCGATAGACAGCACGAAGGCCGCTTCGCTTGCTGCAGCAGACGCGTTTCCTGACGCCAGCGTTCGGTTGAGCCACGCGGGTTGGGTGCTAAGGGAGCTAGCACCTGGCCTTACTTCTTATAACATACCAATTTGTCGCAATCGCATTCACTGCTTCACTCTTCCAGCAAAACTGCGATCTTTCTTTTTAACACGAAAGTGTTTTATGCCGGGGTCCACCACGGCTCTACTGACGGCTCTACTGACGTTGTAAAATATAAACACTAACAGTTGGCAAAGAAAAAAAAAAACAGAAGAAAAAGTTCCGTCACCGGGAGTCGAACTTACTACCCCTCTCTCCGCAGCGGAAAACGATTCGGCCACAGAAGGCACGTTCTTTGTCATGCTAACGGCGAGCTATTTATATACACCATTTACCGATGGCGATACTCATATTCGGTGGCACTTCAGCACTTCAGCCTGTTTTCGTTATCACTAGCGAGATGGGTTTGCGGGCTTATCTCGTGATGGCGGTGGTGTGTTCGTTTTGTACTCTCACCGCAATTTTGCGTTGAGAGCACGACGGTCACTTCGCTCACCGCAGCGTCTGCTTTTGCGAAAGGAGCGCGGTGCTCACGCAGAAATAAGTTACAAATGTGACAGTTCGCTCTCATTCTGTGTATGTTCGTTCCATGCGCCCTTTCTGCTTGAGCAGCGCGTTGCAAGTTTCGAGCTGCTTGCCGTTCTTCGCGTGACATTACAATTTGTTGCTGTAGCATTCATTCCTTCGCGCTTGGGGCGAATGAATTCACGACAAAAGTTCAACTACTTCTGTGAAGACACGTTTCGCTTTCGTGTTATACCGATTCCTATGACAGAGGGATCAGCCATGTTTTTTTTTTTCATACCTGTCCCAGATTTTCTTTGTTTCGCCATAACCAAAAATAGTTCTTCAATTATAAATGTCCCCGTTTTGTCGAACAGTTAATATGATAGAACATTTAGTAAACGAACAGACGTGGGTTAGTATCTTTAGCACGCACATTTTTAGCGAGCGACTATCGCTCTGTCTACTACCCATCCAAAGAAGGAAGAAGTTCAGAAGAATGTCGAAGTCTGACGCAACGACAAGTAGCCGAACATGGGATGTCGTTTGAGCTAACGTTTCGACGGGTGACTTTGTCTTCTTCAAGGAGGCCATTACAGTCTACAGTGAATTATTTAACGGTTAAAGTGAGCCTTTAACAATAATGTTTTACCTATGTAGTTTTAGTTTATGTAGTGGATAGGCAGCTGCCTAAGCTACCTATCCACATTCATATGAAAGTGCAGATGTAATGTGGCTTTACAGGGGCCTGACAGCAGTTCCAGTAAAATGCCTAGAATACTTAAGAACAAGATAATGAAACCTCATAAATAATGCTATTTTATATGAACATGCTAGAGAAAAGCATGTTTTATATGTGGGCCTTGCTTTTTCTAAAATACCTAATTAGTCGGAAGGGGGCGAGGGAAGGGGGCAGTCGGGAAACAATGGGTGGCCACTTCTTTGCTTTTTGTATAGCGCATCATTTTTCAACTCTTGACCGTGCACGAGCTTTTCAAACGAATCGAACGGGCTTTTTCCCTAGCTGGAGTTATTACATAACCTCAAAAATAAGTACACGAAAAAATTGTACACTATGCCACTGCTCAGCACATGAACTGAACGCCTGCCTCTCATCTTATGGCATAGCTGCACATACATCTAAGTAAAGACTAAGCAGAGATGGTATACCAATTAGTGGTTACTTCTACTAGTTGTAGAAGTAGTCAGCCGCTGTGCAATATTACGCGCTTCACAAGAAACAGAAACAATATTGGCCCTTGACATACCATTACGAGTAACAACTTGGTTACGTAACTGATAAGTAGTCGAAAACTTGAAAATACAGCGACGCAGCTGGAGTAGCGTGTCAGAGCATTTTTAACACGAAAGTGTTTTATGCCGGGGTCCACCAAGACTTTCATGACATATTTCCGTCACGGAAATACGTCAGCAAAATGAACGCCATCAGATGGCAAGAAAATAATAATAATAATAATAATATCTGGGGTTTAACGTCCCAAAACCACGATATGATTATGAGAGACGCCGTAGTGGAGGGCTCCTGAAATTTCGACCACCTGGGGTTCTTTAACGTGCACCTAAAGCTAAGTACACGGGCCTCAAACATTTTCGCCTCCATCGAAAATGCAGCCGCCGCAGTCGGGATGGCAAGAAAAAAAAAAAAAGGGTGGCAAGAAAAAAATAAGAACAAGTTCTGTTGACAGGAGCGGAACTCATGACCTCTCGTTTCGCGACGACGGCTGGCGGGCGTTCAGCCCACTGAGCTACCGCCAACCATATGACGGAGGCTACATGAACGCGCCTCTTATCTTTCACACTTTCCTCTCACAGTGCTCTTGGATAGATGAATGAATGCTATCAGCGTCCCTTTTATCAAGCTTGAAAAAAAAAAACTTCCTTGCCTCCGCAATTAGCTTCGGCAATGCGCCGTTGTTACGACCGTCCCATTCGGCGCGTTTCCCGTACAAGTGTAATTTCGTCAACGCTTTAACACATCGCGATGTCGCGGCTTTAGCCCAAGCCTCGCTCATAGCATCCGTCCATATCTAAAAATAGCTCTCCGACGCTCGCCTGGCTGTCGCACCGCATTCCCCGCTGGCCCTGTGCCAATTAAAGAGCTAGGCTAGAGGGAAGGCACGACGCTCGTCGCGGCTCTCTTCGCGTTTCACGACGCTTTGAAGGAGTGCATATCGAGTGTCGTTGTTTAGTAGGTGCTTGTTCGTGCCATCATTGCGCGGGATTCACCATATGCGGTGTCCAGGTATATCTTGACAACTTCAGCTACCGCAAGGGGTAAATCATGATCATAGGCGTTAGTCCTCTGTACGGAGACGTGCCACTAGACGTCAACGGGGGTGTGCCCACATCAAGCGGTGCTATATCTGCCAAACAACAGTAGACATTGTGCAAGCTCTCATATACTAATGTACTATGAACAATCAACTACTTCTGTGACGACACGTTTCACTTTCATGTTATACGGATTCCTATGACGTAGGGATCAGCCATATTTTTGTTAATTCGGTGCTTCGTGATTCCTGCATCTCTATTTTATTATGTCAATAATGAAAGCCCCTTCGCCTATTTTAATTCGCGCTGTTCTCTGCAGGGTATCTTCTAAATCAGCGTGATCCTCACAACCGTCATGATCATCCCCTTAATGTATACCAAAGTGCCAAGAGGCCTGCAGCGCCCTGACCCCGCCTTACGCCCGTAGGTTTTCTAAGATAATTACACCGCTTATTTCACTGTTATGCAATTTTCTAGATGCGTAGAATCAGCGCTGTCGGACAAAAAGAGTAAGCAACAAAATAATTTTTCTCTTATTTTTTGTCAAATCCATCCCAAGCAATAAAAACATCAGTAACTTCTCGGTTCAGTTTTAGTGCTCTCACAAAATCATATCCTAAGCAAGAAAAACAATTAGGTTGCTGGGAGAAATTTTATATCATAGCAACATCCAATAGAAGCTGATGTCTGTGGACAAGATTGGAAACAGAAAACGGTACTATCAATACTGGAAGCTTTGCAGTTAAATTAACGATCACCTATAAGACCAACTTATTGCCAATAGTGCAGGCTGCCTTCAGCGCCAAAAGGAAGGTACAAGAATTTAAAGCAATGTAGGCTGCGAAATTGCGTCGTAAAAGTGTCATAGAGATTGCACGGTTCGTCTGCAGACCGTAACATAGCCTTCGATCGGTAAGAGCCGGCAAACTCACGAAAAGATAGCGCTGAAATTGTGGCTGCAAGCTCTCAAGTCGTTAAACAACACTTGCGTGCTTGGAATTCGTCTTGTGAAGTTTTATTGCACGAAGGAGATGGAAGGAACAGCTAAAGGACCGGTGGCCTAACTGAAAAAGGCATTAACTGAACACATTGGATTCGAATTTCCTGGAAAGTGATTTTGTGAACGGTCGAAGGATGTGTGCAGCGCTTTTGTTTATCCTAAATTTCTGTACTTTTGGGTTGGTGTTACCGTGATTTGATTTCAAATTGATATCGCTGCGTTGACCTAGACGTAGACGTTGTACAGAAACAATGTAAAAGATTATTTTTTTTTCAATCTGAGCTCCAATCAGGATCGTTTTCAACTTCGACTAAGAAGAGAACAAAGAAAAAAAAAGTTTTCTGGAAAATGAGCCTGCTATGTTTTCGAACTTGTAGCATGGGAGCTATTTTGTACATATATTGATTACCATATGTGTTCCCGTAAATTGCACATTATTGCTGATGACGCTTCTTGCGAACTACAGTGTGATTAGTGAGTCTACAGGATCATTAGTGAGTTCTCACATTTTTGAAATGATCCTCCTTTCACGCATGCACCATTATGCTCCCTTGATCCAACGTTAAGCCTTCGACTTCAATCAAGACTCCGACGAGGCGACGCTACCGTTCTGTGCAGACTACGATTGGACGTCGCGTTAACCGGCGCGTCTTCGTTCCGCATAGGGATGCCCGACACCGCCGCCTGCGTACACTGTGGAGATGAAGAAACTATTCGGCATGTTCTGTGCGACTGCCCGGAGTAGAGAACACAAAGACAATCTCTTTGTAATGCATTCAACAAGTTAGATGACCAGCCTTTGTCAGAGGAAAGAATAATACGCCATAGTCCAGAATTAACGTCGCAGAAGAAGGCCGCACAAGCGCTACTGGGCTTCCTGCGATATATTGGCCTGCGACTCTGATTGGAGCGGTCTCGTGTGTGTGTGGTCGTGTTTATGTTCATATTTATTTGCTTATTTATTTATCTTGTATTTTATAATCCCATATTTCTCCACCCCAGTGCAGGGCAGCGCACTGAATACTACTATCTGGTTAACCACCTCCCTACCTTCCTCTTCTCTCTCTCTCTTTGTGATATTTTAGGGGCGAAGCTCCTTAAGGCGGCACCCGTTCGTCCCTCGTAGTCGTAGTCGTAGTAGTCGTAGTCGTAGTGCGTAACCAGTCTTACGCTTTGACCTCCAAGGTGGTGCCGGTGGGAGATTTTTCCTGTGCGTTGTTGAACAATAAAAAATTCGCAGCGTGCGCGTTAACTAAAAGCCGAATTCTTCTGTCTCTCATTCCCCATTAGCAGCCATTGGCATGTTCCAGTAGGAAACGTTAGTAGAAGTAGAAGTGTAAGTGTTAGCTAAAAGCCGACTTCTTCTGTCTCTCATTCCCATTAGCAGCCATTGTTTACCTCCAAGGTAGTGCCTGGTGAGATTTCTCCTGTGCGTGATTAAACAATAAAAATTTTGTTCAAAACGCCGTTGATTGATGAAATAAACCAACGAAAGACGCCAGATGGTTTCTAAAAGCAAAACGAAAGAACGCCAGATGTTTCTAAAGCAAAACGAAAAGACGCCAGCTGCTTAACGAAAGACGCCAGATGTTTTCTAAAGCAATGGTTTTCTAAACAATGAAAATTTACAGCGTACATGTGAAATTAAAGTGGGCTGCAAGTCGTCATAACTCATCGAACCTTTAGTATAAACGCGCCCGATCTCACGTCAGTGATGATGTACTGGGCAGAATTCACGGAAGATTCACGGTTTACCGATGAACCTCCGCAGCTTCGCCCACTCATCATCATTCACTCCGTGGATATGCTGTGATTTTTTTTGTTAACTCTCTGAATTTCTTTAGCTCTTATGCATTTTATAAGGGTACATAAAGCAGGTAGCAGGCGCTATGCCTATTTACCAGCTATTCGACGGAGATATGTGCTATTTAGAGGAATATAGAAAACAATGCACAGAAGTGAGTCTTAGGTTGTCCGGCGATCTAGCCTATATTAAAAAAAAAACACAGGGTCCCTTATGCATTTCCTTAAGATGACTCAAAGGCGAAATCTATCTGGTGCTGCTATTTTACCGTGCATTTTATTTAACGCGAGGGCCGCTTTTTAAATTTGTTTTAGTCATGCTAACGCCGCAGAGACGAAGTGATCGCGTAGCTCGCGCGGTCACATGATTATTTTCGACTTCATTTAGTTCACGCCTACTTTTCATTCCAGGTCACATCCACATGAATCACATAAGACTTTCGGCTTAATATGTAGTGCACAAAAAGCAAGAAAAGCAGATTCACACAGGTAAAGCAACATTTTTTTTTTCTAAGCTATATCGTTAACGTGCTCAAACATTGCGTACGATCTCCACCCAGTACTAGCACAACAGCATGTGGAAAACTATACCTTGTAAAAATGGACGTAATAACTGTTGTCGGGCAGTTCGTTGACGGCTGCATAAAAAAATGGCACTGTCCATCAAGATTCTATGTGAGTGGGCATGTTTGTAGCAGTAGAGAGCTTCATCGTCACACTTCCAGCGTTGGATAAAGGTGATATGTTAGCACGAGCAAGTAAGTTATCATGAATTATATGTCACTCGCTGCTTTTTAATGAGCTCTCATATCTACGCCCACTAACAAGGGGCTACTACCGATACCGTCTCTTGATACACAGTCATACCGGTATATTGATGAGTACAGCAAAAAAAAAATCTGGCTACCGGAGTGTACGCACTTCATTAGCATTGACCGTGCATTTCCGATATCCAGTACCGGTATTCTCTGAAGATGAGCGTATGGCGCTCCCTAAGTGACTGTACAAGGAGAGTCTGCTAGTTTTAGCGCATGCGACCGTTCTTAAAAAAAAAAAAAACGACCACAGCCCCCCAAAAAACAACAAACAATTTGGAAAGTGGAAACAAGACGTAATTTGACGTTACCCATCACAGCATACGCGAAAAAAATGTCTGATGGTCTTGAAGTTCCTGAGGCATGAAGCGAAAAGCGCTAGGCCATTGGGTGGGAAAAAACAGCAATGATCGCGACATAAGAGTTCCTAATGAAAGAGAGGAAAAACGGCATTGCACAGAAACCATCGGCCTTGATTGCCCGTGTAACCAGATAGCCGAGCACTTCAAGACACTTGTTTTATTTTGTTAAACGAGTTGCGCAATACACAGCCCCTATTTACTGATGTTAATGGACAAGACTTGAAGTGAAGTGGGTCAGAAAACAAGCGCGTGTTAATGACAGCTGAGTCGAAATCAAGAAGAAGAAATGGGCATGAGAGGGGCGTGTAATGGGAAGGCAGGATAACCGATGGTCATTAATGGCAACAGACTGCATTCCAAGGAGAGGCAATTGTGGTGGGCGATGGCGGGAACTTAGGTTGGCAGGCGACATTAACAACTCTGCGGCGTACACATAAGGTGGTTGCAGTTAGACCAGAATAAGTGGAGAAATATGGGACATGAATTTGCCTGACAATGGGCGTTGTCAGGCTGACGGCCATGATGGTAATGAGTTCTTGCAGTCAGTCGGCATACGTAACAATAATGATTATTGGGGTTTTACAACGCAAAACCACGATAAGATTATAAGGAACGTTGTAATAGGAGGTTCCGGAAATTTCGACGATCGGGTGTACTGTAACGTGCACATAAATTTAGGCACACGGCCCTCTAGCATTTTTGCCTCCGTCGACATGCGGCCGCCGCGACCGAGATTTGATCCCGCGACCTTTGGGTCAGCATTCGAGCACCAACCACTCGACCACCGTGGCGGGTCAGTCGGCACGCGTGCACTCTTAAAAAAAGGTTAGCGTTTTCCTTCTTACGTCTCGCAGGGTTTTGTTGCGCATTTTGTTTCGGCATAAAAATAAAATTGTGCAGGAAGCAATGACACGTTAAGCTTTTCTTTACAAAATCCAATAACAATAACGTAGTGCGCGTTTTACGACATTTGGGAAACCTGCGCAACGATGGCGCTCGCAGGCGCTACAAAAATGTACAGTATATTGATTTCCATTCCATTTTCCAGACCCTCGACTTAAAACAAAGAACATAGAGCATCCAACAGCACGAGCTTCATCCTTTCGAACATTTTTGCGGCACCAGGGCTACCATGAAAATACTGATCTCCTATTCCTCCCTTTTTCTTACCTATCGCTCGAGGGCCGGGTTTAAGAAAATGGACTTGTCCTTTTGAGCTCTTGAAGCGAGGCAGGCGCGCTCCCGCCAAAGAGCTTTCAAGACAGCAACGACCGTCTCGCAGTCGTGTGTTCAGAGAAATACCGTTAGGCTTCCGACGCTGAGAACGTTTCCTTGGAAAGCGGCGCAAAGAGTACGAAGACGCGCTGAGAGCGTAGCAGGTCTGTCAGTTCGGTGAAAGCGGGTTCAAGGCTGCAAGCAACAGGCACGTACAAACAGGGCAATGTCTGTTCTTTCGGCCAGGTCGAGACTGCAGGGCAACGCTGCACGTACTAGAGGAAGGACGCACACGTCGGCCCAGAAGAGTGTTGGGCAATATAAACCAACAGAAATGAAACTAGAATCGAACAGCGACAAGGTACCAAAGCAGCAAAAGTGCCGATCGCAATAGTTCGGCTGTTTTAACGCTACTTCGAAAATGATTTACTCTAGTACTACACTCTTAATCAGGTCCCGCTTAAAGTGTAACAAGCGTTGAAAGCTGGGCTAGTTGGTAAGGTTTCATCTTCTACCAAACTGCGCAGCAGACGGGACACAGAGAAAGAACGAAAGGGAAACCGCCTAAAATTCTATATATAGCCAGGAAACCGGGCATTTTTCGTGTGGTTTCCTGGAGAGAGCCAGAATTTATCCAGGACCTGGTTAAGAGTGTGGTGTAGTCTTGCAAGTGGGCTATTGCGAGTGGAATGCTCTTGCGACTTTGCACTTGTAGCGATGTACATGCAGTGATGCTTTTGTAGTGACAATGAATATATACGCAAGTTGTCCCAACTGTATAGATTCGCTACTGCCACTTTCAGTGTGAGCGTGTCCTCTCGTCTCTTCTAGCGCCTACTGTACAGAGATTTGAGTTGCTTAACATAAAGGCCTGAAAAAAATTATGCACTTTTTGAGGCATATTTTCATGCATGTTCTAGGCGGTTTGAAATATGAGATGTATACGTGCGAAGCAACTCTGCTCTCGGTTGAATTGCATCGTTCCATTATTACGCAATTCGGCACCTCGTCGGTTGGTCCTGTCATCAGGTATTAAGTTCCAAGGCTACAACACCCGCTATGGTACATTGTCACGGAGATAACGAACACCCGGCAGATAGAGAAGCGTGTATACTCAATATTTAGAAGGAGATACGCCACTGAATGGCTGGCAGCATCTCACACAGCATGCCTCCTTCTTCTTTCCCTCTTCTTTGCCGGCTAGTATTCGACAGCATGCTCATGCACATGCCTCCTAACAATATGCCGCGGTGAGTGGCTTCGGCCTGACTTTCAAGAAACCTGTTTTGGCGGGGCGTTTCTACATTCTTGTTTATTTTGAAGAGGACATCGTGGCTGTGACCGAACCCACAACGCTGAGCCAGTCACCAGAACCTCGTGGATACTGGGCTGCCGCTGCGCGCACAAATCTCTGCACTGTTTCTGACGCGCTTACCACTCTGCTCTCAAGCTTTACCGACTTTTCTGTTACGATCTTTTCCTTTTGTTTCCGCCTTTACTGCGTTCGAAATGCTCAAGCGTTGCGCCAGCTTGGAGATTTTCGGAAGCCACAAGCGCGCTACTTCCTTTGATACCTATACAGCGATTGTGGCGTCCCGTCGATCGCCATCTCTGCAAGCAGCCATCTGGAACCGAAGCCTTCTAGCGGGAACTGTTTACCGTTTGTCGAGGGAAGAAAGGGTTTCCTTAGAAAGAAACTGTACGGAGGAAAATGTGGACCGTGCGCAAAAGGAGAAGCAGCCATTTCGTGTCACCATCATGTGTGATACACTGTCAAAACGATAACCTACAAGTGTCGCGGTGACTGCGAAAGAATTCGAGAAGCCATTGCGAAGAACACGCAACACAGTGCAGTATATATATATATATATATATATATATATATATATATATATATATATATATATATATATATATATATATATATATATATATATAGCGGAACGGAAACCCGAACACGACAGGACAGCAGAGATGTGGAAATAGGAAATAATCACCAAACAAGGACAAACGTTGAAGACCAGGACATGCGGAGAGGAGTGGATAGTGGGTCAATACAAACAAAGAAGTATTGTGTAGGAAAGGAATTACAA
Organism: Rhipicephalus sanguineus; assembly: GCF_013339695.2. Classification (NCBI taxonomy): domain Eukaryota; kingdom Metazoa; phylum Arthropoda; class Arachnida; order Ixodida; family Ixodidae; genus Rhipicephalus; species Rhipicephalus sanguineus. Next base: position 50,206,503 of record NC_051184.2, read on the forward strand.
GGCTGAAGAAGGACGGCAGGCTGGGCGAGTTTGTTTGAATCCGTGGCACTTGAACAACAGTGCCAAAAAAGAAAAAAAAGCAGCACCAAGAAATACAGCACACAAACTTGAGTTGCAAATGCAGCGTCGTTTTCCTCGTCTCTTTTACAGCGAAAGCTGTTATGAGATCATTTCAACGGCCGTTTTTGGCGCCGTAGTTGTCCGCCGCCGCCGCCGCCGGTGTCCGTAACCACTATCGCACGAAATAAGAAAAAAAATGAAATAAGAAAAAATTTTCAGGATGGAACGAGGTTCGAACCTGGGCCCTCTACGTGGGAGCCCAGTGTTCTACCTCGGGGCCATGCCGGTGCTTGAAACTGCGTTGCAAAAATACCCTATACAGGCTTCATGTCGGGAATGAACCACATTAATATATGTAATGTAGTGTGGCAGAAGAGTAAAATAACAACCAGGCGTCACACAAACGCGAATTGTGTAACCAGGCGTCACACAATGCAAATTGCGCAACAAGTGGGTTGTTGAGTGCTTCCAACCCATTACAAAGGTGCCTGCGATAATTGTTCATCGTCAGAAGCCACAGCATCCAGAAAGTGCACATAATGCCTTACAGGTGTTAAGCGAGTACCACGGTTCTCCGCAGAATGACGAAAAATTGGATAGTGGCTGCTTCCCTACTTCACAAAAATTATGATGATTTATAGCGTAGTGGGTTCCTGGCAAGTGCACTTCTATTGGTTGCCAAGGAAGCCCATAAGGCTCCCATGATCCATTTCCTCAGGCTCTCAATAAATTCCTTCTCTCTCTCGCTCTCCGCTTCTCTGGTTAACGTATGTTATAAAGCGTGGTGGGACAGTTAAATAACGACCGGGCGTCACACAATATGAATTACGTAACTAGTGGGTCGTTTAAAGCTTCCAACCCATTACAAAGGGCTCAGCCATAATTCTTCATCGTCACCAACCACCGCAATAACTATGTGCACATAATGCCTCACAGATGGTACCTCGCTTCTCCGCAGAATAACAAATAATGTCGCGGTGGGTGCTTTCCAACTTCTCAAAAATTATGATTTGTGGCCTATTGGGTACGTTGCTAATGTACTTGTATTAGTAGCCACAAGAGAGTTTATAACGGGCTCTAGAAATGCCGCTCTTCCCGCTTTCGCTGTGACTGTGCTGCGCTTTCCGCGCAGGCCTGGCGTTTTTTCTTGGTCACGTCCTTTTTTCGCGCTGTTTTTCATTTACCATGAGTACCAAGGCAATCATAGCAGATGCAAACGATAAAAGAAATAACACAGTGTAGAGGAAAACGTCAAGACTATGCGGAAGATCTAAAGCAAGCGTTACTGTTGTGATAAATGTGACCATACGGCAAAAGAGCGAGTGTTCGCGATAGACATCCGGACTAGACAATCTGTAGAATAGTATGTACATCTTGGGTAATTACTAACAGGGGAGCCTACTCACGCAAAGGATGCTTGCCTAAGAATAAGGATGGGCTGGAGCGCATACCGTAGACATTCTCAACTCATTACTGGCAACTTACCACTGTCACTAAAGCGGGAATTGTGCAACGTGCGGCATAGACATTTAGAGAATGACGAAGTATCTAGACAAGACAGTAAAAGCGACGTAGCGTTCGATGAAACGAAAAAAATGCCCCCACCTCCTTGAAGAGAATCGTGAGGAAATGCGAATGCATTTCTTGCGCCAAGAGAGGGTACCATTGCCGTCAGACATTCGCCTTCACCGACTTCTGCCATCGCCTTGAGAGGCGCCCAGCCAGCGAACGGTCGAGAATGAGGCGCGAGCGGACGGGAGAGTGGGGCGCCAGCGTTCTCGGCTCGGCGTTGGCGTTTCACAGCGGCGTCTCGAGCACACATTTCCTGATGTTCTTGTGAGGCGCCCAGCCAGCGAATGGTCGAGAGTGAGGCGCGAGCGGACGGGAGAGTGGGGTGCAGAGATGAGAGAGAGCGAACGGCGAGAGAAGGAGCGCCGAAGCACTGCACCTACCCTCTCCTACACTCTCTCGCACCACATGCTCTGGTTGCTAGGGGCGAGGATAAGCGCGCGCGCCCGCAGCTGTTGCTATGGGAGAGGGCGCCGCGGACAACGCAGGGTGCCTGACATAGCCCGACTAAGAAATGCATTCGCATTTAAAAATCATAGTAATACTAAGAGGATGGAAGGCAGCGAGCGGATGAGATTACAAACATGTCTAGCCAATACCCCAGTGGATATCAAGTGAAAAAATGTAGCTCCGCTGCTGTGAAACCTGACGAAGTGCGTTGCACGGGCACCAAGCGTTTCCCGTTCGTAGAGTTACCACTGCTCCGTTTACCAAACCGTCTATGACACCAATGTTTGACATAAGCATGTAGCGCTTGCCCGGCACGAGTAGAATCTTGTTAAGTAGACTCGCAAACTCAGTGTGCGACATGTGCGCTACTTTTTGCTGTGCTTTGTCGACTTCCTGCATGTTACGGCAGCTGAGATACGTATCGTCTGCAGTGAGTACCGTCAGGTTGTTCCTCCCTTCAGATGTAGCGCTCTGCGAGGCGGTAGCGCCCTCTCTTGCGAGGCGCCGGAGTCAGCCGCGTGTTTCATAAACGTTTTTAGCAATTTTAAGTTAATTATTGCAATTACTTATTAGTTATTTCTGTTAGTTACATTATTTTAGACCATGGTCGTTCATTTAAACCTGGTTTTGAGCATTTCTAGCCTTATTATGCACTTTATTGAGTGCTTTACTCTGAGCGTGACCACGCCACATGACATCCATAGGTGGACGACAAGCAGGGCCCCTCAAGTGATACGCGCTTAAAACTTGGCGTGATTAGGTCACATCATGATGACAGCAGATAAACGATGGTGAGTTAGAGCGAATTGAGTAGATACGAACAGGTGGGAAATCTGGCCGAGGAGGGCAAAGGGTTAGGTGAGGTGACGAAATAAACAAATTTCCACGCATAAAAGGCAACCAGACTGAGGAGGACAGGGCAGATTGGAGACATTGGGAAAAACCATTGGGAAATGCGGCGATAACATTGGCTGGCAGTAATGATGATGATGATGAGTGCATATACGTGGTTTGATACGTTAGGACAAGGATCATGATTGCTTGTACTCGCGCTCTTTTTAGCACCGCTGCTACACTCGCATCTTGCTCCGTTTTCAACTGTGTTCATTATCTGTCTATCGTGTTCGTCGCCTACTATTTGCGCAGCTTATCGGTGTGCAAGGGACCATTTTTTGCTCTTTGTGAACCTATAAGAACTAATAAGCCAGGTGTGCTGTCATATGGGCTTCTTTGCTGTTCACTTATTCTTGCAGGAGGCAATTTGTACTGTGCTAGTATTGATAACATTGCTCCCGTTTTACACCTTTTTTGTTAGCCTCTTTTTTTGTATTATCGAAATGTGAAATAATTTTATCAGCTATGTACACAGAGTATTCTGCGTACCAGTTGTTGCAATACATTGTTCACGTATATTTTCTTTCTCGAGGCAAGTTCAGTTACATGCCGAACGTTGCATTCTTCAAACTTCACACTTTTTTTGCCGAGGCTAACGGCAAAAAATAGTGTGTGCCTGAAAAAGCAGTGCCGCTGCGTCCAGACTAACAGCTTCGCACGTGTAATCAGTTGCGTTCACTTGTGCTAGTTTGCCGCCTCGGCGATTACATGTATGCACGAAGAACGGCTTTCAGTGCCTCCTTTGAGTTTGCGCTGAGCTTAAGAAGAATAAAAAGCACGGGCTTCATCGAAAGAGTAATTTAAGAACTGGGAACAAGCATTTCGCATTGCGCCCGCGAGGGCGAAAATTTTACTACATGAATATGATGTCAACGCAATCAGTAGGAGACGCTTTTCCTAACAGTGTGCACAGCACTCTGCATAGACGGCAGTTCAAATTTAGTCAACGTCATTAACGCTTTACGCAGGAGGGTTCTTGTTACTAAGCTCTCGTTTAGGACATACAGTCAAACGTAGTTTCGACAAGTGTAAGTGGATCCTGCAACTGCTCGCCTACCACTTGCAAATGCTAGTTGCAAGTAGGAGGTGAAACCCACGTAAGTACTGCATTGCAGGTGCTTATCTTTTCGCGAGTTAAACGAACTCCGCTTAATGCGCCACGCGTAACTACTGGTGAAACTCCACGCGGGAAGTATATTGGCTCGAATTTCCACTTCTTTCAGTTGTCTTCTTGTTCAGTTTGATTTCATTATTGCCTGTTAATTCTACGAAAATTAGGCGCTTATATTTTTGCCACCTCTGTATTGCTCTTGTTTTTATTTTTGTACTGGTGTAACTGGCAAACTTGTAGCCTTCAAATCCTGCTTACTTTCCTGCCTAAAATCTGCGCGCTTCATATAAGCATGGCTATATGAAAACTGGCTTTAGTTTTTTAGTGTCACGATTACTGGAAGCGTCAGTGTACACATAACTAGACAGAGCACGCACGCGCGCTGTCTCCCGAAACTTACCGGCTGCAGGCATGCAAACTGCCTCGAATGACGTGGTTCCAATTGCGACGTTGCCCATCAGAGGCATATACAATGCCGTTGGCCAGCTCCGAGATTAAAACCGGCGCGGCCGGTGTCAACCTCCGACCCGTGCATGCGCTCGGGGTGACAGCGTTGCTTCACATGGAAGAATTTAATTAGGAACTTGTTTGGCGGGGTCTACGCAGTGGACATCAGGTTGCCGCCCCCAAACACTGCCTCGTTCTGACGGGACGGTGTTTACCTCGGAGAATTTACTTTGCTCTAAATTTATCTTCTCGGGAAATGGAGCCGTCCTTTTCCGTGATCCTGTCTCAAATAAAGAAATTGTGGGTATTAGTGCCCAGTTCCACTAACCAATGGGTGGCCGATCCGAGAAAAACGTTCGAAAACATAACTTCAGCTCACTCGACTCAGGTGCTCTAACGTTGGACTACTGAGAACGCGATTGCTGGCGCTCGAGTTGCCCAACTGTTCAAATTAGACGTCACCTGTCGCGCCTTTTTTTTTTGTAGCAAATAAAGTTAAGGAGCGGTTAGTGCTTAGGTCTGGCACCGGCTGCTTGTCTTCTCTTGCATGACCTGCTAGGTGGTGATAGTTGCACCCGGAGGCTTGTCCTCTGTGAAACCGAAACTGACACTGGTCGGAAATGAGGAGCCTGTAATTAATTATCTGTCGCGCGCTGCAGCGAACGATGTACCGTGTTATGACTAACAGGCCCCCAGGAACACACGGCAGCAAAAAAAGAAACGCGAGGCCAAAATTTTCGTGTCAGTACCCCTTTAACGTGGGGGACAATCCCAAAACTGCACAATTAGGCAGATTGACAAACGCTCGATCCTCAAGACCTGAACTGCATCTACGAATATATAGCCTTTGCGTTTTGTCAATAATTTTAACAGCGAACCTGTTTAGGCCATACGTAAAAACTTTGGTGTGTACAATGTGTAGAAGAAACTATCGTCATGAACCGGCACGCGCTCTCTTCATTCTCTGCACAGTGAAGCTCTTTAAGCAATCAGTAAGTTGTGCTCCGTCGCGCAAAACTCCTCAGGCGGGTATGCGTCGCTGGAATTCGGCAAGCCCCACTACCGAGTTCAGCAGGTGTGAGCGTGAAACGAAAAATCTGCTCGACGAAGTGAAGCGCGGGAAACACCCGAAAGAGAGAGAGAGCGAAAAAGAAAGAAAGAAAGAGAAAATAGAGAGATAGAAAGAAAGCGATAGAAAGGGAAAGAGAAAGAAAGAAGGACGAAGCTTGTACTAAGTCGCGCAAGGCTTGAAACAGCGAAGATGGACGATTCAGAAGTCTAACCAAGCAGCCAGTAACTTAGAGGCAACCTAAGAACAACTAGCTAAAGGTCAGCAACGACCTAGAAGCAACCTAGACAACAATATAGCTAAGAGCCTAGCAGCTACCTAGAGGCAACCTAGCATCACCTAGACAAAACCTACCAACTACCTGGAAACAACCTAGCGTCACCTAGCTAAAGCCTGGAAACAACCTAGCATCATCTAGCTGAAGCCTAGCACCTACATACAGGCAACATAGGAACAACCTTGCATCACCTAGCTAAATCCGAGCAGCAACGTAGAAGCAACCCAGAACTACCTAGCTAAAGCCTACCAACATCCTACAAGCAACCAGATTAGACTTCAGAACCGTCTAGCTTCGATGTTTAAAGCCTTGCACGACATAGTGCAAGCTTCGCCATTTTTTTGTAACTACATTTTAAGGTTCGAGTGATTGTGGATGGACAATCGCGCTAAAACATACGTCTAGCTGAAAAGCGTGAAAATCTGGGCAGGTTGCTTTCATATTTAGATGCGAAAAACTAGCAAAAACTTGAAATAAGGGCAGAGGAGAAGTCACACTTCAAGCACACACCGTCGCCGGACTTACAACAACTTCATTGACCCATCCACGCACACTTAAACTTCCTAACCCGCGCAAGCGCACAAGCTGCAACTGAGGTCTATCATCCGCCTGATAATCAGCCGCTCCCTGCAAGAAACAGCCTCTGATAATCAGCTGCTCCCTGAAATATCACAGAAAAAGAGCGGCTGTTTCTTTCAGGGAGCGGCTGATTATCAGTAACACGGTTATAAACATTACATATGTACTTCTATCGTTCGGGCGTCATGTTCGTTTAACGCAAATTGTTGTTCCAACGTTGACTCCGCTTTTACAGCAGTATAATGCACATTCCATATTACTCCTGTGATTCAGCAAGTTATATTCGAGCGTTTCTCGACCGGGTATGAAATCGCTAACGAACGCCAGGGGTAATATGAACATTATCGCACCGTAGCGTGCAGTACGTTTCGATAAAGCTGATGTATCTTCTTTAACATGAGTGGTGATGTTACGTCGGAGCATAAGCTACCGTTTAAGCTCTCGTGTAGTTGACATGACCGGAAAACCCGCGATATCCGCACGACTACTCCTTTTACAAAAACATATCAATCCATCTCGTAACGCTTGGTAGAAAACCAAAAGAAAAAAAGGATGTGTCACAGGCAGCTGACTCTTGCGCATAAAAACGTTTCACACAGTGGATAGTATTTGCTAGAATTTCGGTCCTCTGTGTTTTTCCGTGTATTATAAGTCATACAAACTATTTTTCTTCATGAATGTACAAGCGAACTTATTTTGCTTATCTGAGCTTATGCTCGAAACTTTTGTCATTAATATACTGTTACATTCGACTGTGCCAGTACAGCTGGTGTTCTGTCTAGTGCGACTAACACGATCCCTTATAGGGGAGACCCACGCCGTGGGCGACGCTGCGGGGCTGGGCGCTGTCAGTCAATGTGGGGAGAAAAGCTCGTTACTCGAGTGTTGACCCCTCTGCTGTCCCCTTCAAGCTGCCTTGAAAACGCGTTGCTTTGCTCGCACGCTGCACGCGTTCTGCACGTGTTTTTGAGCATTTCGCGTCGCGTGCGGTTAGGATGTACACGCTTCTGTCCGCGTGGCAGCAATTTGGTGAAAGGTCAGCGTCTGCTCAGCCATGTAGCAGATGCGGAGCAAGTGATAGCAGACGACTCCGTCCTCGCCAGAGCGAAGTGCATTTCGCAAGTGAAGGACGACGCTGTTTACGACGTGGAGTTAGCACAATGTTCTGTACGTTCATAATTATATACCTGTTTTATTTGGTTTGCTGTGTGTACTACGCAATCCCTATTTTTGTTACTGGATGCATGGGTAAGGCCGCTTCTCGTGCTTCAGGTTAAGCGGCTCTGGCGCTGTGACTGCTATTAGTTGGGATACCTTAATTTACTAGCAACCATTCGGGTTATCGTGCAGTACGCAACACTCCAAAAATAAATGGTCTATTTTGGGCTTCTTTCGTTCCCGCAAGAAAAATTGACATCTATCTCGCGTGTCCTTCCTTGCATTATCACCGTTCTCATAGCCGGTACTCCGAGTTCACGAAAAGCGTGCGTACTATCAACTTGACATAGCATTGTTAATAGGAACATGACCAGCGCCCCACTTTCAGAAAAACTTTTTTTTTGTGCAATCTGCGGGAGAAGAGCCAATTGCTGTCGAGGCATTTTATCTTGGTCACTTTGGAAAGTACACCATGTTGTAGGTGCTGTACCTGCACACTCAGTAACAACTATTTCACTGTATCTGCCAAAAAGACCAATGGACGTGCAACAACGGCTAATGCTTTTTTTTTTCTTTTTTCGTAGTTGTCGTGGTCGTGCCCAATCAAGCGTGAGCTTCGCATCCACGCCTGTCGTCTGCTTTTTTCGTGCCATCTGTTTAAGAATCGGTAAAATTTCACTGATGGAGCCGATCCATTCGTGTATGCATGGCCATTGTGACAGTTGACGACGTAGCAATAGTTGCCTCCTTTCTGTCGGGGTGACATCGCGGAACGAGGGGTGTTTCACGTGCAGCGCGCGCTTCGCAAATGCGTGGGAGCCAATGGGAGCGGAAGGGTCGTAACGCTCTACAGTAGTACGCTTTTTACGGCAGGGGAATGGCAAGCGCTGGCGTCGGCGGGTAAACTTGAGCAGGAGGTCCCTATACATTCACCTAAGACGACTCGAAGGGGAAAGCCATATTGTTCTTCCTCTCAGTCGATATACTGGTCCTCCACCGCCCCCCTCCTAAACCTTCTGCGCTTAACAAGGTTTTGAACCGCCTCCAGGATCACAGGCACTGCAAGCTTTCTCCACCTTAACTAATGTTGCACTGCCTCCGTGATCGAACTACCTTTGACCAAGCGACGTTGTCGTTTGATGACGTCATCGCGTGACGTGACGTTATGTATCGTGAAAGTGACGTCAGGATGATGTCACAGATTTTTATGATCTGTGACGTCATCACGTGATACTGATATATTCCATCCCTCTTGTAGACGCCGACGGCGCCGACGGTCAATTTTCGCGTTTGATGAGCAATCTAAGGAAGGAAGGAAGAAACAAGTGGAATTAACAGGGAGTTTAGCCGGTTCTTATAGCGGCTGGCTACCCTGTGCTGGGGAAAAGGGTAAGGGGGATAAAAGATGATAGAAAAGAGATGTTAAAAAAAGAAGAGCAAGAAAAGCACAAAAAAAAACATGGCTGATTCCTCTGTCATAGGAATCGGTATAACACGAAAGTGGAACCTGTCTTCGCAGACGTAGTTGAGCGTTTGATGTCCATTGTCTCAGGGCGAAGGAATGAATGCTATAGCAACAAATTGTAATGCCACGCGAAGAACGGCAAACAGCTCGAAACTTGCAACGTGCGGCTCAAGCAGAAAGGACGCACGGAACGAACATACGCAGGATGAGCGCGAACTGTCACAGTTGTAACTTATTTCTTTGCAAGAAGCGCGCTCCTTTCGCAAAAGCGGCCGCTGCAGTAAGCGAAGTGACCTTCGTGCTCTCTGTAACTTCAACGCAAATTTGCGGTGAGAGCACAAGACGTAAAAACCACCGCCATCACGAGATGAGTGCGCGCGCACGAGCGACCACACCCTGTAGAGGCGCGGGCTAACGCAGTGCGTGGGGCAACCACCTTTAAAGCGCGCCCTTCAAGTCGTTCGCGCCATCTCGCTAGTGATAACGGAGACACGCTGATGTACCATCGATCTCTAAGTACCGCCACAGGCAAATGCTGTATATAAATAGCCGCCGTTAGTATGGCAACGTGCCGCCTAGTGCCGAATCGTTTCCCGCCGCGAGCTGCGGAGCGAGGGGCAGTAAGTTCGACGAAACTTTTTCTTTGCCATCTGTGAGTCTTTATATTTTACAACGTCATATCCGTGATGGAAATATGCCAGTGGAGCCGTGGTAGACCCCGGCATAAAACATTTTCGTGTTAAAAAGGAAAGGAGAATACGTACGATACTGCTTGAAGTCTGTCTCTAGGATGAGTTGTCCGCAAGGAACGCAATAACGCTTTCAGAGCCTTCTGTGCTGAGGACAGACTCGGCCAGTGTCCCCAAACCCTGTGTTCCGACAAAAGGCAATCATCGAGTCTGCCTAACGCATCGGAAAGTTCTTGTCTTGGCGCACTGAAACGGGGACACTCACACAGAAGATGGGCGATCGCTTGAGCCATCTGAGGGTTCCGCCTTAATAGATATATAAGAATGGGATACGCTGTCTCAAGGACGATGAATAACAGACTCCAATAGTGCCATTTCTTGCCTACTTACCTTGAAAGCTACTGAAGGGCATCAAAAACGCCGCAGCTAAATCAGCATGGGCATTGTTACTCTCAGTCTCGTGTGATATGGGTTGACGACCTTATGAAAGAACAGCCTAGCAGACGAAGGGCCTAGCTGAGCTGGCTCTGTGGACATGCGCTTACCCTCGCCCTGTTGACAAGTTGGCTCCATCATATGGCGCTGACGCAAAGAAACGTCGTCGCTCTCGCACGCTAGTTAAAGATTTGTGCGGCTGTATATATATGCTGTGCTTACTAAATTGTTAAAAAGGCGGATAGGCAACCCTGCAACCTCAATTGGCGTCGCTCCGACGTGACCCCTGTATGGTGTGCTTTTCCGAGGCAGTTTAAAGCCCTAGCGTGGCTCTGTGGTAGTATACTTGAATGCCACACCGAATGTCTGCATTCGAATCCGGCTCAAGCTATGAATTTTATTCTTTGCGTTCTTCAGGATTTTTCGCTCACCGACAACGCCGCCAATGCCGGCACCGGATTTTCTGCGACACGAGTTCCTGAACACTATCGCGTTAAGTTTCTCAAATTATGTTCTCGCCGTTCCTAGGATTATCTAGACCGTGAGGCACATGTGCCACATACCTACATCTCACGCGACTGGGAGAAAAGCTTTTGTGGCGTACGCGGCAGGCATGTCACGTTATTCATGTGAAGACCTGTAGATCGTGCTCGGTATACACTCATGTGCTTGTGTGCCAATTTTGGCATAATAAATCAGAGACCACCACAAGAGTGCCCAGGCATAGGCGGCTGATAGATAGATAGATAGATAGATAGATAGATAGATAGATAGATAGATAGATAGATAGATAGATAGATAGATAGATAGATAGATAGATAGATAGATAGATAGATAGATAGATAGATAGATAGATAGATAGATAGATAGATAGATAGATAGATAGATAGATAGATAGATAGATAGATAGATAGATAGATAGATAGATAGATAGATAGATAGATAGATCACGTGCACCTGACCTTACTGAGCCTATAACACAGCTTACAAAAAGAATACACTCGCTGAAGCAGCGCGTAGCTTTCGCACGTTGGCATATCAAATGCGCGCCCGCTGAGTGCATCGAGAGAAGTTCGAGGATGAAATTGAACGTAGCCACGTGGAGTACTTTGCGGTGCTCGTTTATTGACGCTCATCGAGCTCAGAGAAGAGGCAGGAGTAGAAGACTATCACAAGTACGTAACAACATAAAACACGTCACATGTCCGCAATTGTTCATCACTGCCGTGCAACCAGGTTCGCTGTGGAACTTATACAGCACTGGTTTTCTTTCTCGTTACTCTTTAAAGGGCCCCTAAACAACCTGTGAAGATACAAAGGACGAGCGTGTCAATCTCGTCCTGGCGTTTCCTGCCTTTTTGGCGCTATTCGTGAAACCAGCAGTTTGTTCACGGGACGTCATGAGGAAGTAAGCTCTCGATTGGTCCATACACGAGGGGCATCAGTTATGAATTCTTTCCTACCCTGCTTTGCTATGCCCCGCCACGGTGGTCTAGTGGTTATGGCGCTCGATTGCTGACCCGAAGGTCGCGGGATCGATGGAGGCGAAAATATTGAGGCCCGTGTACTTAGATTTACGCGCACGTTAAAGAACCCCAGGTGGTGGAAATTTTCGGAGCCCTTCACTACGGCGTCTCTCATAATAAACTCGTGGTTTTGAGACGTTAAACCCTAGATATTATTATTATCTGCTTTCTTATGCAATTACACGCCCGTTCAGCTTTGCCTCGCTCAAAAATCGAGCGTGATTAATTGATTTCCCTTCGTTTTGTGCTTTTTAGACTGCGCAAGTGGAGATAACAGCCTCTAGCCGAAAAGCGCGAAATTCTGATATGCTCTACGCTTAGCGCTGACGTTGTCAACGGGTTTTCTGAAGAAATAAGTCTGTAGGAGGAGATAGCGCCTGTAGGATGGGTAGTGGAGGCGTGAAAGAAACGACACTCTCGTCTTTGTACTCGGAGTGGTTTCGGAGCCCTTTAACATCCCTTTGTTTGGTTCCACCTCTTGAAGCACAAGAATTCTGCCATAAACTCGGTTAGAGATATATTCTACGAAGGAGGGACTAGGTGCGAAAAAAATAGCATTTACAGCGCACAATTCAACTTTCTTGTTATCTGTTTTTATCAACGGGCAGTTTGCGACGAAATTCACAAATAATGACAACATTTCATTAACAGCTTTACACTATAACAACAAGGGCACCGGGAATACAAGCACCAGTGAAAATGTTACGTACATTGCACCACCCGGCATTGTTTCAGAATGCTATGCATGAAGAACCAGCACTGCGAGAATGGGCGGGGTATGTGATATGAAAAAGTTCTAAGTAACCCTCAAATAGAGCAACGTTTATCATCAGGAGTGTAACAGCATCACGGGATTCCTGGAAAACACAACAGTTAGACACGAATAACAAGTGTTTGACACGAAGACTTCAAGGCTAGAACAGTGTCCTCTTCAAGCCTTACAAAAAATGACGTATGCCAACACCAACGTTCTCATCACAAAGCCACACAGAGCACTAGTAATCACGGCGTTCACCCTGTTCTTGACATAATCTTAAACAAGCGAGGAAGAACACGTCTGGAGTTGAACAAGTCCAAGGTCTTTATGCCTACATCAAATGTGGAACCAAATCCATGGCACTCGGATCCATGTGGCTGAAAAGAATGCTGGCATAGTCAGGTATGAACGATGTGAGAAAACGACGCTAACTGGTATAGAGCAATTTAAAAAAAACTCCTAAACTGGACATGATCATATATAAAAACGTCTCCATTATTTCACTGGGATGGGCAACTCAGGTTTAGACGCGGGCCACAAATAGACTTCACATGGTACACACAAAAACGCAACAACCATAACAGGATCGGTACGTTCAGACCAACATTTTTAATCCTGAACTGGGTTCGGTGAGATTCTCTCTCATGTGGGGTCTTCTCTTCAGATTTGTGAAGAGAGGCAATTCCCCTCAAAGGCGCCTGCAACACTCGAAAACATCACAACGGGCAGTAGCCTCGCCTTAAGGGGGCATAATACAAAATCAGTAGCTGCAAATATATTTACTGCGACAATCGACGTATAGTGGACAGATTTCAAATCTTATTTGAAGCAAGACACCAGACAAAACTATGTACATCTTTTCCAATTGACCCAAAATGAATATTTGCTTCACATTCGTGGTTGATTATTAAAAGCCATGTCCTCGACCATATTGTTCGTAAGTGACCATTAGGATGGCGGAAATAGTCCGCTAGAGCCGCAGTACACACGAAGAAATGAAGGTCGTCAGAAATGGAAATGTAACGTCAGAGTGGAGCGAAAGATTGCTTGCCCTCTTGGAACTTTTTCCAAAAGTTGGCACCACAACATACACGCCCACGAATAGAAGCTGCAGCCGCGTTGATGTTATGAATAAGCTAAGGCGTGCACAACCATAAGCTTGCGAGGAAACAAAGCTGATAGCGGCATGACCGTCAGTAAACATTTCATTTTACAAAAATGTTCACTTCATCAGGTTCATGAGATGACACACACAACAGAAGCGTGTTTGGAAAACTATCTGCTCGCTGCTACAAACTCAACTGGGATGGCACTGCCGAACGTATTTCCTCATTCTGACATGCATTTGGATTCGACCCTAAAGGGTGCCTCTTTACACACATCTACCCCTTGAAGAATGCCCGTTTACATACATCCAATGTACGCTGAACGCACTTCAACGTCGCTAATTGGCCGCGTTACAACAACACTGTTGAAATCAGCGATGAGCCTCGTTGACGAGCATCTGGTGAACCTCCTTGAACTCTCAGTCTTCAGTTGAGACCTATGGTCTCGCATGTTGACACTTGTGATTCAATGTCCAGCGTTCTTCGCTGTCACGGAACGGTTACTCGTCCTTCTATGATTATGAGTGTGTTATATTTCTCATTTCTTATATGAGTGTGTTATATATCTCCATCTGAGTGTGTTATATTTCCGAGAGAACATTAAAGGTCCCTCTGTTTGTGCGCTCACAGAAAGTCCTCAATGGAGGTGTCCCTGCATCGATTGTGCTGCTTGGCACTCTTCTTCTTGGCTCCCTTGACGGCGTGCAGCTGAACGGCGCCGCGCTGGTGCAGCGGCGGGCACGGCGATTGTCACAAGGCGAGCGAGTCGCCCGGTAGCTGCGTCATCGAGGACGGTATGGCCACCGTCGACGTGGCGTACGACGTGAAGGTGTACGTCGAGCCGAGTCGCGTCGTGCCGTTACGGGACGAGCAGCGGTTGTTCGTGGTGGCCGACTTGACGCGGCAGCGCGGCTCGAAGCAGGTGCGGTGGCAGCAGCGCACCATGCGGCGGCGGAACTTGCTGGACATGAAGCAATAGACGATCGGGTTCAGGCAGCTGTGCACGAACGGCAGCAGGTAGAAGAGAACGCGCACAGCGTACACGCCGTGGTTGAACACGTTGAGGCAGCACTTGATGACGATCTCCATGACGAGCCGGGGACCCCAACAGAGCAGGAAGAGGATCACCACAAGTATCAGCATCTTGATGACCTGAACGCAAGCGAGAGCAAGCATGAAGGGTGTTTGCACCGGAGCGTTAAGAAAACAGGATAGAGGAAATGCAGAGCGAGTTTGAAAGTTAGAAGAGCAACGAAAGTGAGAGCGCACGCACGCACGCATAAACACACACACACACACACACACACACACACACACACACACACACACACACACACACACACACACACACACACGCGCACACACACACACACACACACACACACACACACACACACACACACACACACACACACACACACACACACACACACCACACACACACACACACACGGACTCAAGAACACAACGTCACAGTCCGTCAATCTTGGTGCGGTATACGGCATCACTGTCAGTCTACACGGCATCACTATCAGTCTGCAGCCATTTGCGAAAGTCTGCTGTCCTTAAGTACTGTGCCAATCCCCCGTGAGCTTGTATTTTCGATAAGATTGATCGACAGGCTTCGTTGCAAAAACAAGATTTCTCATATAAAAGCTCTCAACTTGTAACATGAGAAATATTAGATGTTCACAGGTTGGCAATCAGGAGGGGTCACCTTCTGAGATAAGTTTGTTGTTCACGTTCATTTTATTTGCCCAACGATTTAAAATGAGATTAAAGACGCGCAGGCTGTATGTAATTGGACATAACAAGGTCCTTAGCTTCAGATTTCATCAATAATTCAAAAGCACGACAAGTAAGCCTGCCTCCCTACGGACATGAAAATGCAATACTATCTTTGAATTGAACTGGCACCGCAAATCAACAGGGAAGAGCATCGTTTTTGTGACCGCGTACCTGCTGGCGTGCTCTCTTGACGTCCCTTATGTCAGAGTTGGCATGGCCCCGTAGGATGAGCCTGCAGTTCGGCTGCTGGGGAGCTGGACTGGGGAGAGAGCCCAGTCTGGGCGTCGTGGGTGCCTGACATTGGTAGCTGCAATGTGCCGAGTCACAACATTCAGTTATCGAGAACCAGCATTTTCAAAGAAGGTCGTTTCTAAATATTCACCATGCACATGGCGGCCGTTCAGTGGAAGCGCCCTTAGGCTTGAGTGAGAAAAATAACATCAATGAAGACATTATTGAAATTTCTCGATATGTTAACTGTGACGAAATCACATAAAACACAAAATGCTGATAGTAATTGGATAGTGAGAAAAGACACTTTTTTACTAGCATCACAACAGGGATGAATCAGAAGTCCACAAACAACGCGGCTTCTTTGCTCATCAGCAGCAAAAGATATCCATGCTGCTTCTTGCCGTTCTTTTAGAAGTGAAGCATCTTATAGCGGAGTTCAATCCGGTGGTGGTGGTGGTGGTGGTGTGCGGCGTGACCACCCTTACTGCGAATGCGCAAACCTTCTCCACTTCCCCACTGCACTCCATCTCTCCCCTTTCCCTCCCCACATCACCTCTCCCATTCCCTTTCCCCATTCCCTTTCCCCTCTCATTTCCCTTTCGCACCCCCTCTCCACGTCCCCTCTCCACTCCTCCTCTCCCCTCCCCCTCTCCACATCACCTCTCCCCTTCCCCTTCCCCTTCCTGATCCCCTCTCCCCTTTCCCTCTCACCGCTCCACCTCTGAAACGCGGGCTCTACATGCCGAAACACTGCTTCGCATCGCCTCATGGTCCCCTTTAGCGGGAGATGGTGTGATTTTTTGCTGTTAAGACGGCGCGTGGATGCTCAGCCTGAAGATATGGGTTTTGAATATTCTGCAGAATATTTCGATGATTATTTCGAAGTACGTGGTACACAACTTCAGACTTTCATAAATGAAGTATACACCGCCGCCTATAGGACACCAAGCAACCAAATCGCCAATATGAATTTTAGTTTAAAATACTGCATAAAATTGACTATTTTTCTGATATATTAATAAAGCACGTGGAGTTGAAAGCACTGATGCAAGTCTTTCTTTTAACTGAGTTCTACATTTTTTTTTATTCTTTCGTCCTGTTTGTTTACAAGGACATTCAAATAATAATCTAGGTAGCCTAAGCAATATCCTCATTTTTTCTGTCTATTTTACTTTCCTGGTTCTCATACCACGTGTATGTAGCAAACTGAACAATGTGTACGTCAACATCGCTGCATTTTATTCAGTCCTACCTCTATATATAAATAAAAATTGGCTCAGGTTTAGCTCTAGTTAATCTTTTTATGATGTGCGAACGGCATGTTTGGCATGCTTTTGCAAAGACTATGCACACAGTGTATTATTAAAGTGAGGCTTTATCGCAGACCTCATATTGTGTCTCTGTGTTTCTTGAGTGCTATCGAAGACGGTGTTATGGTCCGTGAAGCATTTAGCAATGGTGGCAGCCTTGATTTCTCCATAAATTGCTAATCTCTCTGTCCTTGTTCTGTTTCAGCAGGGAACTTTGTCCTTGCTTGAGATTTCACAGCCTGCCGCCTAGCTATATGTACTGGATTACTGTATTGAGCTTGTCGCTTGCGCTGAAGCGCACGCACTGCAGGACCAGCCGGCGCGCCATACACGTCGAGACTGAACGACCAATCGCCGGGGAAGCAGCCGTTAAACGTTCGCCTAGTCACGTGGTACCGCAGCGGCGAGGATCCGAGCTAGCGCAGCTGAGACTCATCTCAGCAACGGATCAGGTGGCGTGACGTCACTCGCGCTTCAGCGGCTCAAGGTCATTGCGACGCGATGAATGACATTGGGAGACATGGCGTAGCAGAGCTTTTTCTCTAATACTTCTCCTTGGTGCTCTGTTGCTATAACTTCGTAGACACAGCACGCTAATGTTGTGATAACGTGAGAGAAATGGTGCGCACCTGAACTTTGCGGACTGAGTGAGCTGGTCCATGGTCTTGGTGCTGACCCAGAGTTCGAGGATGACCCACGAATAGCAGACGATCATGACCACCGACGGAAGAGCGAACAGCGTGACGAGACGGTACCAGGACACTGACTGGCCCTGCCAGTCGTGTTCGTCCTTGCAACTGTAGATGGTCACGTTCACCCTCAGGTTCGTGAACGTTGTCTGAATCACGTTCTGCGAAACAACACTTGGACATTACACGCTGTGTTTGTTGCTTTTTTCTTTCATTTAATTGCCTAAAGGACAGCTGATGGAAATAATCGGTGCATATGTACGTTGTATAATCGATACAGGAATAATAAAGTCGCCATATTGACACAAGTAGCTAATAGTTTCTAAAGTATACACAGCAATCAAATAGACTTTCAAGAATGGAAATGAACAATTAAATCATATAAGATGGTTTTTGTAGCCGACAGTAGCAAGTTTCCCGAGACGTACTATATATGCTCAGCGAAATACCAATGCAAGCAAATCCAAACAACGCAGAAATTCAGGAGAAGATGGGAGCTTAAAAAGATAAAAATCCTTGAATGAGCTGTGCTGCTGGAGCCAACATTTCGAAAAGTGGTCTTGCCTTCCTCAAGGAAGCAACTGGCATAACTGTCTGGCAACTCTGCCACTTGCTGCCCCGAAGCAGGCAAGACCATGTGCCGGAACGTTGGCTCCAGCAGCGACCCCGTTCAAGGATTTTTGGTATCATCAGTGAAAGCGAAGTATTTTGTAAGAAAGTAGTCCCGCTTTGTTTATCAAGGATAAGAGGATGGGTAGCTTCTTTAAAAAGAAGGCTCAGAAGAAGAAGAAACATTTATTTATGTCATGCCTTGGATCAAATAATTCGTGTATGATTGTTCTGAACCTACATTTCGGCTAACCGCTGCTTCCTGTAGTGGTTCCAGCGAAAAGGTAATGTTTTGGGTGGTACGTTGTTTCCTAATTGCATGTAGGAGCGAGTGGGAAAGTATTGCATGTGTGGTATATTTAAGAGAAGATCCGGAAGGGAATGGAAGGGGGGGGGGGGAGAGTGAACTGCAGCAGCAAGCTATGCACTGAAATGTGAAAGACGGGCCAAGCTCAATGGGCCACCTGATTTTGTCAATATATGCCATAGCATTAGGCAGATACCTACTAAGGTAATTTTGCTGCTAAAATAAATGCGCGATTCATATCTTCACATGACTAAAAGGGCGTTCGAGGCAACCTGCTGTGGCGCTGAAACATTCTGTGAATCTATTCCACCACATTCTGCCTCATCCGCCTAACAGTCGCTCTGAAGTGTGCAAAATGTTCACGTTGCCGCTCTCTGCAAACCGCGGCACTACAGCGATGTTTTTCGACGTCATAGTGTAGCGTTATGTATGAGTATATCAAAAGTCACAATATCGCTGTAGGAGTCCTTTCTTTTTGCCTTTAGCTAAGGTAGCTCTATCCTGACGCGACACACTTCAATCACGTGACGCGCCTCTTGATTTTCGCAAATGAAGCGTTGTTTTACTGCTTACCTCAGTGAGGACGAAGTGCTACAATCAATCCCTGACTCATTACAGTATGTACTGCCGACAAATCTGTGGGTGCGCATAGCCAGAGTACGGAGCTGGAAACTGCGCCATTAGCAGCATAGCAGAAGCGCGAACAGGACATAACTTTTCAGCGAGCCTGTTACGCATTTTGCGGGAGTCCAACTTGCTATTGCTCTGCGTCCGTTGTCTAAGCTTGGGGCTGTCTAAAAGCAAATAACTGTAGTTCACATTTGCGAATTTAGGTAAGCCTGGCAACGAGACAACGTTTTCGCGTGCTTTAAGCAAATGACTTATTTGAATTTATGGCGGCAGCGCCCTGTAATAAAGTGATTGAAGAAACAGTTTTTAGGAAGCCACACGATAGCAAAAGGACCCGCCATGATGGTGCAGTGGTTATGGTGCTCGACTACTGACCCACAGGCCGCAGGATCGAAGCCCCGCCGCGGCGGCCGCATTTCCAGTGGAGGCGAAAATGTTTGAGGCCCGTGTACATAGATTTAGGTGCACGTTAAAGAACCCCAGGTGGTCGAAATTTCCGGAGCCTTCCACTACAGCGCCTCTCATAATCATATCGTGGTTTTGGAATGTTAAACCCCAACACTTATTATTATTATTATTATTATTATTATTATTATTATTATTATTATTATTATTATTATTATTATTATTATTATTATTATTATTATTATTATTACTATTATTATTATTACTGCTCATATGTAGTAATGTTCACCTGATTAGCCGTAACTTAACTAGCAGTGCCGCTCACCTTTACGAAGAGCATCGGCAGGGCCACAACAAGGGACACGAGCCAGACGCCCCACATCAGCCTTTTGCAGTTGCTCATGGTGCACACCGTGCGCGAGTGAATGGGGAACACGATCACCACGAACCTGGAATTGGGAATAGTCAGGTGAAGCCGCACTTTATTGTCAACGAATGCAAAACACCTGGTTGCAAAATTATTTGGGCCGTTATCCTGCGTGACTAGTTATTGATCAAGCCTGGTACATGATTACTATTGAAACAGGTTTAGGAGCAGAGGCGGAGTAATAACTCTACGAAGAAGCTTGCATAAACAATAGTAGTGAAAGTTCTCCAGATTTCGCGCAATACACTACGATCACGATAAGGTGCCTTCGAGTCGGTGATTCAAAATTTCATTGAACCGTATAATGACTGGGTAATTGATGCATCAAAATGGCGCAATTAAACGCACGAGTTACAAATACATCTTGGTGCATGCCTCCAGCTAATATCGATCGCATAAAGGTTCGATTTAGCATTAACGACGCTCAGTAAGTGATGTGGTTCCACGTGAAAGGTGGAACCACAACACTTGGAGATCTATCTGTAGATTAGGATATCAGTTCAGTTTATAGGTGTGGTGGGATCGCTCTTTTCAGGTATTTAATATTCAGGACGAGCATATTTGACTACGCTACGTGATAGCTTGTTTAGACAAAAAATACCGCACAAATGGCAATGGAGCACATATAAAAGTTCAAGTTCATAAAAAGAGAGCAACTATGAGCCATCCACCAAGGCCGTGAAGCGGCGAGGAGGCAGGACCTCCAGACCTTCTCTGGGGTGGCCTAGGCCCCGGCCACGAATTCGCCAGAGTTTTCACTGAAGTTGTTAGCACCACCACATGAGCTGTGACAGATTCCCGTACCTTTCGAGCGTAACGGCAACCATGTTGAGCACCGAAGCGAAAGCGGACACCGTCTCGGCGTAAGCGGCCAGTTTGCAGACCGTGCCGCTGGCGTCCCACCGCACCACGAAGTAGTGAGCCACGTCCAGCGGTGCGCATATGGTCAGCAGGAGCAGGTCGGACACGGCCAGGCTTACGAGGAAGACGCTGGTGACGTTCCTCGAGGACTTGTCGCCTGCCATCACGGATATCACCACCAAGTTGCCGCTCACGCCGATGGCGAAAGTCACCAAGTACGTCACCACGATGAAGAAGAAGTACTCGTTCATCACCCACGGCACCAGCATCTCTTCGGGGTACTCGAAGTAGACGTGATCGGGAGGCAACTGCAGAGACGTCTGGTTCCAGGACGGCACCCCTTCCGGTGAGGGCGTGCGCCAACTGGCGTTGGCACCCAGGCCATCGCAGTCGGTCACTATGGCCGTGTCGTTGAGCGTGAAACAGTCCTCGGTGACGGGGGACTCCATGGTTGACGGTGGCCACGGAACGAACATTCGAGAACGTTTATTGCGGGTGCGTGTCCGGCCGAAGGAATTTCACACAAGGCTAGCTGGTAAGCTTGCGAATCCACAGGCTTCTTGAGGTTCAGCATGCGAGTCGTGGAGTTAGACGCTCTCTGAAGATCCCACGCCTTATTCGACTGCACTGTGCGTTTTCAGAGTATTCAGCATAGGAGAACGACGCGAATCACTGCAGCGAAGTTCCTATTAAAACGATCAAAAACGCTATACCGTGCTGCATTCACTAGTTTTGCATCATGTTTATGAAATGACACGGCATCAGTCAACGTTCACGACGTCCGTAGGCCGTGGCATCACTTCTTTACTTCGGTTTTGAGTAGCTCTTGAGTAATGTGGCAGATATTGTCAGCTATTTTCTGTATCTACAGACATTAGCGAATCGCAGACAGTCGACACTTTCCTGTTTTGTCTTGAGGTCATCGTTATCCATTTTGGAGCTTGTCTTCCGATTGCGCTTGGTGTCTAAATCAGTGGCGCCTTTCTTCTTCACATTATTCAGAAGATGAGCCAGAAACGTTGACCTGTATTTTCTGCATTCTTGCGGTTGAAAATAAAGGTTACTCTTACTTGTCCGGAAATAGTCGCAACTTGAACACCTCTATAAAAACTTAGAACGAGACAAATTGGCTGTTCTCCTTGAATTTCTTATTGCGTCTCGTCAATGTGCAGCAACCATACAGATGAACGCTCAGCAACGAAATCGATAGCGCACAAGGTCTTGCCCCCACTTAGTCGTCGGGAAGCACCTGCGAATAAAAAACCAAAAACAAAAAACAAAATTAGTTTCAAGAAGTTCGCACCTATCGCGTTCACGAAGTCATAACTATTGCATTTGCAAAAATCCGCGAAAACGGTCTCTATGTACATGCAACAATTAATCTACGAGTCGTGAGGCGATTCAGGATGGTGGTTCTTTTGACATAGATGAAGGAACGAAGCTTTTCTCCAAGTGGTTCAAAGTGAGATGTAGGTCCGAATACTGTAGTAGTTGTTTTTTCAGTGTACTTAAGCAGAGTTTATGCCTATGTGTGGCACCGGCTACTCCTTTTTAGTCGCATGGTAGTTTTCCTCGTAATCTTGTCAACAGAACAAAATAATTGATGAACAAGCACGCTTTCGACATTCACCTACTCAATGTTCCAGGGCTACAATATGAATCTTCACGTAAAAACAGCGTTTCTAAAGCAGAGATGTTCACACACCAGAAGTCCGCAACTTACAAATAAGGACGCTTCTAAGTACCCCAATCCAAAAACAAGTCATGTAATCAGTGACAAAAGAGTTTCTGGGGTTTTACGCGCCAAATTCACGATATGATTTTGAGCCACGCCACGATGGAAGGCTCCAGAAATTTCGACCTCCTGTTTTTATTTATTTGTTCCGATAGCAATTAGGCTATATGGACACTCTCGGCGGATTTTCGCCGTCACCGTCATGACCCGTATATGTATATGTATGTATATATATAAATAGCCATAATGAAAAATAATTCAGAAGAAATAGTTTCCGAAGCGCACGACCGGGACTCGCACCTGCGACCTCTCGCTCCGCAGCGCACCGCGTTAGCCAACTCTACCACGCGCCATGCGTCTGCCATCATACTAACGGCGAGCAATTTAAGTTGCAACGCAGGTGAGAGGCCTTCTATATTTCTCTTTATCTCTTTCTTTCTCTTTTTCTTTCTTTCTGTGAATCTTTCCCATCTCTTTTTGTCTCTATTTCTTTCTATTTCTTTTTCTCTCTCTATCTTTTTCTTTCTCGCTCTTTCTATCTTTCATGCCTTTGTTTTCTTTCTTTTTTTCTCTCTCTGTTTCTCGCTCCATATTTCTTTCTATCTCTCTCTATTTTTTTTTCTTTTTTCCGTCTCTCTCTTTCTTTTTGTTTCTGGCTTGCTCCTTGTTTTTTGTCAATCTTTTTAGTGTCTGATTCTTTCTATCTTTCTCCCTCTGGCTAATTGTTTCTCTGTCCTTCCATCTTTTTCTCTCTTTCTTCCCTTTCTTTGTCTCTAGTTCCCGTTCTTTTCTTTACGTCTATATCTTTGACTTTCTCTTGCGCGCGCGGGAAGGGGTGGGGGAGGAGCCCCGAACATGTGTTCGGGGAGCGAAGCAGATGATGAAGAAGAGGATGAAGAGAGCGCACACCATTCATGATTATGATAGTTTTCGCGAGCGCTATACCGGGGTAAACAGAGCATAAGGAGCTACGCCGTTAAAAAGAATGAGAAAATGGCTTTCTTGCGCTTGATAATGTCTGAAACCTCCTACCGCACGCATATTAGATGGTTACACCAAATGTAAGCGCTTATACCACAATGTGTCAACGCAGGAATATCCTAACAGCCTCGTTTGTTTACGGGTATTAGTTATTTAACGATTAGTTCATTTTCAAATCGAAACAAGCTCTATACATCTGTTAGGGTATTCTAAAATAATTATTTTGCCGATGCGTAATACGTAATACCAAGCAAATGCCCTGTAGCTACCGTTTTCACGGACATCAAATAAGGTTCTCTGCAAGTCGAGTCCGGCTGATGTGACAAGAGAAGAGGTCTCCGTATTATTGTGATTACAGCCTCCTTTTGCTTTATTTTATCAGTTATCAAGAATAAGTTGAATGGACTTCCATATATGAGAAGAAGCGTCAGTCATTGTTTTCTGTAGTGTGCTCCTCTTAACATTCTTCGACAACCTATCCAGCCCCATAGAAAGAATCTTGGGCTAACGCGTTTTGCTGGATACTACCGTAGGTTAAATAAATGCCCAAGGGCTACTTATAAGTGACTAGATAGTAGTAGTCCAAGATTAAGAAGGGAGCCGACAGATGGATACACGGAGTGGGATAGGTTTCAAACAGGAGAAAGTGCCTCAGAACAGGCTGGCCGACGTTTCAATAGTAGGAAACACATGGTCAGTCCCGAAGCCTCGCATCCTGTTGCCATGGAGACCCCAGCCCATCTGCAAACTATGTCAATTATTCGTTATTGCACCCGAGACACGGCTTCGGGGCCCGCCAAGAATGTTTAGCGCTAGAGCATGTTCCTCTAGTTTTTGCTAACGTTCATGCCGAGATTAGACACATTCCGGCTTCGAGTCAGTTTCACCGGTATTGCGAACCAGGTGAGATAGTATAGCAGTCACAGCGTGCCTTTGATGCCGTTAGCATTCTCGCCAATATATATCTCCAGAAGCGTTTATTCCCGATAGAAACAAGGTAGACGAGTTAGCGTGTCGAACAATGAACACTATGCGGGAGTGTAGCAGTCCGACAGTATATACCTTAAGGAGTAACACCTGGAACAAGGGAAGAGAAGAATTGAGTATGTGTTTTTGTTTCTTGTTTTTTTTTTCTCGCACTGCACAGATACGTCCATGGAATGTCTCTGTAGCTCTCTGAAGACACCGCATAAGCAAAACACCCCGTGTTTCCGCATTCTTCCTGTTATCGGTCGTTCGCGATGGACACCTCCGTGAAGTAGCGCAGGACGTAACCTGACGCACATGAAACCTAATAAATAAATAAACGTTACGATCTGTCGGAATTTCAGAAGTATTTCTTGGCATTTCAACCCCTGCAGTATGTATTAGCGCTGCACATATAACAAAAGGACCGCGAGACACACGAAAAGACAGGTAGGCGCTTCGTGTGTGTTGCGATTCTTTTCTTAGATTCGTCGCCTTAATACAAGCTACAGTTGCGAACCACCTCAACTTGCCTTAACAGCAATCCCTTCTGAGTTTCAGACCCCATACGCATTCCTTGATCGCAATGAAGCAGAGGCAGTGACGTTGTTCAGTTAAATACGCAGGAATCCATCTGCAATGCAGACGGAAGCACGCTTCAAGTTTACGCCAATGTCGTTGCATCCCGTAATGCGCATGCAGCCTAACAGCACAGTATCCGCGGCGTCGGGAACAAAAAACTCGTATGATTACCGCAGAGCCACCTGGAACTCATATGATATGGTAAGCGACCGCGATTTTCACTCGCGGCATGCTACCTGAATAGACGAGATGTCGTCGAATGCTTGACTGTGCTAAAATGTAAGACCTTGAGCGCGGAAACGGCGTTCAGTGATTTTCTTTATTAATCAATGCGTTATCCGAAGCTGAAACATGTGTTTATTCTGTTTATTAGCTTCAAATACCCGTCATTCTAGTATATAGCCTTCGCATTGTACCGCAGGCTTGCAGAAGGGATGAGCGCAGTAGGAGAGGGTGAATCTTGTATCACACTGCTGTGAAAACCGCTGGTGCGAAAGGCTCAGCTCATGGGAGAGTTGAACAAAGTGCAGGGTACACCTGGTTCTTTGAAGGCTTGGTGGTACGGCATTGCTACTGCAATCCCAAAAGACCGGGTTCGTTTCCCAGCCACACGGCGGTCTCACTTATGTATGGGCGAAATGCAGATACTCTCTCCAAACCTAGATTTTTGAGCGCGTTAAAAACCCAAGGTATTCGAATCAAACTAGGCTCGCTCACTGCAGCGTGCCTCACCATGACATCGTAGTTATGGAACGCAAAAAAGTCAAGCATTTAAATTGGTGTGCTTCTCTTATCGCCACCCTCAGCTGAGAGCACAAGAGAGTCATGTGCACTACAAAGTGTTATAAGCTGCTAGAAATTGCTACTTCATTATTGCGCTTTCAAACACAACTTTAATTTTCATATGAGTACTTTATTGCCGTGCTTCGAAGGATGTCCTATGTAAATTCACAAACCTCTTTTGAATTCTAAACGTGTGATTGGTCTATTTAATGATTAGAAATCTCTGAGCCTCAAATGTGGACGATAACCAGAAAACTTCAGAAAAAGCTGTGGCCGACGTCAGAAAAGGCGTCGCGAGGTGCAAAAAGAAATAGCGCGTCATCATCAAGCCATACCTCTATAAAGTAGAGAGCGTACGCCGGTGTAATTTACACGTCATCTGATATTAATCGCGATAAGTTCACCTTGGTTTATGGTTTTACATGTCGAACAGGGCGTATAATTTACTACAAATATTTACTACAAATTATCTACCATAAAAGGAAAGACATTTCTTTAGGTATGAGCAGACTGCGAACACCGAAATTCATCTTAAGACGAAAGAACAAACTTCATTCAAACCGTATACTCCCTACCATTCCTACCCTGTTTCTTGGAGCTGCCCCGCATTCTGCGCCAGTGAAGGCATGTTTGTAAGAAAGACTATAAAGATGACATGGCCTCCAAGTTTGGGCTGCGCTCACATCGACATGGCTATATCCCGTAGTGTCTAATCCAATGAACCCGTTATCCATTGAGGCGATACAGAAGGCACCAGGAGAAAAAAAAAAAGAAAACACTACCGAGTCATCCAAGTGAGTAATGACGAGGATGCTTGGAGGCATAATCTGGTGGACTGTGCTGACACAGGATCGCAGTAAATGAAACACTATGAGAGATGGCCTTCTTTCTGCGGCGGACTTAATTGGACAAATGATGAATTGTTCGCGATCCGGGTGTTCTATATGGCTAAACACATTGATTGCTATATTTACATAGAAATGCACAAGAAAACAGGATCAACATATCTGTACTTGAAAACATTTCCAGCATTTGGCGCATGCACTTTGTAGGGAAAGCGAAAGAATCCCAATAAAGAAGGGCGTACGACAGGGAGACACGATCTCTCCAATGTTATTCACCGCGTGTTTACAGGAGGTTTTCAGGGCCCTAGATTGGGAAGAATTAGGGATAAGAGTTAATGGAGAGTATCTCAGTAACCTGCGCTTCGCTGATGACATTGCATTGATGAGTAACGCGGGAGACGAATTACAGCTTATGATTACTGAACTGGATACGGAAAGTAGAAGAGTAGGTCTGAAAATTAATATGCATAAAACTAAAGTAATGTGGAACAATCTTGGCAGAGAACAGCGCTTCGCGATAGGTGGCGAGACGCTGGAAGTTGTAAAGGAGTACGTCTACTTAGGACAGGTAGTAACCGCGGAGCCGAACCATGAGAGTGAAATAACTAGAAGAATAAGGATGGGATGGGGCTCATTCGGCAAGCATTATCAAATCATGAATGGTAGTCTACCACTATCTCTCAAGAGGAAGGTATATAACAGCTGCATCTTACCGGTACTTACCTACGGAGCAGAAACCTGGAGACTTACAAAGAGGGTTCAACTTAAATTGAGGACGACGCAGCGAGCGATGGAAAGGAAAATGATAGGTGTAACCTTAAGAGACAGGAAGAGAGCAGAGTGGGTCAGGGAACAAACGGGGGTTAAGGATATCATAGTTGAAATCAAGAAGAAATGGATATGGGCCGGGCGCGTAGCACGTCGGCAGGATAACCGGTGGTCATTAAGGGTAACTGACTGGATTCCAAGAGAAGGCAAACGCGTAAGGGGAAGACAGAAAATTAGGTGGGTAGATGAGATTAAGAAGTTTGTAGGTATAACGTGGCAACAGAAAGCACAGGACCGGGTTGATTGGCGGAACATGGGAGAGGCCTTTGCCCTGCAGTGGGCGTAGACAGGCTGATGATGAGATGATGATGATGATGAGTTTGTAGGTCGGCACGGACAATAACTTGGTTTTATTCCTTCATATGCTCTTCTGCCGATGTTATGTTTTTTTCTTAGAATACCTGACCCAGTTGCATGGAAGTTCTCGGTTCCTATCTGTTATAATATAATGATTGTTGGATTTTAACGCCCCAAAACCACGGTATGATTAGAAGGGGCGCCGTAGTGGAGGGCTCCGGAAATTTTGACCACTTGGGGTTCTTTAACGTGCGCCTAAATCTAAGTACACGGGTCTCTAGCATTTTCGCCTCCATCGAAAATCCGGTTGCCGCGGCCGGGATTCGATCCCGCCACTTTGGGGCCATCACTCAAGCACCATAATTACTAGACCATCGTGGCGGTGTTCGCATCTGTTCAACAAACTGTCGCCGAACGTTCCGATTACCATGAATGACGATAATATCCAAAGGACCTTCAAATCTAGACTCTTGCGACAACAATCAAAGTGAGCATTCGGGCTCTTATGTTCCCGTGAATGAAATCGGCGCCGAATATTTTTAATGTTATAACAAAAAACGCATTTGAATTGGTATTGCAGAAATTAGAGTGTTCCGATTAGATTTTTTCGAATTTGGCCTGAATGCTCTCAGTCCAATTCCTCGTTTTTCGAATTGTTCAGTTAACAGTGACAGAGACATCGAAAAACTCTTTTTCTATTTCGGCAATTTTTTTTTTTTGCTTCTTTTGAACACATGAATAGGTTTTTGTTTTTATCCACGTTGATCCGCCGGTGTAATCACGCAATTTTCATACCTATGCGACTGAGAAAGCTTTCTAAAAGATTCACCGCAGTGCTTTTGTCCACGACTCCTATAATAATGTGTTGTTTTAATCTATAGCCGTAAACCTAGCATTTGTCCACCCTGCTGCTGAGGAGTCAAGAAAGAATAGGGGAGATGCTTTATGTTAGTTTGTGCACCAAAGTCCTCCGGAATCCCTTGCGACACCCCCTCCTTCCCCAGCCCCCGAAAAAATTAAAAAAGGAGAAAGTACAGCATATTGACAAACGAAACATATTGAATATAAACACACCCCCACCACGTCTGACGCAGTAGTTAATGCGACCTTTATTAGGCCCCAAAGACACGGCAAAGCGACCACGCCTAAATCAACGATCACAGACGAGTGCCCACAACGAATGATGACGAAGAACGGCATGTGATGATGAACATATGGTTAGACAAGTGTTCTTGTTTTCTTCAAGGCCACAACCCTGAAGAGGACAAGACCACTGCTTTGAAGAAGACTTCTAGAAATGTCCTCTCCAGCGATCTCTTCGAACTTCCATCATGTCCTGAACTTTCTCCCTGTTTATGATTCTTACAAAAGCTTTTCCCCAATTCTTTCATCCCGAGTTTTGAGTGGTTCCTTAATCGAGTTTCATCCTCCCTGCTCGGATGCACTTTTCTTGCCCCCTGTTTTCTCGTCGAAACAACGGAGGCTCGTATTACACCGACTTCGAGCGAAAACGTACGAACTAGCCCCCAAAGAAACTGGACCCACGAAGCTAGGAAGGGGCTTAGCGCCTCAAGCGTGGGAGATTTCGTCGAGGCGCCAAGATCGCTTCTTCGTTTTTCTTATGTTCTTTTTTCTGTGTCCTCGTAGTGTTAATTGCACTCGATATTTGGGTCTTCCACGCGTGGGCCCCCGCAAAGCGCGTACGCGCGAAGCTCTGTCCGCGGGTCATCTTTCCGCCTGTGCGCTCGAAAACAGAGGAGGGCTGCCGCCACATCTGGATCCTTAATCCGCCGCCGCTAATCCCGCTTTGATGGCAAGGGGCACGTTTTATTTATTCTTTCCTCCGTCCCTCTCTGGTTCTCAAGTGACCACGCTGAATCCGTTCTGTACTTATATAAAGAAAGAGAAAGATGAAAGTTTAGCGTTCTTTGGTTTTTTACCAGGCCTGGAAGCCTTGCGGCGTGGTCTTACTCGCAGAGCCTTTGCGAGAGAGCAAAAAAATTCCAGGCGTAAGCTTAAGAATTGTGCTAGAACTACAGGCATGAAATTACCAACGCTTGCGCAAGGGCTTAGCCAGAGAGAAAACTTTGCGTCGAGCGCTATCGAAGCAACCCAGGCGGCATCCCCTGTTCAAAGACCCTCCTCGGGATGACGTTTTCAGTAACCCGCTCAGTCATACGGAAGTGGTTTTCTTATGAACGCTGAACAAACTCTCTATAAAAAGTAAGAGAGAGCTAAGTTGCGCTCGTTGCCCTGGTTTCTAGTGTTTTCACTTTTTTGAGTGCTTTAGAGTACATGGTATTAGAGGCGCTCGTTTTTTTGTTTTTTTTTTTGGCCATTGCGTTACGTTAGCGAAAGAGCTGTTCGTGTTGACGCAGCTGCGTTGCAGTGAAGGCTGTCGTTAATGCGAAACCTTCTCAAGCGTTATTGACGTCTTGAAAAATTAATGTGTGAAGAGTGGTGGTTTAACTGGCCCCGAGGTATACGTGTGGGTTTCCATTAAAATTTGTCAGAAACAGAACGAAAGTTATGCCTGAAAAAATATTGCACTGTTTCACTGAGATAGAGTGATCATGCAGGCAAACATTATTCGCACGAAGAATTCCATTGAATGTTCTCGTGATGGCAGTGGACACTAGAGTAAATTAAGTGTAAAGTAAAGATTGAACTCCAACCATCATGAAGGCTTAGGAGCTTTATATAAGTAAACGAGATCGAAGCTCCGCTGCGGCGGCCACATTTTTGAATAAACTCAATAACGCCTGTGAACCGTATATCGGGAGCAGGTTACCTAAAAAAAGAAAGAAAATAAAGAAAAACAGGTGTTATAACAATCTTCAGTTTGCCGCTAACACGCACCTCATAACATGTTGTTACTCAGGTGCATTTCTTATCAGTTCTTGGTCCAGCTGTAGCCCCACCTGCCTATTTCATGTTTCTGTTACCTTGTTTCCTTTTCTCTCTTTCCTTAACCTGTCTTAATATCAACGACGTGCGCCGAAAATAAACGCCCACCCTTTCACCTTGTCAGCCTGCGTATACTTCGTTAAAGTGTATACGGATTCAATGGCACTATTCAACGTTGTGAATGTGCGTGCATCACCTGCGCAAATGCTCAGTGTCTTAGTATCAATGTAACATAATCGGATTATGGTTCCGACGCAATAACACGAAAAAAAATATTTTTTTAAAGATTGAGCATCAGCCTAACAAAATGAAAACAAGAAGTCCTCAAAGCGCGGTGAATAATGACGAGCAAAGTATCTGATCTTCGAAATTTGATCTAACCGACGCTATAATGTTTTGGCTATTTAGGTGTGCCTCGTCCGACATTACAGCGTAATATCTGGTGCTCTGGAACGTGCGTGCCGCAATGTGTGCATTAGTATTTGTGTCGTACGCGAGAAGGGATTAGACACAGACTGCTCGCAATACAATCGGTGGCAACACTTTAGAGTGAGACGCAACGTTTAGTGATAAGCTGCCGACGATAGCATGTGGTTCGAGAGGATGGTAGACAACCGAAAGGTAGAAGGCAAGGATGTTTGCCAGAAAAGCGTCTCGTTGGCTACCGCACGATAAGTGGAAGGAAAAGAGGACTGGAAAGATGACAGAGAGAGAGCAGCAATATATAGAGGCTCTTGGACATAGCGATAAGGCTTTAAGAGCCGGCAACCGCGTAAAAGCGGTAGTCAGGATAAGGTAATCATGCATGCGTGTCAACATTTGTACATACTACTCAGTTTGTTTTATCATTTTCGTCCTCCTGCTTACACAAGTTAACCGTTGCTGGGCACGTATTGAGATAGAAACAATTAAACTGAAGCGAAAAGAATTCAGATCATAGGGCAAGCTTAGTCAAGATAAGTCAGAAAACGTGAGCTTCTAAGAAGCAGTGTTTAGGGCCCTATCTATCTATCTATCTATCTATCTATCTATCTATCTATCTATCTATCTATCTATCTATCTATCTATCTATCTATCTATCTATCTATCTATCTATCTATCTATCTATCTATCTATCTATCTATCTATCTATCTATCTATCTATCTATCTATCTATCTATCTATTCACTCGTTCACTGCCCACAATGTTCACCACCTTCTCCGTGTCCACTCTTTTAAATGCGAAGCATTTCTTAGCGAACAACAGGCACTTTGAGCCTTTCTATCTACGCATCCATCTATCTAGCCGCCTACGTCTGATTGTTCTCCTGATCGGCTCCTTAACTTATTGATGTAGACCAAAATTTGCATGGGAGGGTGAGATGGTTTGACGAATATGACTGTTTGGTCATGACATGAAAAATTGGCCGCGTATCTGCGTGCTTCGCTGCAAATGTCGTCTAAAGACGATAGAAGAGGCGCTGCGTGAGATATGGACGCCATCTGGCAATACGTCGGGAAACACGAGAGCTGTGTTGCGGGCTGGTACTCCCGGCGCAGCGGCAGGCGAAGACCGGCGGTGACCAACGCGACCGGTGGGGACGCCGGCCAGCCCGAACACGCTGTTTGGCGCGATGCGCCGAAGGAGAAGAAACGTCCGCACTCAACGAGTACTCTCCACACACTCTTTTATTTACACGTCGCCTGGGTAAAACAGCAATGCCAGAGCGGCGCCCCCTGTCATTCGTACAATGCAATACTGAACCGAAACCGAAACACAACATGAGCTTGTGCAGAGGGCACAGAGGAAGACAAGTTTCAGCGCAGTCGCATTTTCAGCGCAGCTTAAGAAACTAGGGTTGTAACATTGTAGGGCGAGTAGGGCCAGAAGGACCGTCACGACGAAAACCTGCCTCCTCAGTCGTATTCTCCTGGAACGTTGGTGTGGCTTCGCGTTCCCTCCTCCACTCCTGGCCTTTCCACAAAGCTACTGCCTAAGTACGAAGGCCCCTACCGCGTCCTACGTCAAGCATCCCCAGTTAACTATATGATTTAGCCTGTTCAATCATCTACGGGCCGCCGTCGTCGCGGCCGCGAGACTGTTCACGTCGATCGACTGAAGCCGCATTATGACCCACCAGCTGTACCTGTTCCTTAGGTCGCCAGGATGGCTCCTTTTCCGCGGGGGAGTGATTTGTAACATGGTACGGCGCAGACAAGAACGCCTGCGAAAGAAGAAGACGAAGACGGTGGCTGCTGGCGCTCGCGCTTGCTCGGCTTGGAGCGCTGATCGCTTCAGCTGTGGCAATCTTTTAATAAACGCGTTAGTGTCTCAACGTTAAACGCATACGATCAAGGTCTTTAAAATTGCGTATCTATGTATTTTCTGTTAAAGGAACACACCGCCTAATGCTTACCTAGTGATGTTGCGCCTCAGATATGCGTAATGTTTGCTTTTTGATCAACAATGTACACAAGTATGAACCTAGTCAGCCGTTCACGATGGCTGGCCCTTGGGCAAGTGGTTCAACTTTGGCCGAGTGGTTGAATCGAGGGACGTGCCGACAAACAGAAAGACAGACAGAAAGACAGACAGAAGGACAGACAGAAAGACAGACCAAAATTTCTGCGTTTAAGTTCCCCAAGAAAGACTATCGTCTTTAAAACGTGAAGATCATGTTGCGTATTATCAAACCCTTTCCTCGAGACACGTGTGGCATATACCCGTATACCACGGGCCACGGTATGCGGGTATGCGCCACAGGTGATTGGCAGCAAGGGCGTAGCCAGAGAGGGGGCTGGGGGGTTCAACCCCCCCCCCCCCGAAATTTTTCAGTTTTGCTTGCGTATATATACACGCACACATACAAACGCACGCACGAACATACATATCGTATGGTTGAACCCCCCCCCCCCCCACGAAAAAAATTTCTGGCTACGCCCCTGATTGGCAGTTTATATCTACCCAGGAACGGCGAGAACAGACATTGGCAATTTAAATGCGAGGGCGTTAAGAAAAACAGACATCCGTTGCGTTGACCCGACGAATGTAACGAATAAAAAGCAGGATCCCAGCAGCAATCGAACCCAAACATTCTGCGTAGGAGTCAGGTATTATACCACAGAGCCACACCAGGTCTTGAAACTGCTTTTGGAAAAATATTCTGTGCAGACGGAATGACGATGCAACGTCAGTTGCTGTTGCAGTGCTGGTTATCTAATTTTACAGCAAAGCAATGCACCTTTGACGCCTGTGATAAGACGCCTTTGATACAGGCGTCTTGTCGGGTTAACGTCAATTGTGGATCCACTGTAGGCTCCGTTTTGTAGCCTAGTAAACATTACATTTGTATTCCTATGATTCAGCAAGCTATATTCAAGCTTTGCCCGACCCCGGGAGCTGCGCCAACAAAAGTTACATATGATATTTACATTATGTCACCGTAAAATGCACTTCGTTTCGATAATACTGACGTCTGTTCTCAAACGTGAGTGCTGGCGTTACGTCAGACTATAAGTTACCCTTTAAACGCCAGTGCAGTCAACATACCTTTTAAGCCCACGGTTTGCACACAACTACTACACTTACAAAAACACGTCGATCCACCTCGTAACGCTTAGCTCAAAGTAAAAAAAAAAATACAGTATAGACAACTACTCGCTGACTGCTTCGCATGAATCCGATTCCCGCAACGCTTGGGATCTGCCAAATTTTTCCCTTTCTCTTCTTCCTTATTTCTCCCACGCATTTTTATACTACGTGCTATGGAGCTACCCAAAATATTCATGGTAAAACTTCATCCTTTAGCGCGAAGTGCGGAGCTCCCCTTTCAGCTTCAGCTATATCCTGTGCGCTAGGTTTGAAGCACTGGAGCCGCAGGGCCGGCCGCCTTCTCAGACGGTAATGCAAAGTGATCGTACTTTCTCGGCGCTTTTAAGCTAACTTCGCAGATGCGGCACTAACCTGGTAACTCTGACGTAGAGAGTCGGATGAGTGCTCGCTCTGCACTTGAGCAAACCACGATGGAACGTGTCAACCCTGTCAGTTTAAATCACACTGCTGTGCCAGTCAGTAAAATACTGTATTTTTTTAAATTTCTCTATAAAAATTATGGAGCAGTAGGCTACGTTACAGCTGCCTTTCCCATCAACATGATATTAATATTGAAGAAACGCCCAAAACGAGAAAAACTTGAAAGACTAAGAGAATAAGAAAACAAAAAATAGGAGCACTACATACATATACGTCTGTGGCATGGCGACACTATGGAGTACGTAGACAGGGCAATATAAACCTTGTGCAAATAGACAAGGAAAAGCAATCATATTAATAAGGGAAAAGGTAAGCTTGGTTCAGTGCAAAATTGCGCCACTGTTGATTGACTTGTCGCGTCAGCGTGATGGCAAATGTTTAAAGGGGTGATGACACATTGTGCAGACGTTGCGGCGTTAAAACTGTGTTATGTTTCTCGAAATTATAAAAAAATTGCACTTAGTTTAAACCGAGGCATTTCGTGCAACGTTCGTCGCTCTTCTAGTAAAATGTTTTGATCTACTGATGTTCTTGTTTTATTATAATATAATAAATTTCGTCACTTCCTCACGGCAAGTTCTGGTCTGACGTAAAAGAGCTGTCGCCTTTAATGCGCGCCCGTAGAGCTCGGTTTCGATATCGCCTGGCACATTGCCTTGAAATTTGATGAATATCTCGAATCACATGCGCCTTTGCGGATTTCTAAAAGACGTGTACGCCATATTTCGTGACACCCTACAACTTTTTCGTGTAAAATGCTCTCATCAAGGCGGTAACTAGCAGGTTAATATTAGGTTTCGTTAACCATTCATTTCAGGTCAACTTAATGAGTCACAAAATAATTTCCCCTCAACGTAGAGTTTGTCTATGAAGGCGACAGCTGGCGCGAATATTGTCATGGAATGGCATGCCAATATATGCGCACCATCCCTCAATATTTGCACAGTAGCGCTTTTACGAATTGATCCAGAGCCTGCCATCACTTGATTCGTCAGGTTCATTTTGCTGGCTAAAATTCATTTATAGGGGAAAAAAAAGAGCACCAGGAAATGCACTCAAGACAGCAATGAGCTCTACGCATGGCGGAATGAAACAATGAATTTCACATGCACGAAAAAAAGTGAGCTTGGAGAAAAAATATTCATTCATTCATTCATTCATTCATTCATTCATTCATTCATTCATTCATTCATTCATTCATTCATTTTAGAGTATGCCCATGAACAGTTGTAGGTCTTGGTAAGGGTACATGCACGAAAAAAAGTGAGCTTGGAGAAAAAATATTCCATTCATTCATTCATTCATTCATTCATTCATTCATTCATTCATTCATTCATTCATTCATTTTAGAGGATGCCCATGAACAGTTGTAGGTCTTGGTAAGGGTACAGTTTTTCCACACAAAGAACAGAGAAAATAACAAGACCCCAAAAAACATGAAGTATTATTGTTTTTGTTCTGCACCGGACGTAAAATAAAAATATGAAAGATTTGGTCCCCAGAAGGTCACAGATGTGAGAGGGTATAGCATGTCACCCAGCTATATACCATAAAAAGCGGGATTTAAGTAACAAAGGAAACTTGTATTTTCGATTGAGCACTGCTGTCATGTCGTGCTACTTCTCCGTTTTCGTACACTGCTCATTTTATATCCTCTGTCATATCTGATGAAAGTGTACAAGCTATCTATATGCACGATTACCACGTTCCTTGCCTTCTACTGTTGCTAACCCTTTCCACCTGCAGCTATAAATAATGAGAACGTACACTGTTCTCTTGAGAACCCACCTGGCCAGTCTTTTCGTTGTACACTCATATGAACATAAATATTCGAATGAGTTCTGATACACTTTAGTCTCGAAAACGTTGTTTTGGGTATCTCTGATGAGATCTCCACTTTTCAACTTCCTATGATACTCACTATGTTTATTCCATAGCCGCAGTATCCGCTGCCCACACGCTCCTGAGGTCACCGACTCCATAAGTGCGCGAGCACGTCGGGCGGCAAAGCGGACCGTTCTTCGCATCGCAAAGTACGTTTCCCTCCATGGCGAGACGCTCGGGCATTATTCCTTCGGACGTCAGGAAGCATGGCAAACACGACGCTACGCCTCACGGGCATCCGCGACAACGAAAAACAGCAGTGCCGCAATTGAGCGCTCTCGCGTAGCCGTCTCTGTATACGCCCCCCTGGGGAGATTAGATTGCGGCCGCCCTCGAGAGGCGGCGAGAGATGTTGTTGAAGTTGTCGGCTACGGTAGGAAGGAAAGTAGAGTAAGGGTAGGCGGTGGGGTCTAGGGCAAACACGACGGCAACACTACGCGTCGCAGGCGCAAGATGAAAGAGGGGGGGGGGGGGTGCGATACTTCAATATCGGACGCTTGTAAGCGACAAGCGCGTGGGCTACAACAGACTGCTGACAACCATCGGAATGGATAAACATCGTGATTGCTCGTCGCTGCCGCCCCCCTGCGGCATCTATCGAAAGTTCGCAGTCACTGTCTGCGTACACTGTCGCGAGCGCCTCTGGGGAAAATAAAAACCGGCGCTAAGTCAATCTCGCGTTGCCCCCCCTCGGCGAAAGTACAATAAACCGACGCTCACCTGACGCGTCGGGCAGGCTACTCGACATGAATGTTTTTTTTTTTTTTTGTACGGAAGTTTCGAGCGTTCTGTCATATATCAGCGACCGCGGCCGAATGCCGTCATTATATGATTTCTCGGGAGAATACTGCAAATGAAGGGCTTTGCTTTCAGTGCAGCTCGTTACGTCAAAAGTAGAGAAAACTTATTGGATCCCGTGTTTATCTAATTAGATGAACACGGGACACGTTAGCTCAGCTGGTGTCCCGTGTTCATCTAATGAAAACGGGACACCAGTTGCGTTGCTCCTATAGTTATGACGCTAATGCGTTTCGTGTAATAAGCGAGTGCCATTGGAATAACGCCATTTATAGTTATTAGAAATGCTTATTGCGTTCTTATCTCTCGAATAAAGGCGCTCGAGACAGTGAAAGTCATTTCATCATCCTTTCAGGCTCTCTGTAACAATCGGTGCGTTGACTGAAGATTGGCTGGCCAAACAAAAGATCCTACGTGAGGGTTCACGTAGAGACTCACTGGCGCAAAAATATCTAAGTGAATGATTCTTAACAGCACAAAAAGTCAATGCTTTTCAGCAGCAGCTTGATTACCTGTAGTCTCCTGAAACATGGCAAGTTAATGTCCATTGTAACCATAGCGGCTTCTTCTCCATTACGGTAATCAGATTACTTTAGGGAAAGTTATTTTCCTTATCCTTCGCGTAATGAACAGCTTCAGACTTCGTTCATACTAATGAAAATTTTCTTTTCTTGCTAGCATTTACTGCCTGGCTGAAAATTGGCATTGATAAAGGCTCACGCTGGAAAAGAATGATTTGGTAGTTTGGTGAAAGCAGTGACTCGCGACCGAACTAGCCCCAGGGTTAAGCAACGGCTCACGCATGAGTACAAGGCCCTATGATCTTATATCAAATTACGCTGCAGCTGGCTGTGTGGTGGTTATGCAGTATACAGGTAAAACGCATACATGCACAATACGCAAAAATGTGTCGCAGAACGTGATTAGAATTTCGGCAGAAGTTGCGAACCGGAACGAACCGGTAATACACGTGTTAGATGTACGTAATTATGTCTTCAAGATCTTCACACGACGTCGAAATAGAAGGCAAGAATCAGCTATCCATCTTCATAACATTCATAATTGTGTGCTCGTCACTATTGCACATAACAGGCAAAACCACAGTGCGTACACAGATGAGCGCATGCTAACTTGAAGAGGAGATCCAGTGCATACTGTGTTTGGTGTTCCTGTTTTGTGTTGTTTGTTCAACATGTTGATGTATTTGTTTCTTGAAGAACGAAATACAGGGTACAGGGTCAATGTCCTGTCTATCTTGTGCCTTCTATCTGTGTTTCATGACACGCGACAAATCAACCCGCTCGAGCTAAGATTCTCTTGGCGAATATCTTAAGGCGATATCGTTAGATACCTCTTCAAACGCGATAAATGACCGTCGGCGCTAGCGGTGTAGGGGTCGACACGAACGATGCAAAAAATCGCGTCTTCCCCGATGGCGTAATGACACGTCAACTACGACTTCCTCGTGACGTCACTGACGTCATATCAGGTGACGTCATATGTTTACGTCACATCGTCGCTTGGCCAAACGTGGGCCTATCCCGGAGGCCAAAACCACGTCAGGTGCAGAAAGAAGGGGGGGGGGGGTAGCACCAATACAATTAACTCAGAAGAAAAAGAAGCCGGAGAAGATGACTTTCGTAATCGAGTCGTCTTATTGCCTTGCTGGCTTCCTGCCTATTTTACTTTACCATGACCGCCAGTTCTGGTGGCTAGTTTTCGTCTTGGTCATCCGTCCCTAAAGGTGAGTTCCTTTACGCTCAACTTCCTTGGGGGCCCAAAATATTTACCAGTGCCTAAAAGAACGAAACAACCAACAACCTACTCTGAAGCTTCAGACCAAGCGTGATCGTCTGTATATATTTATATACAAAACAGACACGTAAAAAATAATGATAAAGATCGAGCAGCCTATGTACGGTCTTAGACGGTGGCTAATGGAGTCATCCTTAATGGACCCGGTGCGTCAGCGTCTTGCGCGTCGGTGAACCAGCGGAAGGGCACGGACAATTAACTCCGGTTAATGGCCAAGGTGGGGAGACTTCCTGACGAGCAATACGCTGAGTCAACGCTTTTCCCTTGTTTCCGTATTGAAGGCGAGTGATAAATTACGACATTATGGCAAGCGCAACGACGGAAGGTTCTTGCTTCCTCAAATTGAGTTTCGACTATTCGTCTCAGTTTTTGCCATTCTGGTATGTTCTATTCTAATTGCTTGCGGTAGAGAGGTTGCGGTTCATATCGCCTCGGCTGCTCCATTTCTATACGTTCTGCAGTGTACAAGAAAAATAGAACCAATGGTTACCTAAAAACAGAAATTAACAAGTAAAGGAAGCAAGACATAAGCCAAACTGAAACAAATAAAAAACAACATGACAATGAACGCTTCTCTCGCAGGAGTTCACTTTCCAATATAACGCTGACTCGCCTAGTAGCACTGCAAGAGGGTTACGGGTATTTTATGTTGTCACTGCAAGAAATCTTACTCCCGGTTTATTCGGAATGCGAAATAAAAAGGACCAATGGTGCCCAATATTTTAGAGCCTGGTTTCTCGTGACATGGAGCTTTGCCAAAATTGCTCGTCGGTAAGTTGATTAGGCCTGCAGTTAAGAACACCACTACGAAGCTGTACGTACAAAAAAAAATGTTTTGTAAGGACGACGAATGTCTGCAAACATCGACGTCACGAGATTTTTATTATGCGATGCCATCGCGATGACCAACGGATCTTTACTTTCTGAGCACGTCACCACGTACAAGACCTCATATGAAGACAAGGGAGAAGTGTGAATGCGTCCACGCTTGCTCTTTTCCTTCACTACATTTTAGGTTAGGAAAGGGAAAGCAGGGCTACATAAATATATGTACAAGCTAATATTAATATCTGTGGTTTAACGTGCCAAAACCACCATATGACAAGCTGTATATTTTTATAATAATAATAATAATAATAATAATAATAATAATAATAATAATAATAATAATAATAATAATAATAATAATAATAATAATAATAATAATAATAACGCTGCTAAGGAGGGCAGTTGCTGCTGTTACGAAGACAAGGTGCACTGGTCGAAACATTGGCTCCAGGGTCATTCCCTGTTCACTGATTTCTCGCCAGTGTTTACACGAACGTTTTAATAATATTCCTGCCACATCGTGGATCATTCAATTTTATCCCCTCACGAGTAAATTTGTTCTCATGAAAACTGCGAGGCTTCCTTGCAATTAACTCTCTTTTATGCTGTCACTGTGCGGTATCATAAGTTATTATGCTGGTCTTTTGTCGCTACTCTCTAAAAAAAAAAAAGGAATTTTACTTTCTTTTTTGTCAGTTCTGAGTTACCACATATGTAACTATTTTTAAAGAAACTAGTTAAATCCCTTTTGAGGAGACGTGCGCGCCACGACTCTCCGAAGAGTGTATTATGATCTCCAAAGATATCTCACACATCTCATTCTTTTAAAGAGAGTTGATAACATGTGGCAAGTCAGAACTCACTAAAATTGTCGAAGTACTCTTTTTTGTTTTTGTGTTTTTCTTAGAGTTTATGGAAGAATAAGATACGTGCGTTACTTAAGGCAGCCCACGATGAAACTACATAGAAGGCAGATAGCCTTCCGATTTGTGTAATGTCCCCCCCCCCCCCCCCCGAAAGAAGATATACCTGAGGAATCT
Organism: Rhipicephalus sanguineus; assembly: GCF_013339695.2. Taxonomy (NCBI): domain Eukaryota; kingdom Metazoa; phylum Arthropoda; class Arachnida; order Ixodida; family Ixodidae; genus Rhipicephalus; species Rhipicephalus sanguineus. The sequence continues at coordinate 50,247,656 of NC_051184.2, forward strand.
CACTTGCTCAAAGCACCTGCGTCGCTTCGAAGTCACAAGCGTCCCGTACCGGATATCTGTGACAACGGCTGTCAGAAAAGACTGCGAATAAGTGGGTTGTCAGACCTGCGAGAGTAAAAGCAATTGAGATTACTAAGAGGTATGTGCTCGAATCTATCATAATCGCGGGGTTCCTTCGGGGTGCAGTTAAAATCTCGACACTGCCAAATGCTCGCAGCGGAGAAACAATGGTTGAGAAAAGTCATAACGCAATTTCAAACTGGCTCAACTTTTCATTTTCACCTAGCTATAAGAGGAAAATCTTCGTAAATGCAGCCGTTTCACCTAAACTGAAATGTGATAGGCACTGACCTTTAGCGAATTCTCATACAAATTATCATCAACTTACTTGTGTTGACAACGTTCTGCATACAATTACATTATCAGTAATGAAGAGCATAATCTGTTTTGCAGTTTCATTTGGAATGCGACCTCCCGTTTAGGTGACTATACCATGGTTGCAATGTTTTTTCCAGCGAACGAAAGGAACCATCGTGTATAAGTACATTAAGAATCGCAATAAGGAAAATTAAAGCTCGTTTGCCGTTGAACAAAAAGTGTTCCTGTCCAGTATAGTCCAGTCCTCACAGACCAGTAAAAATGTATATTTGTACAATAACCGTTTTAACTACGCGAACCAAGAGCTTTGTATATGGTGATTCGCTCTATCCGTGTATACATTAGCTGATAAGTCAAACATAAAAGTGATATCACACAGTTGAGTGAATCGGTAACCCCAGAGCACGGTGTCAAACTTCATTCCCCCTTTTTTTTCACTTTTGAACGAGCCGTCGTTCACGACAATAGGTCGTCGGCACCCAATTTCCGGCGTTGACGGAGCGCCGGAAAACGCGTCTTTTCGATCGTGTCCTGCTAGGGGGCCACAATGGGCGATATAATCGGCCTGCCGAAGAGATGACAGCACATCGATCAGCTTGCAAAAAAAAAAAAAGGCAAATCGATGCGCCATCGGCAGCTCAGGAAAGGATGCCATTCTTCGTGGTCTTTCTGCTTACGCCGTATAGACGTTGCTTTCTTTGTGAAATTCCTTTTTTTTTTTTAACGTAAGAGAAATATTGGTTCCGTTTTTATATACCGTTATTTCTGGCACGCGGCAACGTAGGACAGCGGGGGCGACAACACGTCGCATGGTGAACGAGGGGGAGTAGGTGAGAGAGAGAGAGGCAGCATATAACTGGTGAGTCAATTCAGCCCGCAGGGTTATTGGCAGGATTCCCGCAATAGCTCAACGTCTCAAGCGCTGACGCGCCTTTATTGCGGGGAGATGGAAACCGCCCACTGCAGTTGTCTTTAGATACTCGATTTCCCGGCAGGATTTCAAAAGCCACGGTGCAGGAGCCCCCTTACTGTTATTCTGCCCGCGTTGAAAGCTTGGGCTTTTCTTGTTTCTGTGCACATCTTGTTACTCTTACTTCGACTTTAGGGCCCTCCGTAAGCTTCAAGCAGTATCACTTTCTAAAAGCGCTAAGTATATGCCGCTAATGTTAGGAAATCTTTTTCTTCATTACTTGGCATCGCAGTGTGTCAGAAGTCGGTAGAAAATACCCATCAGTGAGGCGGTAATTATTGGAACGGGGAATTCTTGGAGCGCCTGATAGCGCGATCCTGTCCCTAGAGAAGGAAAATGAAAAAAAAAAAAAAAACATGAAACCAATATATATATATATATATATATATATATATATATATATATATATATATATATATATATATATATATATATATCCAGTGAAACCTCGCTGATACGATCACAGCTCATACGAATTTCGGGGTGATACGAATGTTTCGTTGGTCCCGGCCAAGGCCCATTGGCCTCACTGTAATGGAGTACGGTTGTTGCGAACCGATTTTCACCCAGCGACGTTTGATACGAACGTACGTTACCGCCCAGGTGCGAAGAGGTGCTGTCCGCGCTCTCGCGGAAGACGCGCCAAGCACGTGCGAGCACGGGAACGCAAGCGTGGGCATGCGCGCCACACCGCCAAATCGTCAGAATCAAGGTGTAAGAAAAACAATTTTCTTACGGTCAGAATAAACCTTCATAGACGCGTCAGGGCCTCCGAGTGTCGCGGGTCACAACGCACCTGGTTCATTAATTAAATACGAGCGTCTATTTACGAGTGCTTGTATGATGGCCGACATCTAAATCCTTAACTGACACTCATTCAGGATTCTTCTTGGCATTGCCGCAGCCCTGACAAACAATAAATAAAAATGTATGCCCGCTTTCTTTTGTCGCATGCTAATTTTCCATGCTTTCTGGTGATACGAATATATCTGGTGGTCCAGTGAGATTCGTATCACCGAGGTTTCACTGTATGTATATATATATATATATATATATATATATATATATATATATATATATATATAAACCTCTGAGCACTTTTGTTGTAGTTTACATAATCCACATAACCAGATTTATATCGGTACACGGCTCATTCATTCGTTAATTTTGTAAAGCCTAACTGCGACCGAAACACACAACTTTCTTGTTCGAGTCATATTTTTCCCTTTATGGATGTGTGCGTTTAATGACATTCATTAAGCTGAATACCTGCATAATTGTATAGTAAACCAAGTAATATACTTCTCATGCTAACATCCTAATACGAAGTCCTTTTTTGGTCATGTTGTTGCTTTGTTTAAAAAGCAGATTCATGTGGACTGAAGAAGCGCTTCGCGTAACAAACTGAGCGTAGTCCTGTAGGCGTTCCCCTTATATCTTGTGTGCTATAAGTCAGAAAATATAACGAACAAGAGTAAACGTGCAGGCGTCCTTCGTTACTGTTTCTCACTGCGATTTACTGCTGCAGATAAATTCTGATTTGCGACAGTCGGCGTTGAACCGTGTGACCCTGTATGAAGATATACGTGACCACATGTGTCGAAACGAAAAGCGTAGCCCAAGGCTGTATTTCTTACTAGAGCTATAGATAGAACAATAGAACAGAATAGAATGAGAGGGAGCAAGTCCCCGGGGCAGGTCAGCTGGAATCCATAAACCTAGGAAACTTTTTTATTGCGTTTTTTGCTATATAACCGTATTTATCTTCCTTGTACGATTTCGTGAAAAAAAATGGCGAAGCTTGCACCAAGTAGCGTAACGCTTGAAACAGCCGAGCTGGACTTTTGTGAAGTCTAATCTGGTTCCTTCTAGGTCGTCGCTAGGCTTTAGATAAGCAATATGCTAGGTTGTTTCTTGGTTGCTTCTAGGTTGTTGCTAGGATTTAGCTAGGCAATGCTATAGGTAGTCTCTGGGTTGCTTCTGGGTTGCTGCTAGGCTTTAGTTAGGTCATGCTAGGCTGTTTTAAGGTTCCTTCTCCGCGCCGAGAGGTTTGAGTTAAACCACAAACAGTCACAGATACGACGCGAATGTCTAAACTCCACAGACGCTGAAACCGAACGTTCGCGCCTGCCATAGATCTACGAGCACGTCTTCGTTCGCGTAGGGCTTCCATCGCTTCGGGGTTTTCTCGCAGCCGCCGTTTCCTTCCCCGTTCCTTAGTATGCTCTCGTTGTACGTACCGCTGAAGCACTCCGTACAAATGCTTCAGCGAAGCTGATGCAAGCGGCCACGGTGTTTATCACAGCTGGGTTCATCCCGACGGTTTATTGAAACTTCTCTCTATTACTGCTTGTCTGTCTAGAAATAATAATTGGTGTTTGCCGCCCGTCTGTTGCATTCTTCATTTTAGTGGACTGGCGGTGAGTAGTGGGATTCGCCCAATTTCTGTGGCGCATGGCCGTTCATGGTGATGATATTTTTTCGCCGTTTATCAGTGATACTCATATCTAATACGTAGGCCTGAGCTAACGATGAAGAATTGAAGAAATACCGGTTGTTGATATTATTGATACAGAATCGATAGCTTTTTGTAGCTATCCACTGTTGGAAAAAAAGTGTTGCTCTTAGATTCTATTTTCGAGAGTTCAACTCTGATAATGCATCACTGTGCGATCATTAGGGAGCTAAACTAAACAACACTTACCGTGTAAATTTTAATTGAGAGAAATCACATTACTTGACGTTTCTGATATTCTAAAGTCTCTAAAGTGATGCTGAAGCAACCGTCTCAATTGAAGCGTCCGTCTTTCCCTGAAATGTTTTCTAGTTCGGTTGTACTCAAGAAGTACTCCACAGAAATGTTTGCTGTGGGTTTTCTTAATCTCTCTTTCATTAATAAAGTACCATTTATATAGTACCATCAGTATACTACAACTGGTAGTTTTTCAGCGTCAATACTTAAGGTGTAGGTCAATTGCTGATAGTCTCGATAGCATAAATGGCAGTTTTGCATCACTACCATAGGCGTGCGCACAGGGGGCAGGAGGGGCGGCTGCCTTCCCAAATAACCAAAGAGGTGGGCGCAAAATCTGCCTCGTACATTGACTTACAAGGGGGAGGGGGGGCGCTGCGATGAACCTTCGCCCCCCCCCCCTGATGGTGAACCCTGCGCACGCCTATGATCACTACACTTCACTAGGTTCAACTGCTTATATGGCGTTAACGCAATCAGCTTCCTCTGTATGTATAGTGCACATGCCTGCCTTCGTGATTGTAGTTCCCAACTGAACTCTCGTTTACTTCTCTCTGAAAAGATCGCGGCATACTTCTTCACTATTTAGCTTTGCTATCACAGTACACTGGCATCTATTATTACTTGCTGTTTTCTAATTCCGGCATACTGGAAAGCCGCAGTGTAGCATGCTGAAAATCTGCACTGAATGTGTTCCTGTTATCCTGAAATATTAGTTATAATAATTTTTCAAAGGGCTCCATCACACCGTTTATAAAGCGTGTTGAGGTTTCAATGAGAACAAGCCTGATGTGGAGCGGCACTCTACGGCGTGCCATTGACAAGAGAGAAGAAATAGTAGAGAAAGAAAGGCAGGGAGGTTAACCAGTATAGGACAACCGGTTTGCTACCCTACACATGGGGACAGGGTGGAGGAAATTTAAAGATGCAGAGGAAAGAGAGAGAGAGAGAAAGATAGAAAGATAGCACATGACCGACTGATTCTATGTGTGCCATTGACAAACAGATAGATAAGCCATCAATTATGGAGCTTTTAAATGAAAGTTGCAACTTGTTAACTTCAATGACATATTTTGTCAAGACGGTGCTCTGTTGTCTATGGATTGGTTTCTGCGTTGAGATTGCGGCAGAAAGTAGCAATGCTTGGGTACTTATTTTTCTTAGCAGGACCGGAGCCAGGGGGGGGGGGGGCTAGGTCCCCCTCCCCTTTCCCGAAATTTTGGCGAAGTACGTGTTTTTACCAAAAATAAATAATGAAAATAGGTGTTTTTCTCAAAAAGTCAAGGTTTTCAGCAAGTGCCGCCCTCCCCCCCCCCCTCCCCCCCCGAAAAAATTCCTCGCTACGGGCCTGTCTCTGAGGCATAGGCCCGTATTCACAAACGCTCCTCGACTCGACCCTCCACCTCGACTCCGTGGAGTTGAGGAAAATGCTTCTCCTCAACTCGAGGGGCGAGGGATATTCTAGGATGTCCCTCAACGTTTTCTCTGACAAGGAGCCCTTCACGAAGGCGTCCTCCAGCTCACCGCACTTGAGGGACGCACGGAGAAGAGAATATGCAAATTATGCTGTCTAAAGCATGCCTTGAGCCTTAAAACAAGAATGTTTTTTTTTTTATTTTCCATTCTAAACAATTCTTGTACGTTTTTTGGAGTCGGTGGTACAGTGGAGGAGATGTTATCGTGTGTTGTGGCGACTGACCTCCTGACGCTGTTGTGTCTGGCAATATAACAGCCTAGTATGCGATCGAGCGGTAGCAGGTTACGATATTACCTCTTTACACGCATCGAAGATCCCAACACGTGTACGTGCCACCTGCATATTATTCTGTAGGCAATGGGATCAGTAATTGCTCGCCCGAGACGACCATTTGGAAAGGGGACACACGCAGTCTGCTCTTATTTTAGTTCTCGCACAGAAATATTCCGCTGTCAGGTGGCAAACAAATATAAAATGGTGTAAAACAGAAGACCACAACAACTGAATCTTACCTTGACCTGCTTAACTTATATTTCACGGCATAGATTCCATCGCACTGAAAATGTGATACAACGATTGCTTCGCAAATGAACGAAATGTAGCAGACGACCGCATTTCTCTGCGAGCGCCGTCTGTAAATGAGTCGTTCGCACCTGTAGTTCATTTTGGTTAGATTTAACAGCAACAAAAGAGACGGGCCTTAATTTACTCGACGTAGTTATTATAATACAAAAGTTTATTTTAACTAGCCACTTCCTTGCGTGCTCGATGCTGTGCAAGGGCCCTTGTGTATGGCAGACGACACAACAGTCGGCTCGTTGGTGCGCGCTGCACGCGCGCTTGTCCGTGTTGTCCGCGCACTGCACACGCGGTTGTCCGCGGTTGTCCGTGCTCGACTTGAGCGGGAGAGATGTCAGGAGACTTGCTACGGTGCTCTTCGTAGAGCGAAACCTTGAGAGAAACTCCGTGTCACTGTACTCTTCTTAAGGGTTCAAGCGATCCCATAACCAGTGCCTATAGGCACACAATTCGTGGCATCTGACTCGCTTGCAAGTTCGTCGGAAACATCATGAACCTGAAAAGCGAATTCCAAAAAGCAGTCAAGTGACGGTACGTCTGCCATGTTTGCCTGCAAACTGTTCTGAGGAGCGCTCAAGGGAGCTTGTGACCTACCTCGAGATTCTCGAGGAGCACACTGAGAATTCTCTCCATTCGAGGAGCTTTCCAGTCGAGAGTGATTTCTGCAACGAAAGACAGTCCTCAAGGATCCCTTGAAGGCGAGTTTCGAGTCGAGGAACATTTGTGAATACGGGCCATAGTGAGACAGAAAAAGGTAAGAAAAAAGACGGGGAGGTTTACCACAGAAAAATCTCCGAATTGCTACCCTGTACTTGAGAAGGGGAAAGCAGGAGTAAGCGAATGAAAGAGAAGAAGAGTCTGTGACGACACTGCATAGTCATGACTACAAACACCGTCCGTGTACGACAGACCGACATTGTCTGTGAGCAGTCACAATTTGTCATTGAGTCCTGTTTCTCAAACAGAACGCAATAACGCCCTCAGAGCGGCTCGCGTTGAAGATCGGGTAGGCCAGTTCCCTAGAGGGTTTTGTTTCAATTAATTCATTCATTCGTCTTTTATTTCAAGTTCCTTCATTGTGTGAAAGGGGCGATTGTCTAGCTAGCCGCGTGCGGCTGAGAGGGCTGCTCTTTCAGAATGAAAGCGGGTGCACTCACAGAGAAGGGGTACATAGAGAGAAATGAACAAGTAGTCTCGTATTTACAAACAATCAGCGGTACGTTTACTTACAGCGCGCAGTGGCGAAAAAAAAGAAAAGACGCTATGAGTACGACGACCAATAAATGTTTCCTCGTCTTTCATATAGTCGAAAAGCAAAGTATGGTGCACCCACGATATTGCCATTTTGCTCGAGAACTGTCCAAACACGGCAAGCCCACGCACACGGACGCAATTTTCGCGGAGGTGTGTGTACTCTGTCGTCTTGCGACCCGGGGCCTACGTGTTTGGTTGTGTAACCTCCGTTTTCAACTATGACGGGCGTCGTACGAGCAGCCTGGATTGAATTACCGTTGCCACGGAGCAGTAGACAATACAGGTCGATGCTCGCACTCAAGGTAATGGATTTTTCAATCTCGTCCGTTTCTTCTTGGCACTCTTTATTCAATACCTTCCATTATTTCTTCGCCAATCGAGAGGCTTTGTTTCTTAGGCTTGCCTTGGTGCATCGCGTAGCACCGTGTTTACCTACACTACACGAATTCGTTTTTTTAGGTATTTGGAAATAAACGCGACGTTCCATCATTACTTAGCCTTGATAGAAAAAGAGCAAAGGCAGGCCGTAGGAGATAGATTAGACCTGGGAAGATTAATCTCTTCAGTCTTCCATAAATCATAGGAGTATCGATGCTCCTGTTGGCTTGGCCGTGTGGGAATAACGTTATTAGTCTTGTCTAACCCCTAACCTGTTTGCGTTCGCCGTTGTGTAAAAATGCAGATAGCTCGCTCGTCCGTGATTGAGGTACGGACAACGTTCGGTTAGGCTTCGTGTCTCGGTGTTCTACTAAAAAATAAAATTGAATTAGATGAAGAAGCGATGCTGAACATAAGGTTGATACATTAAGCGTTCAATGTGCTCACGGTTTTACCAAGAATTATACTATAAACTATAAAAGAAGATGAAGCCTGGAGACACACAATGCAATCGAATGGGAACGCCCAATTTATTTGTGCCTCGTGCGAGCATAGGATTTAGCCTGCGCTCTCCGTAGCATTAGCTAAAGGGCTTGTCACTTTTTTTTTGGTAATGAAATCGATCGGTGATCTATTACAGGTTTGGGTAGCCGCAAGCACAGGCATGCGCATATGCAGGGGGGGGGGGGTGTTACCACCCTAATCACTTAATAGGGGCGCCAAGTCTGCCGCATACGTTTACAAAGGCGGGCCTGTACCAGCCGTCATTGTTTCAAGTGCACGCTGTGGCATTGCAAGATTTTGACGATAATGCCGACCGAGTACTCCTGATGTTGTTTACTACCCACCTTCATCCCGGAAAGCCGGGGACCAAAGGCAGGCCGTTGTGAGTAGCACGTCATTGCCCCATATTCATTTTTGCATCCATTGAGGACCTTGTTCTCGTTCGTACTCAAGCAACAGGGAGAGCTGGGCGCTCCTAGACCGAAACGGACGCTTAAATACATCGAGGGGAAAAGAATGCTGACTTATGTGACTACACTACGGCGAACCAGAGTACAACTACACACATAACTTTGACGAGGACGCTTAGGAAAAAAAAATTAAGGGACAATCGAAGCATAGTTTTAGTGCCAAGTTCAACAGCAAAAGTTATCTTATCGCTTGTCCGTGGGTTACGGATAACGTGCCGTAACAACAGGGCAAGCGCAGCGTTGCAAACAAGGCACTGCGAAAACTAGCTGGCGCTTTTAGCTTGCCCGCGTGGGCTGCAGGTCCGGTTACCGAGAACCAGCCTCTTCATTCCTTTTTCAGTTGCTTCGGCCTCGCAGTATTTATTCCTATTTTGCTGTAGTCCCTGCGCTTTCACGAAAATTAGCTTCAAAAGAAGCAGCTGCGTGGAACTGCCATTGTTGTTTTTTTTTTCTTCGCGAAACGGGTAAATTTATTTGGGATTCTTCATTATGACCAGCGCTAACCGCTCCTGCCTTCCGCACTAACAAGCACGGTTGTCTGCCCTGGTTCTGTACACTAACGCTAATGACATTGCGCTACGTCATGCGCGCCTCTGCACCAAGTCTTGTTGCCGTTGTTCTTCGCTCACAGTTTTGCCTTACAAGTTTACGCCTCGTTGGTTTCCACTAACGAAGACGTCAGAGTGTCAGTCCGATTTATCTTGAAGCGCATCGTCACACCGCGTTATTTTCACTACTGTACCCTTCCAGTAAAATAAGTGTGTGTATATGTGCTGTGTTTGCGCCCCAGAGACAGAAGCGAAAAAAATACATGAACAGGGGAAATTTCCCAAAGTACACTTTCGAAAAGGTAAATTAAAAAAAAAAAAACTTTGTTTAGCGGCTAAGCCATAGAGAGTGGTCGAAAGGACATAAATGTTACACGTTAGGCTGATTAAATGTTAGAAAAGAAATTATCAATAACAATAATACTTTACCTGCACAAATTGTTAAGGTTCTGTGTTAAGGTAGTGGTTAAGGTAATGGGTAAGGTAGTGGTTAAGGTGGTGTTAAGGTAATGTTAAGTTAAAAAATTGGGGGACCCTTAAGCTTCGCCTTTAAGAGTTGAACGTGATAGCGAAATCCGGCCCCTAGAGCGCACTTCAGCCACTAAGTGCATACTTATTAATGTATGTTATTACAAACACAAATACACACGCACACACACACAGACACACACGCGCGCGCGCGCAATATATCTATAGTGATGGTGCAGGTTTTCGATCTAAAAGCACTTCCCTGTGCTAGAGTCGAGACATGTTTCTCACAATGCGTCACAGATGGCAGCATATTATCTAACGTGTGCTTGATATGTTTTCCGCTAGATGGACATAGTTGTCCACTTTTGGAGCTGTTTGCGAGTTTGTGTGTGCTTTTAGCGGCGATGGGTGGACTATCCCGGCTTGTTTCGAAGCATGGCGTCGCGCAAAAAACGTAGTTTGATGGTCTCGCCAATGCGCCTACAAATCGCCGAATGGGCTCATCTTCGTCGTAACACCTGCCTAACTGAATGTGTCAAGGAGACTCCTTCCACTACATGGCATTTATGTAGTATTTTTTTTTTCCGAAGCAGTTGGATGTACCATCGTGGCTTTCTGGTAGGACAACTGCTTCCCACGCAAACGGCCCAGGTTCGATCCTCAATGGGACCGAAGATTTTTATTGTTTATTTTATTTGCGTCTTTCTGGATTTCTCGGTCACGGACGATTTTTCGCTCACGAGCGACGCCGTTACCGACGCCGACGGCGGAATTTCTGCGAAACGAGCTCTCTAACGCTATCGCATTAATAAGCTAGCGTTGAGGTGTTAGGTAGTGTTAATGTAGTGACTTTTTGCATTTGTACTAAGGTGTGTGTGTGTGTGTGTGTGTGTGTGTGTTTCTTTCCCTTTCTCTAAGTTCTCTCTCGCTGTGCTCGTTCGGTTTCTATGGGAACAAAAGGGCGCCATTGTGACACACTTCCCATAAACAGCGCGAAAGATAAGAGACGCGAAATAGAGGACACGCAGAACGGTATAAGAAGCTTTCAATTGTCCCCCCATTTCCGCTCGGTGCGTCCACCCTACTATATACTGCTCGCCATAAAGCTTATCCCTCACGGCCGCGCCATCTGTTCTCTAGATTTCTTTATTCCTTTTCGTGGCCTGCCGAGTATGCTTCGCATAAGGTGTAGCTTTTGAAAACATAACGACGTGGACGTATTACTCGAAAAGAGCAATAGAAGAAAGTAGTAGTGCAGGTAGAGGTTGTGAAGTGCGGTCAGAATCTTAAAGGCTATCGAATGGTCGTTTCGGGGAGATCTATGTCCTAGTTTATGGAAGTGCGCATTCGGCGCACGTTCATTGCAGCCGCGATTGAAGGACGGAGGAAACGAGGAGCGTGGCAACGGGAATCATGACCAGAAAACGAAGCGCCGGAATCTCGGGATTCACTGCCTGGGAACGCGGGCTACGTACAGGAGGAATGGAAAGAAAAAGAGGCCAGGGGCGTAGCCAGAAATTTTTTTTGGGGGGGGTTCAACCATACTTTATGTATGTTCGTGCGTGCGTTTGTATGTGTGCGTGCCTATATACGCAAGCAAAACTGAAAAATTTCGGGGGAACCCCCCCAACCCCCCCCCCCCCCCCCTTGGCTACGCCCCTGAAAGAGGCCGCGGCTTTTTATGAGCTCAGAAACAACTACCCGGTACATTTTGATGGCGTTAGCACCACAGTCAAGTTCGTTACTGGGGCAGCTGAAGACGCGACGCTGTGAGTTGCATTCGAAGAGGCTTGTGGAGTTACACGAACGAAATGTGTACTGTTGGCTGGAATACCGCCGTTTCGTTGGCCGCGAGTCACAGGCGTGCAAAGGATAGCGGTGGGGGGGAGGGGGAGGGGGGGGGGGCAAGTTTAAACGCAGCCCCCCCCCCCCCCCCGCTTCGCTGTTATAGAGTCCGAAATGGCACAAGCTTCCTAGTGGACGCAAAAATGAAAATGAGGCGGTTCTGTGTTTCTCGCAGCTGCTTGCATTTGGACCCTGGATTTGAGAGCGCAAACATGTCTTGTAACGCAACATTAGGGGCCCTCGGAAACCATTGCAGTAAAAAAAAAGTATAACCCGGTACAATAAACAATGACGGGGCAACTCCGACTGAGTTAGAGGCACCAGGCACAGTTCGCGCCGCCCCCCCTTCCCCCCCCCCCCCTTCCCCAGTGTGCACGCCTATGCGACGAGCGTGCTTTAACTGGGCGTTTGGTGCGTGGAGATTAGCGTAACCCTCGGTGTTAATGTCACATAATGAAGAAAAATAATAACATCACTGAGACTGCAAGTAAGTGTTGCGCTGCGAACAGTCCAGATTATTACAGCCGTCGGTGTTCGTCGTTTGCCTAAAAACTGCACGGCCTCTTTTTTGTCTCTTCTGATCTTTAGCACGGGAGGTCGTGTCTGTTTTGATTACGGCGCCGGTAACTGTCGGGCCGGTCTTTGGAGACCACGAACGCAGACACACGTGGCATGTAATGGAAATTAAAACAGAGGCAGGCTCAAAGTATACTTTAGGGCATAAAAATTTGTAAAGTAAGCAAAGCAATAAACACGCGTCTCCACGTTGAAAACGTACTGCACTGTGTTATAAACGTGCTGCACTGCGTTATTCCTCAAAAATTCTGGCGCCATCCGGCCATCGCATTTGATATTTCGGTGCGGCCAGGCTTGCTATTCATTCTGAGGTACCATCAGGCATAAAGTGCGTAGCCCGTTTGTGGTCGCGGAAACAAGAGTAATAACCGTGACACATTATCCTGCTTTGTCGAAAAGCTAAAACAAGTGTATCTGATATATCGCTTCCAACAACTAGACGAAGACTATTACACGCCACCACCCTCTGTGGCAGCATGGAAGCTACGGTTTTGCACTGCCCTAAGCTCGAGGATTCGTGTTCGAGTGCCGGCCTCGGCCGCCGCTTTACGATGGGTAAGATATGCGCGCACGTACGCACGGACGCACACAGACACACACACGCGCGCACACGCATGCACACACGCACGCGCGAGAGCACGCACGTGTACTTCGTTTTAAGCGCCCGTTATGAAGAACCCCAAGTACTAAAAAATGCCCCCACCTCCCCGAAGGGAATCGTGAGGAAATGCGAATGCATTTCTTGCGCCGAGAGTACACGGCGCAGTAACTTTAATGGCGTAAATTAATGACGAGACGAGGATTTGTACCGTAACCATTTATTTACACATTCATCAGCACCTGTTTGTGTTGTCATTGTACCTGCCGGCCATAATCTCAGCCTTGTGGTCGCCGTTGGCGTTTCACAGCGGCGTCTCGAGCACACATTTCGAGAGGCGCCCAGCCAGCGGACGGGAGAGTGGGGCGCAGGGAGGAGAGAGAGCGAACGGCGAGAGAAGGAGCGGCGAAGCACTGCACCCAATGCCACCTAGAAGAGCGGTGCGGAGCCGGCGCGCGCCCGCGCAAACCGCAGTGAGGAGGCGGAGCGCGCGCAGTCACGTGGGGTGTGACGTCGCTGCTCCGTTGCTACAGACGCTCCTCTCCTTTCCTCGCGCCGTTGCTATGGGACGGCGGATTCAGGGTCGCTTATAAAGTGCATTCGCACTTAAAATTGGCCGCGTATCTGCGTATTTCGCTGCAAATGTCGTCGAAGGACGATAGTCGTCTGCCGGCCGTCTTACATGAGTCCTCCTCCTCTATGTTGAATCGCCGCATCTGGCTCATAGAGTCGCATTCGCAGCGCAGCCCAAAAATACACTAGCATATTCCACGCAGCCTAATAAACACTAGGGTCTTTCGAGTTACGCATCTATGTATTTTCTAGTAAAGGAACACACCACCTAATACTTATGTATTGATGTTGCGCCTGAGATATGCGTAACATTTGCTTTTTGATCGACAATGTTCACAAATATGAACGGCGCTAACAGTTAAAGATGGCTGGGCGTTACGCAAGTGGTTAAAGTTTGGCCGGATTGCTGCATCGGGTGGCCGACAGACAAACAGAAAGACAGACAGACCAAATATTCTGCGTTTAAGTTTCCCAATTAAGAAAGACTATCGTCTTTAAAAACGCGGAGCGATGCCGAACCATGGCGTGCCTAATAAGCATATCGCTGTTCCGCCGTGTAAAACAGTGGAATTTTATTAATTACTCTTCCTTTCGCAAACAGCATTAATGGACACCAATTTTGTTCGACGCTTCAGCGCGTCTGCTAGGTGTATACCTAGTCGCTGCTCCCAAAGCATATGATGAGTGGCCAATGCGAGCAAACTCGTAATCCCTGGGAGTAGGTACAAGGTAGGCAAAAGCAGTGCTCAAATCCTATTAGTATTTCATTATATCGTATTACCTAAAAAAAAAGCCGGTGATTAAAAACGAAGGCAGCGAAGAGCTACAGAACGACATTACCAGAACTGGTCGATTGTTCTCGCCGTCATCATTTTTAATCGCGTGGATTTCGATTGTAGTCAACCCACCCATCCAAAAAGCAACATTGGGGAATTTCTGAAATACTCCCGTTGCTGCTGATACACTGACGTAGCCTGTTTTTCTACATTCCCATATCACTGTGTAATGCAGCGAACGGCCGAAACGCAATTATCGAAAATAATAAATGCAACATCAGATTACATGTTCCTGCAGTTCGGTGAAAAAAGGAAACCGGCTTTAGAAGGATTGGAAGTTTGGCGAGTCACGACTGGCTTCCACTGTTGGGTATCCTCCCCAAGTACGGGCTTTTAATTAACTTTCAAATCCACCCCCTAATCAGCTCGGCTTATCTTTTAGGCGTTTTTGTTAGGTCAAGCTCACCCTTTACAAGGCGAAGCACGCAGCGAATAACAAGCACAGTAATGGGATTACCAAAAGAAAAATAGAATGAGAAGAGGCACGTGGTGTGAACATCAAAGTTAACACGCCTTAAGCAAGAAAACGAAGTGTTCAAACTATATCGTTTTTCTCCTCTGTTTATAAACTTCACACTAAACAGGATTACTGCATCTTTGAAACTCCCCGTTAAAAGATCGGCTGATGTTTAACCATTGCAAACTCAGTAATCACGAGTGAAAGGTGTGTTTGGCTTGCTTTTGCAAGAGAAGCGCAACTTCGCAAAAGGGCGGCGCCTGCAGCAGCTTCAATCTCGGCGCGCTTCCGCGCTAGTAAGCTCTCCTATAACGTGCTATTGTGGCCTCCATTTTCTTCTGTGTTCCAGCAAGCAACTTTTCCTTTGCTTGCAATTTCGCAGCCGGCCGTCTAGCTATATTTAATCGATTATTGGATCAAGCCGGTCTCTTGCACGAGCTTACGCACAGCCGGTGCGCTATCCATGGCGAGACTGAGTGACAAAGCACCGACGAAGCAGCGTCAAACCGTCGCCCTGGTCATGTGGTACCGCAGCTGCGACGCCTCTCCGCAGCGGATCACGTGGCGTGACGTCAAGCCTGCCACACTTTCGCTCAGGTGGCTCAAGGTCATGGCGACACGATGATTGAACTTGGGAGACGTGGCGTAGTAGAGCTTGCGCTGTGCAATAACGAGGTAATATAGGTTTGGTTGTGATTTCGTGGTATATATATATATATATATATATATATATATATATATACATAGCGTTCCTTCTAGGAACTAATACATAAAACACATGGATTCAATCAGACGGGTGTCATCCGCCATTTTATTCCAAACTTCTCCTTCCTTCACCTGTACCCCTATTACACTTCATCTTCTTCCGTGCGCTTATTGCAGACCGCTTCAATATATATATATATATATATATATATATATATATATATATGAAACAAGATGACTTCTAAGGGCTCGTTTTTCTTTCTTAGACACAATATTAATGAGAACTAACAGACACTAATGCCAACGAATGTATAGGGGATGTTATTTGTAGTAATTAGGATACAAATGTGAAGAAAGTAAAGTGGACGAAAAGATAACTTTTATATAACTTTTATAAAATATATATCCTAATTACTACAAATAACATCTCCTATACTTTCTTTGGCATTACTGTCGGTTAGTTCTAATATATATATATATATATATATGTACACTAATTAGAAACGTGATGCTTTTGACGGACACGCAAGTTTCGTTCTGACATGACAAAATTGTTGCGGGGGCCATAACTTTAATACTGCCTGCGAGTTCCAGTGGGTTTGGAAAAAAGCCAATAGCAGTTTTTTTTTCTTCTTCTTCACGTTAGAAACTTTTCTTCAAACATCTGTTCATCATAGCCGTATTAAAGTATGTCGTAAGAGGGCCGTGTGTGCGTGTGTTGGGGGGGGGGGGGGGGGAGTCTTTCAGTGCAGTCCGTATTTCTCAATAGATATTGCACCGCAAGGAGCTTTTAGGCCCGACGTAAAGTAGGTCATGCATGCATTCCGGGTAAAAGCTCAGAACCAGTTCCGCTCGAGAAGGCATGAACTGTCACTCAGGCCAACGATTTCCCGCATGCCAAACCTTGCTCCGTGCAGTACGTCGTGCAGCGAAAGAAAGAAGCAGACACGGCAGTTTCACGGTTCCGAATAAAAAAAACACAGTGACCTTGAAACTGGATTTGTCGATTGCTTTCTGCGTTTTCGCGCTCTCAGAACTGATGTGTGTCGTCTTGGTGGAACTTCTACTTTTCTCACTTTTCCAAGGGCGCCGTCAGAATCTTTCCATTTAACTTTAAGGCGCTTCAGTCTGTGCACTGAAGCATCCTATGTGAACCCATCCGGAAAAAAGAGTAAATTTTGAACGTTCCATGGACAACTTTTGCTCCGCCAGTACAAATAAAATTCACGTTAGTCAGATTTCCAAGTATGAGGGCACGTCACTTCTGGAATAAAAGTACCGCTCTGTAAGTTTTTGTTCTTTTTTATTTTTGGTACGGACAGAAGCGAACTGCAGCTTGGGTTTCTACAGTTGGGACCAAAGTAGAAGAGGCGCTGTTGGGACACGTTGGCATAAAGTTCGCGCTTCCTGGCTCTAAATAACCATTGCGGCGCCTTCACACGGCTTTCTATATTTCTCGTGTACTGCTGTTAAAGTACAGTACTTGCGACGAATATCGCAGAGTGACTACTCCAAGAGCCGGTATAGTGAACTAAAGAGAGAGCACAACAACAACAGCAAAAAAAATTCGGCAGATCCCACGCAGTGTGGGAATCGATGTAATGCGAAGTAGCCAGCAAAGAGCTGCATACATCATCTTGTTTGTGATTGAGGCTAATGAAGTCATTCATGTCGTCACATCTATTTCGCTATATATCGCGAGATTGTCATACATGCATGCCTGGATAATCTGGTATATGCCATGCTAATGAAACATATACTCTGCTACATATACTATACTATGCGTGACCTCCTATTTATGTTCGTCAAGCACTCCCGTTATGCCATACCAATTTAGGTGTATATCCAGTAAACAAAACGGCCGGAGTGCACCATGAGCGTGGCGTCTAAATCATACCCTACATGACATGCATGTCATGATTATCGTGTTACCACCTGTTATTTATGTTCGTCACACAGTCACGTCGCGCAATACCAATTTTTATCAAGCTAGCGAAACGGCCGCCAGTGCACCATGAGCGTGACACGTAAGTCATGCTGTGCATGACATGCGTGTCATGATTTTGATGTTACCACCTGTTACTTTTGTTCGTCACGCAGTCACGTCACGCGATAACCATTTTGGTGCATATCAAGCTAGCGAAACGGCCGCCAGCGCACAATGAGCGTGGCACGTGAGTCATGCTGTGTATGACATGCGTGTCATGATTTTTATGTTAACTACTGTTATGTGTCTTCGTCACACAGTCACGTCGCGAGATACTAATTTTGGTATATATGAAGCTAGCGAAACGGCCGCCAGGGCACCATGAGCGTGGCACGTAAATCATGCTGTTCATGACATGCCTGTCATGATTTTGATGTTACCACCTGTTACTTGTGTTCGTCACGCAGTCACGTCACGCGATAACCATTTTGGTGCATATCAAGCTAGCGAAACGGCCGCCAGCGCACAATGAGCGTGGCACGTGAGTCATGCTGTGTATGACATGCGTGTCATGATTTTTACGTTAACTACTGTTATGTGTCTTCGTCACACAGTCACGTCGCGAGATACTAATTTTGGTATATATGAAGCTAGCGAACGGCCGCCAGCGCACCATGAGCGTGGCATGTAAATCATGCTGTTCATGACATGCGTGTCATGATTTTGATGTTACCACCTGTTACTTGTGTTCGTCACGCAGTCACGTCACGCGATAACCATTTTGGTGCATATCAAGCTAGCGAAACGGCCGCCAGCGCACAATGAGCGTGGCACGTGAGTCATGCTGTGTATGACATGCGTGTCATGATTTTTATGTTAACTACTGTTATGTGTGTTCGTCACACAGTCACGTCGCGAGATACTAATTTTGGTGTATATCAAGCTAGCGAAACGACCGCCAGCGCACAATGAGCGTGGCACGTGAGTCATGCTGTGTATGACATGCGTGTCATGATTTTTATGTTAACTACTGTTATGTGTGTTCGTCACACAGTCACGTCGCGAGATACTAATTTTGGTATATATGAAGCTAGCGAAATGGCCGCCAGCGCACCATGAGCGTGGCACGTAAGTCATGCTGTATATGACATGCATGTCATGATTTGCACGTTAGGACCTGTCACGTATGTTGGTCACACACTCTTGTCACGCCATACCAAGTTTGGTATATATCAAACTAACGAAACTGCCGCAAGACCACCAAAACAGTGGCATGTAAATCATGTCGTTCATGACATGGGTATCATGATTTTCATGTTATGACCTGTCAGTTATTTTCGTCATGACTATGTTACGCCATACCAGTTTTGGTGTATATGATTTTAACGAAACGGCCGGGAGACCACAAAGTCGTAGGCGGCTAGATAGATAGATAGATAGATAGATAGATAGATAGATAGATAGATAGATAGATAGATAGATAGATAGATAGATAGATAGATAGATAGATAGATAGATAGATAGATAGATAGATAGATAGATAGATAGATAGATAGATAGATAGATAGATAGATAGATAGATAGCCGTTTGTTGATTATTGTATTTTTGCAATGAGTGGTTTGTGCGTGTTTGCGATCCTCGGCAGAAGGGCTGTGAGGGCGGGTCCACATTTGGTCTGTTGTAATAAAAACCGATTAGCAGTATCTCCACGGCCTGAACACTATCGGCGCCTGTGTTGTATATTAGTGCCGCAGTGAAAGAGTCCGTGACGTACCGTGGTGCAACCAGAAGACAAGGCCGCTTGTCGGAACTTTGACTCCATCTGCACCCACAGTTCAAGGATTTTACACGTTTTCAAGCCGCCATCTTCTCCTGAACTGCTGCTTTGTTTGGCTTTATATGGCATTGTAATCACTGAACAAGTTAGACGCGATTCCTGCCGAGCGTCTCATTATCGAGTGCCGAGAGGCTTACTTCATTTCCGAATTCTCATGTTGCGATTTACTCTATTTCATTGATATTAAGTAAACATTTAAATGGAGAGTTTGCTGGTGCACAGATGCTGGCCGTACCCACATCTTGCGTATAGCCTTTCAAGTCGAAGCTGAAGAAAACGTGAAGGCGAAACAGATAGGACAAAGAAGGATATTTGATTTATCTTAGTAGCACTTGCAATAGACGCCACTTTTTGCGGCATCAGAGGGGGTAAAACATCTTTATTAATAATATTGCGATTGAGCGATGAGGGTGGGAGGAATCCCTAGTCAGGGGTTCCTATGATGATTCCGGCGATGTGTCGAGCTTGCTGTATTACGGCTCGGAGGACCTCGGGAGGTCATTCGCGGAAAGAATCGTCCGAAGATATTTCTAAAACATCGGCTTTTCATTTTATGCGCATTTCATGACTCTGACAAAAAGTGCTTCATGGGTCATTTTTATTTAACCGACTAGTTAGAATGTCGCACATTTGCCCAATATTACTACCTCTTAAGCCCAAGTCAATCAACACGGTCACCACTTTGAGCAAGACCCCGGGGTCTGTGAATACTAAAACAACTTAGGTTTTATGTGCTAAAGCACCAGTGCGCGTCTACACAGCTTGGATCCCAACCTTCAGCTCCGTCTTCCATCTGGAGTATCGCTAGCTGAGGAGACGCTTCTGTGCCGCCTGTGGCTTGGCGTGGCCTTCACGAATACATACTCCTGCCTAATTAGAATGGCCGACAATTCTACATGCAATAACTGCAGCTGCGAAGAAACGATGTCCCATCTTCTGTGTGAGTGCCACTGTTTCAGAGCGCCAAGACAAGAACCTTCGTATGCGCTAGATGCCCTTTGTCGGAACAAAGGGTCTTGGGACCTTGGCCAAGTCTGTCGTCAGCACAAAAGTCTTTGAAAGCATTATTGCGCTTCCTGCGGACAACTGGTCTTAGAGACAGACTCTAAGCAGTGTCGTATTCTCCTTTCCTGGTTGTCTTCTTTTTTTCCCCTTTTCTTGCTCTCCTTTCATTTGTAAGATCTCTCTTCTATCATCTTTTATCCCCATTACCCCTTCTCCCAGCACAGGGTAGCCAGCCGGTCTAAGAACTGGCTAACCTCCCTGTCTTTCCGCTTGTCTCTTCCTTCCTTCCTGCGACAATATGCTTCTGAGGCGTGGCTTGTGGGGGTCTAGCGTCTGGCAAAACCTTGTCCAACGTTCCGACGCTAATTTATCCAGACGCTGAATCTTCTTTTGCATCCTCCTGGCTGCCCTAAGGTCGTGAATTGATTTCGTGCGCCGATATCGACGCTCCGCCCGGCGCCGCAGTGCTCGAAGTCGTTCCAACTCTACGTCCCACATTTGGAAAACTGTGCAAGGTCTGCGTTGCCTTCCGGAGCAACGTTTTCCATTCAAAGCGCTCGCACTCTTTGAAGGGCGGCAAGACATCGATGTCGCAGAAGATTTTTGTGCGCGGATCGCCAACCAAACGACTCGTCCAGATTCTCCAGCCCGAGGTGACGTCCCCCATTCCCGTGACTGCCGCATGGACCTCCCTTTCACAATGGAGGAGCTCGAGGCGGCACTAGCTCTCTGCAGGCGTTCTACCACTCCGGGTCCAGATGGTATTCCATATCGAGCCTTGTGCAACCTGGGAAGAGCCGCAAGGAGAGAATTGCTGAGCCTCTACAACTCCTCATGGCAGGATGGCAATGTTCCCGACGACTGGAAAGTAAGCCGCTTGGTGCCTCTCTTGAAGCAGGGCAAATCGCCCCTCGAACTCGCCTCATACCGCCCAATTGCACTAGCCAGCTGCGTAGGAAAGATGATGGAAAGAATGATCCTTGGCCGCCTTGAGTGGTATCTTGAACACTACAAAATTTACCCGAATTCCATGGCTGGTTTGCGACGTGACCGCTCTTCCATCGACAATGTAGTTGATCTCGTTTCGTATGTTCAGCACGAAAAGTCCCGTAAGCGACTATCTGCAGCTTTGTTCTTAGATGTGAAAGGTGCATACGATAACGTATTACATGAGGCTATTCTCGATGCACTTGCGGCGGTTGGCCTCGGTGGTCGAATTTTTTCGTGGATTGCAAGTTACCTGGCTGCAAGGTCATTCTTTGTGTTAACAGACGATGGCCCAACTACACGACGCTATACCTCCAGGGGCGTTCCTCAAGGCGGAGTTCTCAGCCCGACGCTATTCAACCTCGCACTTATTGGGCTTGCTGACTACTTGCCAACTACCATCAAGGTTTCAATATACGCAGACGACATCTGTGTCTGGACTTCGGCAGTCACACGTCCTCAGATACGTGCGCGGCTTCAAAGAGCAGCAACTTTGACAGCTAGCTACTTGTGTAAACAAGGTCTCAGCATATCACCAGAAAAATGCGCACTGGTGGCATTCACTCGGAAACTAATGAAACCTTATGTCATCTCAATCAACGGGCGGCCCATTCCTTATGCCAGAACTCACAGGTTTCTTGGCGTAATCATCGACAGGGACCTATGTTGGAGCCCGCACGTGGCCTACCTGAAGCAGCGCCTGACAGCAATTTCCCAGTTATTCAAGTTCTTGGCAGGAAAGACGTGGGGGATGTCAGTAGACGCAATGCTGGAACTCTACAGAGCGCTCTTTCTCGGTTTTCTTAGATATAGCCTGCCCGTGCTGAGTAATACTTGTAAGACCAATATTCGTGTTCTGCAGGCAGTACAAGCTCAAGCACTCAGAGCGTGCCTTGGTTTGCCCAGATGTACGTCAACAGAGGCAACTATTGCGATTGCTCGTGACCATCCAATGCAAACTCGCATTACGGTGGAAGTCCTGAGAACGCACATCAGACATTTTGCACGTGCTCCCTGTCATCACCTTGCAACACTGCCTTCAGAGAGGCGCCACGCATCATTTTCTAAAACTATCGTCAAGTACAACGACAAACTTCCCTCGGGCTTCACCACTGCATCTAAACTACCGATGCCCCCTTGGTGTTTTATTCGACCCACAGTTCAACTCAGTGTACCAGGGATCCGGAAAAAATCTGAGCTGTCGTCACCTGTGTTGAAACAACTGTCTCTGCTTCTTTTGTACGAGAAGTATGCGGACAGTGTACATATATATGCAGATGGTTCCACAAACATCCAGTGTTCGTCCGGTGCGGTGGTTGTCCCAGCAAGAGCTATTACCATCAGCTTTAGGACCGACCACTCCACGACGTCGACAGCTGCGGAACTAGCTGCTCTGCGCGCTGCACTTTGTTTGGTTAATCGGGAACCACCTCAACATTGGTCTATCTTCAGCGACTCAAAGGCAGCCCTACAATCTGTGCTATCTGCTCTGCGTCGCGGGCCATATGAACAGCTCGTATTTGAACTTCGAGGTCTTCTCCACACTTCATATGAGAAAGGGCACCACGTGACGTTTCAGTGGCTGCCAAGTCACTGCGGCGTCATAGGGAACGAACAGGCCGATAATGCCGCTCGGACAGCTCATGAAAGCACACAGGAAGATACCATCCCACTTTCAAGGTCTGACGCTGCCAGCAGTCTTCGAGGCCTTGCACAGGAGATCACGCTCGCTCTATGGTGCCCACCAAGCAGCCAAACCAACCGGACTAATCGTCAACGCCACCTGTCCTCTTTGATGCATATCTGTATGCCAACTGGACTCCGCCGAAAGAGGCCACACTGCTTTATCGCTTGTGGCTAGGGGTGGCATTTACGAAATCCTATTCCTTTCGAATTGGAATGGCCGACAACGCTCTCTGCGATGCCTGTCGTTGCGAGGAGACGCTACACCACGTCCTGTGCGACTGTCCGGTATATAATGCTCAGAGACAGTCATTGGCGTCCGTTCTAGCGCGCCTTGATAGTAGACCAATGTCTGTTCAAACAATACTTCCATGTTGTCAGCAGAAGACATCACAACTGAAGGCGACGAAGGCACTGCTGAGGTTTTTGAGAGCGACGAACTTGGCCAAGCGCCTGTGACAGAAATGTCGCGTACCACGCAGAAGTGACCAACTACCACGCAAGAGTGACGGACTGTTTCTATGTGTGCTATGCTACCACGCAAGAGTGACCGACTGATTCTATGTGTGCTGTGTCATGTGCCATCTTTCTATCTTTCTCTCTCTCTTTCCTCTCCATCTTTAAATCTCCCCCACCCTGTCCCCATGTGTAGGGTAGCAAACCGGTTGTCCTATACTGGTTAACCTCCCTGCCTTTCCTTCTCTACCATTTCTTCTCTCTCTTCTTCTGAGGCGTGCTTGACGATTCGACAAAGGGGGTTTCTTTAACGCGCACCTAAATTTAACTACAGGAGCCTCTAGCATTTGCGATAGAAATGCGATTGCCCCGACCGGGATTGGACCTGTGACTTCCGGGCCAGCAACTGAAAACCGTTACCACTGTCACACGAGGGCAGCTCCACGACTCGTCACATTAAGATAATTTGCGAGCAGACTTTTGAAAAAGAAATCAACCTCGGCAGGAGGTCAGTATATATCTGTGACAACACTTAACGCACTGTGAATGAATAGAAAGCAGGAGTTCAAGATGTGTCGCGAAAAGTAAAAGGTCGCGCACAGTGACAGGTTGATAATCACAAAGACTCCTGCTTTCCGTCACACCCGCAAGGTTCGAAAAACCTCAATTACTAAACTGTCACATTGTTCGATGTCACCGTGCGGGACAGGGAACAAGAGATTAGAATCGGATTGTCGTCCCTGTCAACGGATGTCGTTTTCCCCACCATTCCCGGAGCCGGCGCTTGACTTCGACGCCGAAGCCGAAATAGTTTCCTGTCCTCTGACTCTGACAGTATGTCGACGGCTGACGACACGATTGTCAGACGAATCCCTTTTGCACTTGCAGACCAACTGTCATTGATAAGATGGTTCTGTCGTCGCGATATACACCAATTCTTCTACAGCAAAGCTGTACATGACTATAGGTTTTCGCGGATAGAGTCCGTCGGCAAAGGGAAGCGTAGAACAAGAAGTTTCGGCACCCCTAACCCTCTCTTTCACAAGTGTATCTTTCACAAGTGTCGCGATACTCGGCGGCGGCACTTCCCACCAGTCGTTGTGCCCGTTGTATCGAGATATATAGATCGCGCTAGAGCTGTTATCAGCGGTGGCCCTTTGGATTCGCTTGGGGCGGACGCGTGCCATTTGCTCGGAGGAAGAAGAGCAGTAATTGAAGCAGTGCCAGAGCGCACACAAGCGCGAATGGGCGTGAAAACGACGTGAAGCAGCTGCTGCAGGGTGTGCAGCCACAGCCGCCGGCTTCGCTGTCTTCCATCCTCGCAGCAGTGGAAGGGCTTTGAACGTTTGGCCCACCCAACTTTGTTTTAAAATTGCCTGGTCATATGTGTGTGCCCACACACCGCCTAAGATTACTGACAGCGCTGTTCTCCTTCGGCGCTCGAGGTTGCGGGATTGAATCCCCGAAGCAGTAACTGCATTCGGATAGCGGTTGATTTCCGAACTGCTCCCGTGTCGTGTTTCGAGCGCATACTAAATCACTTCAAATGGCGTAAAAGTTTATTAATAGTCTAGCCGATGAAACCTACAGAAGGAATGAAGCGAACTTTGCGCGCATTTCCTTTTCGAGCGCACGTTTCTTCTTGCGTCTTATATCAAGATAAATTCCAAGACTGGCAACTGCTTCCAGCAATTATGATATTCAATTCCTGGTAAGCCTTTATGAAAAAAAAAAATGGCCTTGTCACAGCGCCGCTCTTTTACGTGCACGTGAGGAGATTCTTGAAATACACGAAATAACTCGTTCATATTGTGCGCACGTCTATGGGAGCTACAATTCAATTGAGGATATTGTTTGCAGCTGTGCCTAGTGCTGTAATTGTCAAAGCGTAGAATCATGTCGTGCACGCGCTGCTAGTCCAATAGGAAATGTTGGAGCGGTAATTAGCAGTTTTTGCCATTTTCAGCTACATCTGCACTTTATAAATCGGTTTTTTTACCTTCCAATTTAGCACTATGCTTTATGCGCTTACACCCACTGCTCATTTGCATGAAGCTTTCGATTATATTTGAAAAGAGAAACAGAGGCAACTGGAATGTCTGCATTAATTCAAGTGAATTGCTAAGGCAACCACAGCCCCTAGCCAGTTTGTAGAGCTGAATATCATTAAAAAGTTTAACGCTTAATTGGGTCTGAAGATCTCTAAGTCGCTGAAGGGCCTGCGTGGTTACCGCCTAAGGGCATGGATGTAAGCTGAGCCCACGGCTTACTCTCCGTCTTAAAACTTTTCCCGAAGTTATGCGCTACTAATAAGCGTAATCGAATTCC
This sequence comes from Rhipicephalus sanguineus, assembly GCF_013339695.2. Lineage (NCBI taxonomy): Eukaryota > Metazoa > Arthropoda > Arachnida > Ixodida > Ixodidae > Rhipicephalus > Rhipicephalus sanguineus. Next base: position 50,273,251 of record NC_051184.2, read on the forward strand.
GGAAGAGGCGCTTACTGATCGGCTTACTTCATGGCACGTTGTATCAGGAAACGTAGTTATTCCTGGCGCCGCTAAATACTTTGGGAAGTCTTCGGCGTAAAGTCGGCGTCGACGCGAAACCTTGTGAGGCCACGGCGAGAGATGCGCTCTCACGCATCACAGGAAATGTTTGTGGAGTTTAATTAATAAACGTGCTTTACGATGTTTATTCAATTGGCTTGTATCCATTAAGATTATGTTCTTAATTGATCAGTAGAGCTTAGACCGATCGCTTCTAATCCTCTTTATGTAGGAGCCACTCAGGGAGAATGCTTTCCTTAGAGCCGTTCATCCTTACTTACTACGGTTATTATCCGCTAATAAATGTTAAATCAGAAAGAACATTATGCTACGTACAGGGATGTTTGTTATTTGTAGGAAGAAAATGTTCCTGCTAGGCTTCACTCCTCAACGATGAAGTCGATCGAAATTATCAACTGGCAAATTATGACAACCAATAAGCGCGTCTATCCTTCAATTTACCTTTCAGTAGCTTATATAATAATGTGCTCTTTACTTTTGTAACCACATTGCTTAACAGTAATATAAGACTTGAAAACATAATCAAAGCGTATTGCAAGCACACCTGTCGCAATGGGTGTCGTAAACTTACACAGCTTATAAGATATCCTGTCATGGCATACTGCTGTGTAGAACACCGACGTAGAGCTTTAATACCGATCGAATCGCGGCCGCGGCGGCTGCGTTTTCGATGGAGGCGAAAAATTTTGAGGCCCGTGTACTTAGATTTAGGTGCACGTTAAAGAACCCTAGGTGGTCGAAATTTCCGGAGCCCTCCACTACGGCGTCTCTCACAATCATATCGTTGTTTTGGGACGTTAAACCCCAGATATTATTATTATTAGCTTTAATACCGCGTTAAAATAAGACAGGATAAGAATTAGTGGGAACGTCACTGCTGACTACACTGGTTCAAGATCCGTATGCGCTTACAAACTACATCTCGTTGAATTCTTTGTGTCGTCACTTTAATATTGGTCTTGTTTCTCATATGCGCAATGCATTGCGCACTACGTATCATCAGACATCAGCCACGTGTATCACGTTTGCAACATTCGTATCGTCAGGCTATTCTTTGGCGAATATGCGTCGCTTTCGTGCTATGTATTTGTTATATGCGCCACTGTAATGGCTGCACCATGACCTACGATAAATAAAAAACACGTAACCTACAATTTGCCCAGTATTAGAAACTGAGTATGGTCCAGCGCGTAAGGGTTCTACTGTACTCATCTTCTAAATACCCACATGGAAAATTAGCTTACTAGCTTAGAACACCAGAAAGTTGAGGCGGTTTGTAAACGTCCATCGTATAGAAGAGAGTAAGCCTTGCAGACATAGTTAGAGCAAGGGAGATAAAGACAAAGCGACTCTAGTGTCGTACGTTTCTCTGCTCTTGTATTTGTGCCTAGCACGCCAAAGTTCTGCTATGACACATCTTTGTACTGCATGTTTACAAAGTCGTAAACGTGGCAATTACTTCAGAGCCTGTCCTGAACTGCAAGCTTTGCGGTAAAATTTCGCCTTAGCTTATTGGTGTTTTAAGGCGGGTGTTGCTTTTATTCACGCATGTCCCATACCTTCAGAAAAGTTCGGGAAACAGTCCGGTGTGCCTCATATAGCGCGCAGCCTCGAAGCGCGCGTGTCGGCGCCTGTGACGTCATATCCACATGATAGTAAAGATAACAGTCTGGGAGTTTACTTTGCGTGTACAGACACATTTCCTGCGTATATAGGCTAAACGTGATATACAATCTCTATATCAGAGAAGAAGGGCAGGCAAAGAATCGCGCTACTAGTTAGAACTTCCACTTAACATTTGCATCACGCTCCAATGAGCATTCACGCTTTAGGGGGCGATCGGAGATCTGTTCGTTCCGCTTGTTCGTTCTCCTGGGGAAGAACAAGCGCGCTGATTGGCTGAAGCGGGAGATGCCACTCAAGGCCGGGGGGTGTCACCATTTTTTTTGCTTGATATTTTCTTTTTTGGTGAGAGCTCGCTGGGTAATTTTCACATCAGTCACATTAATTACGTGTGAACGGCGAAGAGGGTACGAAGGGAGATAACTATATATATATATATATATATATATATATATATATATATATATATATATATATATATGTATCAAGAGAGTGAGATAAGTACGGCATTTTATTCTATATAGCCAAACATGTTCGTTGAGCAGCGAAATCGATTTGTACATAGATGGAAGTTTCAGTATTAACGTTTCCCTTGGTGTGGCACATTGATTGCCTCCTTTTTTTTTGCAATTAATTCACAGTTTTACTCTCTAAGAAAACAAATCACAAAAGTTCCTTAGCTGAGGTTTTTGTTTGCACCAGATACTTCGTGCAGGTGTTTTTCCTGATGAATATTATAAGCTAGCTCATGGACTCGGCAATAAATATCAATAGCGTGTTGCCGTACGGCTCCAAGTTCAGATGTACCTAACTCTTGGATTAACGATGTGCATGCTTACCTATCATGGCGCAAGTGCGTATGTGCTTCTTTGCGATTATCGATTTCCTTTTACTCCACGCTTTAGCAATTTACTTAATGGACGATGCTACACAGTGTTGGAAAGTGTCCCCGCCTAATTTACCGGGCTTACTACTTTCTATAACTTCATTTTTTTTTCGAAACTGCGGGCATTCGAGATAGAGCGTGTCCACGACTGAGGCAAGAAACAAAAGAGGGTCATTTTGCTTCCGTTTTTCTAAACTTCCAAGCGCCATCACACTTAGTCTATTGATTTGCGTTTTAGAACGCTTTTTGTATGCAACGCTGTATTTATTTTATATTGAGTTGTTTTTGAACATAGCCGCTCAACTAGAAGCAGGGCGTAACTATGCGACGCTGCCGCCACTTTCCACATGGGAGTTCACTACAAGTCCCCGGCAAAATTCGAGCAACAAAGCAAGTGCTTCGTTGCTTCCGCACAACCGTAGTGGCAATTTCTTATATTAAAGGTTCCGGGCAGCAAAATAAACAAAATGCATAGAAAATTAAGATGCACAAAGTAGGGGCGCAAAGTTGCCGAAAATTGTTTTCAGGTGGTAAACAAGAGCATTTGCCCCTCACGCAAATTGAGCATCGTCAAGCGAAAGGGGCCATCAGGACCGCATTTTCCGCTCGGAGGGTCTGAAAAGTGCCTTGATGCGATGTGGCAACGACTGGTTGCACCGCTGCTTGGAGATGACAAAAAAAGATTTAAGAAACCTTAAGAGCACAGGAAAGACGTTTTCAATGATGGCCAGTTGTAGGTTTGGTGATTTTGTCTTAGAAGTGCTATTCTATGATCAAATTGCGAGTACACGTCAGAGGATGGCAGCGCAAAAACGACACACACAAAGAAGAGGAACTAACACTCGTCTTGTCATGTCTAGTCTCATATTTTGTTTGTTTGTTTATTAGCTTGTTTGTTTGTTTTCCTGTCCGCACTGCGTTTCAGCCTATGTCCGGCAGCCACACTACGTGGCTGGCGCCTTTCTCCTGAGGAAATGGTGGGGCAAGCATGATGCTGGAGAAGCACCTTCCATCAAATTCCTTTCTTTCTTTCTTATTTTTATTTTTTTGCGAACAACTCAAGATTGTGCGTTTGAGTTTGCATCAGTGCTCAACAAGCGCGAAATGAGTACAGAAAAAATAATCTGCTCACAGACTAAATCCGATTTTTCCTCTCAAGGATCGAAAAAGAAAAAGAAAGAGACGAAGGTGAAAGCATTCGTTCGTGGCTGGCCATTTTGTGTGCACTTTCTTTTGCGTGCACTTAAAGCTTAAAGCGAAACGACGCTGCAGCACCTTATTTCTAGCCATACACTTGGGACTTTAAGTGGCGCGTATTGTCTAGTATGCACCCGACAAAGAAGTTCGTGAATTGACTTGAATACGTTGGCAACGTTTAAACAGCGTTATTCGAGCCTTGCTGCCAAGATACACATAACGTGCTTTGTTATTCTGGGGCCCGTCGTCTTTCTATAACAAAGGTTTGGATGACCGTCTAATGCAAGTTGGTAGGAGAACTAAATAGTCTCGGTTTTTAAGTAATTATTACTTCAGTCATTCCGCACTCCTGCTCACTCCTGCTGACTTTAGTATAAATGGGTTAATCTTCATGTTCTCCCATTTCCTACTTTTGATCCCATTTCCCCCGGTGTAGGGTAAGAAATCGGACGCGTCCACGATGCATCCAACCTTTCGTTTTCTCCCTCTCTTTCTCTCTCTTTCAACAAAGCCAGACGTTTGTGGCAAGAAGGCACAAGGAAACTGATACGGATATCTCAGAAAGATATCTATCTCGTTTCCGTTAATTAACGTCTAACAGGCATCGCGAAAACACCGATCTGTGTTGTGTAGGCAAGGCCAGCGTCCGTATGTTTTTTTTTTTTATTTCATAGTGAAGACTTAGGCGCAGTCTATCGAGGCACGCGGATAAGGGCTCAGAGGAAAAGCGCTCTCTCCTCCTTCTTGTTAGTCACGTCTCGACCTTTCCCACGCGCCCTCAGTAGTTCGCTGCCACCTTCGCTAGGAATCACCACCAACACCTCCTATTCACACGTCCTTTCAAGTTCTCTCATTTTACCGGTTGACGCTACCCGTCACGTTATGCTTACTGCACTCATTTTAGGAGGCGGGTCGCATACATCTCTGATATTCAGGCTAGCATCATAGCCGGGTCCGTACCCTAAATAAAAAGGCATTTCGCCTGCTTGCACCTCGATACGAAGACCGGAACTGCTTCCGCCCGCAAAAACCGAACGGTCACCCCGGTGTTGCTGACTCCCACCGGCCACGAGGCTGTCGAGAGCTACCCCCTTTTTGCCTTTACGGGTCTTACCGACAAGATTGCTTCGTCTTTCAGGACCCAGCAGCTGAGCCAGCAATTGCATAGAAAGTGGTGGGTTTGCGTCCCTGATCGAGTGCCAACGACGTTCAGAGAAAGAGAGGTCCTCCGCGATTCACTCCGGCCCGAGATCGTTCCGCCTCCGAGACTCGGTCTTAAGTCAGTAGCGCTCTCTAGCTAGCAGACCATGCGCCTCCTCCGGTAGCAGGAAATGAGACGGCCGAAGCTTAAGGTCGGCCTCTCCTAGCTGGCATTTCTAGCCCTGTGTAGGATAGGGCCACCTTCTCCTTTCCGCACCGACGAAGACGTATACAGTTTGCCGAGTCGAGCACCTAATTTCCGATTTCCGGCTCGCTAATTAGCTTTTCGTTCGCCCTACACAGTTCACTTGATAGCCGAGTAGGCCCAATTTACTTTAGCTCCCTTGTACGCCGCCTTAGGAGCGAGTGCGCGAAGGAATGATCCCTTAAGGTAAGAAGAAACAAAAAAGTGAGTGCGCTGAGAACTTAACGCCTACACGATGACGCTCGATATGTATGCGAAAAACTTGCTGGCTTAAGAAGAACAGATACCGTTGCGAAGAACATGTTAACTCTTAATAGGAATCAGTTGGAGTGGCCTTTGTTTGCGTCCGTGCCCGGAAAGCAGAGCCGCTGACCAGCACAACTGTAAGTGCAGCACACGTGGCTCTACATAACTAATATGTAGTCTTGCGTATTGGTTCTGTATGAAGTGTCTATTGCTTCCAGCGACAACAGCGCGGGCGCCAGCCAAAGGCTAAACGAGCAAGAAAACCGCCATGGCATTGAAGACGTCTTCTCATCAATAATGCGCGAAATCAAGCCTCCGAGAAACTGTCTGTGTTTTCAGCGACGACATGAATGTTTGATGACGTTAGCCCGACGTCTACCGCGCGTGCTAAGCCGACCAAAGCTTGCATAGAGAACGTTGCCAGTAACTAAGTTTGCAGAGTAGGGTTGTTGGAACGTCGAATTAGACGCCTTAGGCGTACGTATATCGCGCATGACGCAGGACGAAAAAGCGTCAAAAAGCACATACACATAGCCAAAGTGTGTAAAACTATAGCGAGTCGGTTGACATACGTGATAAGTGCAACGCCGCAGGGACTTGAACATAAGGCAGATAAGTACATAAGCACACAGAACAGGCACCAAACTAGCTGACGTTTGTTCTCTGCGTTTCTTCATTTGGAGCGATGTTTGAGGCAGAGATACGGATCTAGTCTCAGAATCCATCTCATTCTACTCGCTTTGCGTTCCGAGCGGCGATTTCTTTTCTTGTATTTTACTTCTTATAACTCCGCTTGTCAGGATCACTCGTATCGAGTCACATTGCAGGAGCTATATGCTCGGCTATGCGAAGGACGCGAAAAAAAAAACACGCCCCAGAACGAATGGCAAGAAATAACTCTGGCGGTGTTTACGAAGCACACCAACTGGATGGAGTTCTGGTCTCGAACGAGGAGAGGCAGAACAACATGTAGCCCTAGTGTAGGCGCACGACTGAAACAGCTCATGCATAAAACCCCGGCGCACAATGAAGGCTCCCTGAGCGCTGCGGCCAATATAGGGCTGGCGGCTGAGTGATACGACAGTATACATATATATGCACATACCGGAAATGCTTGGGTCCAATGATACGCGACCGTTGATACGTTGAGCAACATTCACCATTTCCTGCGCGCAAACTCCGAGGACGAGGCACGCTTTGTATATTTGATTCTTTTCTTCTGTTATTTTGACGTCACATATACTTGTCCAAAGTGCACAAGATTCTGCCGAGAAAGCGACTTCTGCCTTGCCGCAACTGAAGCCTCCTGGCGGTATCTTCGAGCTCTCTCTTGCTTCATTTGTCTGCGTGTTTGATGTAGATGCACGCTCCCGTTCGGTAGTCTGTTGTGTGTTTAAGGACAAGCTGTACTTCGTCCCGTGTTTGCCGTTACGCTTTACTTTTTGCCCAGCGGAGCCTGCGCGCCTGTATTCTGTCCGTTGCACGATGTCCCGCTTGTGATTTGCCTTGACATACAGCGGGAAACTTTCTCGGTCGAGCGAGTATACGAGCTGGAGCGGGTCTGCTCGCCGATCGTGGCATTTTGACGTCCCAAGGTCCACCTCGGAGGCTAGAGGACGTCAACAGTGGAAGTACGTTGCAGACAAATAAACGCAACCCATAAACTGCGAATATGTCCTATAGTCTTGTTGTTCACAAACGAAAAAATGTACTGGTGAAGAGAAATGAAGAGACTGGCAGGAACTGGAAGACCGAAACTCTGACGTTTCACGAGTGCCTTTTGTTGTGATGAGTCAGAATATGCCTATGGATGTACATACACACAAACAAGTGGCACTAGGTGACTGTACATTCTTCATGATTTCGATACGTTTGTAACATTACGTCGAGATTTTGGTACACTAATCGACTACGTGTAGTACGTTTCTCTCGCACTCGATGATTTGGCAACTTGTTCGCGATAGCCATTTTTGTTATTTAATTGTCCTGCGCTAACACGCTGCGACGAATACTTACTGAAGCGAAGCCCATTCTGAACAGAAGAAAGGATTTCCGAAACGCCATGCACGACTAGTTCGAAAGACTACATTTGCTTCAATAAAATATATGTAAGCCTCAACGGGGAAACTTTCCAGTTCAGGTTAAGAATTCAGACCAGGCTGTTACCGATAACGTAGAGAAAACTAATAAAGCCGAGATATTGTTTCCGACATCCCGCACACTGCACTAGAAAGTGCGCTTCGCGATTTTTTCACAACGAATACTTTCCTCTTCTCGCAGTTAATGCTGCACTTCAAGAGTACAGAGTACTTACTCGACCATTTATACGATCCGTCATCACGTAGTTACTTCGCAGAACGAGGCAAACCATCTATGACTTGTTCCATAGCACGCGATGTAAAACAATTTGCAGCACGGTGGTGGCTCCCAAGAGCTAGAAGACTGGACTCCCCGCATTGCGCTGGTTTCCTGATCTTCCGGTTTGCCCGCTGAAACGATGTGCACGCGTTCCTAATAAAATTTGAGTTCTGGAGCTATGCGTGACAAAACGGCATCATGACTATGCGCCAAGATATAATAGAGGATTCCATATTGATTTTGACCATCTGGGGTTCGTTAATGCGCAAGTGCCCGAATATAAGCGCACGGGCGATTATTATAGCAAAAGCTGTTATGAGATCGCAACAACGGCCGTTTTTGGCGCCGTAGTTGTCCGCCACCGCCGTCGGCGTCCGTAGCCGCTATCGCGCGAAATAAGAAAAAAAAATATGCAGAATGGAACGGGGTTCGAACCTGGGGCGTCTGCGTGGGAGCCCTATATTCTACCTCGGAGCCATGCCGGAATTTTTTTCTTTAATGCATGGGAATAATGCCATCAAATCTCGTCAACTATGTCTGCGCTTGAAACTCCTTTGCAAAAAGGCCCTATACAGGCTTCATGTCGGGAAGTAACAACGTTAACACATGTAATATAGCGTCGTAGAAGACTAACATAACAACCAGGCGTCACGCAATGCGAATTGCGCGACGAGTAGGTTGTCGAACGCTGCCAAGCCATTACAAAGGGCTCTGCCGTAATTCTTCATGGTCGTCAGGCACAGTGTAAACAAAGTGCACATAATGCCTTACAGGTATTTAGCGGGTGCCACGGTTCTCCGCAGAATGACGTAAAATGGCATAGTGGCTGCTTCTCTACTTCACAAAAATTATAGTGATTTATAGTGCAGTGGGTAGCTCGCAAGCGCCCTCCTATCGGTTGCCAAGGAAGCTCATGAGGCCCTCATGATCCATTTCCTCGGGGTCTCAACAAAGTTATTTCCCTCTCTCTCTTTCTCACGTTACCTTATGTTATATAGCGTGGTAGGAGAGTAAAATAACGACTGGGCGTCACACAATGCGAATTACTTAACTAGTGGGTCGTTTAAAGCTTCCAACCCATTACAAAGTTCTCAGCCATACACTACTTCACAAAAATTACGTTTTATGGCGTAGTGGGTACTTGTATTACTAGCCCCAAGAGATTGTACAATGGGCTCTAGAAATTCCGCTACTCCCGGTCCCGTCGTGGGCGCGGCCCGCAGACGAAGCCCCTTAGGGGGCCATCGCCTCCTCAGGACCAAATAAAGTTATTCAGTGAGTCAGTCAAGTGTTCCAGCTTTCGCTGTGACTGTGCTGTGCTTTCCGCGCAGGCCTGGCGTTTTTTTTTTTCCTTTTTCACTTCCTTAACTCTTTCAAGGTCGCGATCACGACCACGTTGATTATAAATACAGTCACAACCACGCTGTCAACGTGCTACCAACGTCACGGCTACGTCGACAACGTGGTTCTGAAAGTAATTGTCATTGCATTTGTAATCGGTTATAATCCGCGCATTTGTAATCGCGACTTTGGAATAGATGCGTATTTCGGCGATCTCTCATGGCTGTGTATATAACCGTTCACTGAACCTTTCTTATCTGTTAAAAAAAAAGAAAATCAAACTTGGCTTTTCGGCACTTCGCTTTTTGCACAGATGTCCTTTACTTTCTCTTTTGCGCGTGAGTAATCGAGGACAATCGGCGAGCATGTACCGAGCAAATGTATTGCCATAGTGGCTTACCCGAACAAATCTCCGAAACTCTTCCATGTGCCGAGAAAATGTTCCGCGGACCCAAAGTGCCGTTCAGCGATCGACAAGAAAACGCCTTCCCGTGTCCCGCCAATATGTCTTCTTTTCACTGGGGCGGAACAAATAACTTGAGCAAGCAGCTGTCAAGAAAGACGTTTTCACGGCCAGTCGCCGTCGGCCCCACAACAAACATGTTTACTCCACAGGAGCAATACGAACCAGATCAAATCGAACGCCTCAAACAACCGAATCTCGACGTTCCTTTTTATACCCCAGTAGTGGGTGGACGTACGTATAGTGTAAATAAGTACAAACAAGCGTTGCTAGACACGGTCCTACGAGAAAACACTTTATAGCTGCGTTTAGCGGTGCTCGCCGTAGGCTTTATTTAATGCATTTTAAGCGCTGTGCGCTTGCCAGAACGGCGGGAGTGCTGACGGGTTCGTCATCCTCAAGGCTACACTTTATGGCGGAGGTCTTTCTTTATTTCATTTGTTTTGCTGAGCACCCTGCTATATTTACATGCACCGCGCGTCGTAAACGTGTTTGCTGTCCTCAAGCACCGTGACCGGCATCTAAACATAGCAAGCCTGGGAGCGGAAGTCCTACCCTACTCACAGGGGGCGACCATGAACAGTTATAAAAAGTAAGCAAGAAAAAAAAAACGTTCGCGAGTCATTCGTCAATTTCATCTGCGAAGAGACGTCCGCGATAAGGTGCCTACCTGCTCTGCATAGAAATCTTGTTTTACTTTCGAGCTCAAGATTCCGCTGCTTGATTCGTAGAAAACACAAGCTGGCTCATTTCTAAAAGCAGCTTTTCGCGGCAAGCGGCAGCGATGTTTCTTCTGAGCTGATTACGCCATTCGGAGAAACTTGCTGTCGCGAGCGTACGTGCATGTTTACTGCTTTACATCCAAGGTTGCACCGCACTCGTAAAGTTTAAATGAAAGTGATTTAATTAAAGTCTTCTGCATAAGCCAAAACCACGATGTGCTTGTGAGACACACCCCAGGGAGGTCACTTCGGATTATGTTGGACTTCCTGGGATTCTTCAGCGTTTGCGTAAATTTAGGCAAACTTGCGTTATTGCGTTTCGCCTCTATCTCAACGCTGTCGTCGTGCCCTGGAATCGAACCCCAGTCCTCGAGCTTAGCAGTGCAGCGCATTTTCCCACAAGCTGCCACGATAAGTACTCGAAAAGTCGCATTGTGCTTTAAAAGCATACCGTGAGTGAGTTTTGAAGAATAAATCGTTTTATTAGCCCACTTCCAAGCTTCACAAAGCTGCAGTGAATGATGAACTTTTCTCCATAAATTCAAAAGCCGCAACGATGTATAGCATTCCGCAATCCGCTTAATTGTCATCGTAATGGCATGGCAGCTCGGCAGAAAGGCCGCTGTATAAGCATGCTTCGTGGGAATCATGAATTATTTTTTTGACTGGAAGGCTAGTACTTCAGTGTAGCACTCTTCAGATAGACTCAATCCACATACTTTTCGTTTGTTTTTTTTCTTAGTTTTACGCGATTGCATCCTGAACACACGATTGAGTTTGCGTTTGACACCAAGTTTGTGGCGGAAGTTTGTGCCGAATGTCAAGCACATTCGTCGGTATCGGAGCTTGGTAATGTTGAAACGCAACGCATCACGCCTGTGTTAAATGACGCAAACAGGCCAGAATGCTTGATGAGGCGTTCGGAACTTTCTGAACGTGATCCACACAGTCAGCGTTTGCTAATTCACTTTTCCAAAGCGGGAATTAATGAGCCTGAAAATTTGACTTGTGTTAATGCAGCATACGTTTCAGGGAAAACCGAACGCCAAATTAATAGTTCGCTTTCTCGTTTTTGTTTGATAACGCTCGTCATAGTTCGGTTCCTTGATTCTTTCCATTTTTACTGAGCATAAAAGGAGGAAGGCGTGGTGCAGTTACAGCGCCAGCATTTTTCTCTAGCTCTACTATTCGTGCACGCGTAACCATGTACCAAAGCTCACGACTCATTTGCTGCAGAAACACTTAGAAACATCCATTTCGGCTTTCTTTTCTTTTTTTTAACCTATGTCATGCTCGATATAACATTAGAAACGCTTTCATTCACATTTACAACCACCAGAATGAATGAAACCCTGAGCTAGAACTGAAAAGCAATTCCACGCCACGGGGGGTTTTCTCAGGGATCACCACTTAACGGACCGTCTCCGGCAAGCAAGGTCATTTCATTTGCAGAGAAAGATTTATCGCGCGGTCTATACGTACTCACTCATCCGAACAAAACGGCCTCTCATCGCTTTTTGCACGCGAGTCACGCTATATAGATCGCCGAGCTATAAGCGTTCCTCAAATTTATTTTCTGCGCGGCGTTTGCAGCGAACGTCCGCTACCAGAAGCGTGTACCCTGTAGGTAGATATTGCGAGCTGTATTTATAGTTCGACGCATAAGCGCGGAAAATTAATTTGCGCCCAGCGAGTTAGAAAATTGAAAAGGAAAGAGGAGCGCTCGGATGCCGCTTTGACGAAGTTGCGCCAGAATGCAATCGGTGGCATTGAGCAGAGAGGTGCTGGAGTACAGTGAGAGAGAGAGAGAGAGAGAAGATAGGATTTGAGCTGTGCGCAGGGGTAAACGCAGCGGCGAGTTCATCCTGAGTTCTTATCAATGGTGCTAAGCGGCAGGCGCTAACGCTGATGAAGTTCGCAGAGTCTGACAACTTGGGCAAGCCAGCGGGAAGAGCTACATTTAATGGCTGCAATAACGCGCATTACGAGAGAAAAAAAAAAGATTCGTTAAAGGCTCATACGTAAAACGGGTAGGAGGAAATAAATAACAGAACTTGTTTACGGCCGTTGCCGTTCTCTTATGGTGAAATTGTGGTCTTGCATTGGCAGAACGATTATTACTTGTAAAGCGTCTTCGCATCGACAGCGTGCACGTGGGGCGCTAGCGTTAACGGTCAAAATGTTCAGCAAAATCAAGGCAATAGAATGATTGACGCTTGCGTAAGAGATCTGTGGTGTCGGCCCGGCCATGATTGGATGGAGGGGAGGGGGAGGGTTGGAGGGTGGTGTCATTTCGGGAAAGCAAATCACCTCGTCTTAATGCGCCGTGTTGATAATTTCGGACACAAGCATCCGAAAAATAAGTATCGATTGCTCACAGGAGGACTTTATTAATGTGTCCAAATAAATGAAAAGCTTTTCCGAAACTAAACTGTCAGGTGCAGCGGGCGTTCATTAAGGTGAAGGTCGCGGTAACTGTTCTCTATTTAACGAATATTCACTGACGTTTTAATTATTTGCCTTATAGGAAATATTACGATCGAAGAATTGTAGCCCGGGAGCTTGGGAGCCATAGGAGATTGAATTGGAGCCTGATAGCCACACAAATCCTAAAATGTGCTCCATGAAACCTTAGATAAAAGTGTGAAGTTGTTCTCTTCGCTATTCAAACAAAACGCTGTTATGTGCATTCATATAAGAACGAAACTGGAACACCCCGTGTTCGAAGGATTTTTCATCGCTAGAACGACCACGTATTTCGTGGCACAGCTTTGGTATGAGCATCTTGAAATCAGATTCCACCGAAAATTTCCTTGAATGTTGCAACGCCTCGCGATCTCACCGGCTACATTAGGCCAGTTGTAATGTGTGCCAGAAAGTAATCAATTAAAAACTGAGTTAGTGAAGTTGATTATTTACAACAAATGCGCGAGGCTGCAGCTTGCGTTGACGTCCGCCGTAATAGGCCAGTATACCATTAATTTTTATTCCACTGAAACCCATTTTCTAAATATTACTTAAGTTCGTCGTAGAAATGCCCTTTGTGATTATGCCACAAAATCAAGAGAAAAGCAATTTCGCCTACACTTGTAAAAGGTCTCGCGTTTATTTATGTCATGTTAGAAAAAAAAATGTGTTAATAGACTTTATTTATTATGTGGCAATCATACTAAGAGACCTGAACACGCTCACATCATTATGCGCAATGTTTTATCATTCAAAAATGCGGGAAGTTCCCAGTAAGATGCTCAAAGCTTGGTGCAGCAAAGCTGGTTGATCTATACTCAGCTCGTCGTGCTGCAGCACGGGAATCACAACGCCGGCAGCGATTGGATCCAGCGTGCTTGGCCGAAGAAGCGGCAGCCAAGAGACGGCGACGGGCGGATCCGGAATACGCGCAAAGCTTGCCACTCTGAACCTGTTCGAATCGCTGTCTCGGAGGAAGGGTGTAAGAAACTGTGGCGGTTGCTATGGCGACGGCTCGGCGGCGGCTTGGCTATTTTTAGCACAGGTGGTGGAGGCTTTTTGTTAACAGACGTCTTACTGCCAGCTTTAACATCTGCGCTGTTAAACAGTCAGACCGAGTGACCGATTATTGAGTTTCCACCACTACTAAGTAGTAAAGGAAGTACCACGTATGCTTGAAATAAAGCTGAATATGGAACCCTATGAACAACTAAACACCAGCGAAAGTAGAAACATTTTGGCTGATGAATCTGCATGACAAGCACTAATGTGAAAATATTACGCAGAATAAATAACACAAAATACCGGAAATGTCTTTCTACACACGTAAATGTTGCCAATCCCTGCGCAATATTTTCAAACAAGATAACAGAAGGAATCAGATGCAAATATGAGATTCCTCCTTAGCAAAACATCAGTTGCTCCTGACAGATGTTGTGTATGTTGCTTTCTCGTTTCTTTCCAATAAAATACGAACCAAGCAAGTGGTTGAGGTCACAAGACGTATACGTCTTATAAGACACAGACATACACATAAGCCCTCCCAACTCAAGATGATCTATAAGTTGCGAAATACGAGTGTTTCGCAATACAGCAAACATTCGTTTATTTTTGCAATATTCCGCAAATATCTCGTTGTGTGTGATTTTTCTTTCGTGAAGTTGTAGTAGGTCATGAATGCGCAATAAATGACGCATTCTATAGCTCCACATCGTCAGCTGCTATGGTGCAGTGCTGCTCGAAAATTGCTATATTTTTTTTTACAAACACGATTTACTTTTCTCATATGGTACTGTGGTTTCGACAAATGCATCCACGCGTGTTTGTCGGGTCGCGCTTTCGTTATTCCTTACACGTAACACATAAAGTCATAGCAATAAGTGAAGGACAGTGCAATGAACAAGTATAAATGTGTCGAAAGGAAGTCTTTATCTCACTGGTTATTCTAATGGGCACAAAACACAGAAAGCAGAGGTAAGCTGTCTGGGAGCTATGCCTACGGTTAAGGAAAGGAATTGCTCCACTATAGCAATGTATACGATTCTCGAAAAAAGCTCCAGGGACATCTCGTGTGTGAGCACTGTTATTCATCTAAATTGAGACACTTGACACTAAGAATTTACCCTGACGACAACGCAACTACTCGCCTACGCAGATTTTGCTTCATAAAGCACGTTTCTTTTCTTTTACCTTTAGTTTTCACGGCATAAGAAATCTTCACTCCTTTTTACTGCCTGCTTTCATTATCTTTCAACCCGCGCTGACTCTCTTGCACATCTTTTACGTTCATGTCAATATTTTTCATCATTGTGGTTTATAAGCTTTTACGTATTCTTGCAGAACTCCTTCAGTCATTACAGCCGAAGAAAAGTTCAACGACGTCAGCTTGCCCGTGAGGTAGTGTCCCTTTCTTTTTTTCGCAGCAGTGTACGTCGTATAAAATGTTTTTATTTTCAATTTGTTATTTCTTTACCGTTGTCAGAAAACCTAGCTCTTTTCAATGGCGGTTGTCAAATGAGCAGTGCGCTAATTGGCTCGCTTGTGCAACACCGCCCCCCCCCCCCTCCCTGCTCTCATTTCTATGTCAGCACCCAACTTCTTTTCATGACGCGAAGCGCCCGTGCTAATGACCACACTGGCTTAAACATGAAGCAAAACAAGAGCTACTTCTGTATTCTCGATGTCTGGGTCGGGGTCGACAAGGGAGTACGTACTTCCCAGTCCTTGGCGCCATGCCGCAAGCATAACGAAGGAGAGCGGCAGTATTTTGAATCCCTTGATATTATTTTTTGCTTTTCAGCTTCACTGCGCTGCGGTACTACAAGGCTTGACGACCGTTAGGTGTCACTACTGAATTCTTCTAAATATGGCCAGCTCAACTAAAGTTAGTCCCCTAAGTATAAAGTTCTATGTACTTTCATGCATAGTAATTTACTTGCTATGTTTTTTTTTTCTTTCATGTGTTCATGTCTCTCTCTTCCCTGAACACTCGCGATACGATGGACGTATAACCACTGGTCAGTTCCAATGCTGAATGTACTAACTCCAAAGTTGAAAAACTTGGAGGATGCTTGAGGTTCGCCTTCAAGAGGTTCGCCTTACGCGATAGCGTAATCGGGCCCCGTGCGCATCGTCTTCAGCCGTGCCGCGAGGAAAGGAACATTTGTGCACGTAACACTGACCGTTTCAAACTACCCTCGAATGCCTTCTGCCAGTGGAGTTGCTAAGTGTTCACTACGCCATAATTCTTCTTTTCGCAGAAGGTGTCACGCGCTCCTGCGCAGCTGCACACTTTGTAATGGGTGGGCAGCTTCAAACCACCCACTCGTCGCGAAATTCACATGTTTTGACGCCTGGTGCGGCCCCGCCACGGTGGTCTAGTGGTTATGGCGCTCGACTGCTGACCCGAAGGTCGCGGGATCGAATCCCGGCCGCGGCGGCTGCATTTTCGGTGGAGGCGAAAATGTTTGAGGCCCGTGTACTTAGATTTAGGTGCACGTTAAAGAACCCCAGGTGGTCGAAATTTCCGGAGCCCTCCACTACGGCGTCTCTCATAATCATATGGTGGTTTTGGGACGTTAAACCCCAGATATTATTATTAACGCCTGGTGCGATTCTGCGATTCTGTCACGCAACATTCGTGCGTTAAAGTAGACTTCTCCCACTACGCAAAAATTCTTATAGCGTTTTTTAACGAAGCAGTTTAAAGCACTGGCGTCGCTCCGTGGTAGAACGCTTGCTTGCCACGCAGGAGGCCTGGCTTAGATCCCCACTCTGAACTGACATTTTTTTTTATTATTGCTTTATTTGCATCTACCTCAAATGTTCGCTCATGTGTCCCGATTTTTTGTTCACAGTTAACGATGACGCCACCAGACGCCGACACCGGAATTGCTGCGAAACGAGCTCTTTAACGCTATCGTGCTAATCTAATTAGCCTTGTACAATGTTGCTGTTAGTGGTGGCAGAGGTGAGAAACAGTAAAGTTAGACGAGAAATGTAACGATTTCTTTCTTTGTGTTCTCATGTTTTTTTTTTCCTTTCTGATACGCTGCGCTGATGTTTCTCTCCACAGTAGCGTTGCCCTTGTGTACCATCACCTCCTCCAAACCCGGCCGCGTTATGTTTTCTTCTGTTTAGTTTTTTACATGTCTTCGGCGCGGTGCTCTGATTTTCATTAAGCCGAACGGATCCGAGTTCAAGCCTACATTATCAGCGCTAAATGAAGAAATAAAGAAAACGCCCATGTGAGACAAGGGTGCCCACATTTAGAAAGTCACGTTCTAGATAAGTGCCTGGGAAAATGGCAAAACTCGACGGAATAGTGCCAGTCATTGAACAAGAATATTACTGAACACGAGGAGCTAGCGCCACCCAGTAATGCACCTGGTAAACATTTGGTGAAAAGAGGCGGTACATTTCAAAACTTAGCGATGCGTCCTTTTCAATACTGCGGTCATTGTGTACTGATCGGCGTATGCGGCCTCTTTTTGTCAGTTTTATTCACTAGCATTAAGGGAAAGAATATAGGTGACGTTAGTTTGTGCGCAAGTTAATTTACCTCCATTTTGAATTCTGCTCTCTTTCCGTACACCGCTCGCAATAACGTTACATGAGACCCCATTGGCGAGGTCTCCAGAATATATGAGATGACGTTGGACGTTCCTTCGTGTCGTTAGTAATGGCCCCAATAACTTTTTTTTGCACTCGTTGCATCTGTTTGCGTCCTGTAAGCAGTTCAGTCAGTTTTTTATCCAGCAGCACGACGTAAATCGCTTTGTATTAAATTATGAAGTATTAAATTACCCTATATTTACTAGCACCTACCAGAAATTGTACAACATATAATTCTGTTGTCTTGACCTTGAACGAAGGAACGGAGCTATAGAACTAGACGAAGACCGGAGGACACAAACACGGCTCTCCGTCTTGTTCTAGCGCTGTTTTTTCGTTCAAAATCAGTATCTACCAAGCATCCCAGGCAATTCAAGACGCTAATACAGTCTTGGCTTTACGTCAGCGGAGTTACTAATTAATAATTTCAGTTGTTTTACGTGCCAAAACGACGATATGATCATGATGTACACCATAGTGAAATGCTCTGCAAAACTTGACCATATGGTGTTCCTTAACGTGCGCTGACATTGCACCGTACACGAACCTCTCGATAGAGAACACCGCGGCTGGGATCGAACCCGCGAACATCTGTCCCACAGCCGAACACATTAACCACTGCACTACCGCGGCGTACCAGTGGAGTTAGCAGGCCCTTGGAACAAATGTATGCCAATTTGATGTGTTTGTTATCAGTCCACTGTATTTCGTGGGGGAATAGGCCATACTTGAACGTCACTCAATGTATGTAGTCGGCGAGGTACCTTTTCATGGTACCATGAAAAAAAAATGCGTTCGACAGTCTACACATTTTGAGACGCCTTGCAAACATTCTTCGTCAACACAAAGTGGTTTCAAATTGGCGTATTTTAACTCCGCGACTTGATCTGTATGCGTCCGAAGCAAGTTGCACATGGGTAATTTTTATTTGAAGGTATTCATTTCCGCGTAGGAATTTCGTAGCGGAAGCACAATAGATGCAGATCTTGTTTCGCTGTCTAGCCGATTAAGCGCAACCTTACAGCGTAGCATGTTCGCAAGACCTCTTTGTTATTTAGTATCTGAGTTAAGTATGCGGGTCTGACGTAAGTACAGAGAACGAAGATGTGAATGTAGGCTTGCCTACCGAAATGGCGTGCCTGAAAAGACATACACTAATGTATCAGCTTGACAGCCTAGCTTTATCTAAAGAGCTCTAATCGGTGTCGATTGCTATAATGGTGGCGTTCACAGTTGCCAGCACCATGTACCGCAAATGACCTGCTGCAACCTGTAGCGATTTTACAATTCTGGGGATGGAAATTTGCGCGCTTTCTAGACTCATCTGTTCTCTGTAACAATGCACTGCACCGTACGTTCACAAGGCTTCTTTACTGAGCCCTGGCTAGCTTGAATTATAGATAAATAAATATATAATACCAGTAAGAGCGAACTAGGGTCATACCAAAACGAGGGTCTCATGCATGATTCTTGTTTTTGTATTATGTTGACCTTGAACCGTTTATTAGGAAGCGCCTTCACATATATTTACCGCAATTTCCTTCTTATGCACTCTATTGCGTTAGAGGCCGGTGGAAGCAGTGTAGATGTTTGCACATTGATGGTAGAAACCCAAAACACGAGCGCCTGAGTGAAATCTGGATCGCGCATTGAAAACTGCCTCTGTGCGAGATAATACTCGCACACGTGAAGTTTACGTTATCCGTACAGCTTCTAATTTTTTGTCGCTGATCGCAATTTTTCCAGCTTCATATTGAAACAAAAAAAAAAGTTGAATGAAGAGGTTTTATCCAAAGTTGCCATGAATTGTACAATAATATTATTCTAACATTTTCTAAATATAGCATTGAATAACTCTATGCGCCTTCAAGTGATTCTGCATTAAATGTTTTCGCGTGTCGTTTAAAAAACCCGGTCCTCACCCAACACACGTACATAGCAACATAATAGTCTTATGTTTGTGAGCGTATTAATCAAACCATTTTGTTCGATTTCACGCAAGAGATTTTAGGTTTGCAATAAGTTCTCGGAATATGTATCACAACACAAAGAATAGTTAAAGACTATCTTTTCCTTGTGCTCGCTCATATCTGACTTTATAAGGTAGTGAAATCCGAGCTTTTCCTGCTTGTCCCTTCAAAGAAACACATAATTGTTGGGGCTTTGCGTCCCAAAACCACAATATGATTATGACGCACGCTGTAGTGAAGGGCTCGGAAAATTCCGACTACCTGAGGTACTTTAGAATGCGCCTAAATCTACGTACACGGGCCTCTAGCATTTTGGCTCCATTGAAATTAGGCCGCCGAGGCCAGGATTCGATCCCGCGAACTTCGGGTCAGCATTCTACGACCACGGCGGGTCCTTTAAAGAAACAGTACACCTAAGATGTGGTTTAATGCTTCATATCTTATCTTGGCTGTAAAATGAAGAGACAGACGCAAGGCACGAAAAATTCGGCGAAATATTTACACAAAGTTGATCGTCTCAAATGGCACCGTTCAACGAAGAAAAAGATGGGGCAGGCTCGGCACCGAGTTATTTTAGCATCCGCGGCCGCGATATATAGTATACTTGTCCAGGCCCACAATTTGTTCACCTATTTATAGCAGTGTCACTTGCCTTTTCAAAGACGCCTGTGCTTAAGAGCGCAGGAAAAAAATATAGTTTGCCATTTGCGAGGAGTTTGCCAGAACCATTTGTTATTTACCAGTTAGGACATCCTATAAAACACAATTGCAAAATGTGATCAGCAGGTTTTTTTTTTTTCTCTTCCGGAAAGAGAAGATATTGCTGCTTTATTCTTACCCTAAATTTCTTCAATTTATGCAGGCTTCTGAGCTTATATAGTGCTACGCATTGACATTTTTACTGCGGTTCAATGCAGACGCCGTCTGTAACTTGAAGATTCCAAGAGCATTGAACGGGACATATTTTTCGTGTTCAGAGCATCTGCCAAGTAATCTTCTCTCAATGTAGTTAATTGAGAGAGTTTATTTGGATAGTGTACGGGGCATAACGAAATCACACGGATGTGATGCAGGGCCCGTACACAGAAAATATTTTACGCTAAAAATTTTCGTGAGTGAAGATTTGAGCCAGTCACGATGCGGGACATATCATTTGCCAAGCCGGCTGACTAATAGGGAAGCGTACTTACGAAAGAGAAGTTTTGTGCATTCGGCCCCAGAATTTTATTCACCTAGGTCTAGCGAAATCCTGAACACTGCCATAAATTTAGTGGTTGTCACGGAGTTCTGAAAATTATTTACAATCAAGACACATTTCTGACCATAATTTTAGATCTGAAGGAGTTCTGGAAATTATTTACAAACAAGACACAAATTTGAAATTCACTCACCGAGAAAATGCCTTGCTCTCACAGTCGTTGGTCTTCGAGCTGCGGTATTCTCTTAGCACACTTTTGCGTTCCAGCCGATCTAGTTCTGAAAAGTTATTCGCGCACACTCGCTTCCTGATATCCTTTTTTTTTTTTCACCGAATCACCACTGTGCCCGAACGTCTACAAGTCGTCACTCGAGCCGCCGCACACTGCGAAGGTGTCCGTTGTCCCCTGTTGCAGTACGGCGTACTTCACTGCAAAAATCAGCACATAGAAAAAAAACAAGCTCAGAGTGCGGAATATCTGAAATCACATTTCAAAAGAGAATAGCAGCGTTCGAGAGCGCGAACGAGTAGAGGATGCTGTTTTCCCAATTACAAGCGCGAAAAGAATTTGTAATAAGAACGTGGTACAATTTTACGACTTCAACCTCGCAACTAGAACTATTAGCTTAATTTAGTGGAGTAAATTTGTAGGCCCCCCAAAAAACACCACGCAGTTGATATCCCGAATTACACCATCAGTGTCACGCTCCCAAAGCACTTTTTTCCTGAGTGATTTCTTTTTTTGCTTTCCGCAAAATACGCAGCCTTCGGTCCCTCCCACAGATTATACAAATCGATGGAGTTATTATTGATATTGGTAGTTATAGAGACGTCCTCTGATTGCATTTTCAAGTCACAGTTTTCAGCATCCTGCGCAGGACAGATTCCTCTATCACATCTTTTAGATCGATATTTCCTTGCCTGTGTTTGCACGACAGAAACATTCAGGCGAAAGAAATAGATAAATATGTTGACAGCAAATATCGCAATGGAAAATGTCGGAAATACAAATGCCTTATTTGATCTATCGAAAAACGTCATCGTGTAAACCCCGGTACGTCCAGACTAGCGAAAGGGTTAAGCCGAAGTTTCGCGTCTTGCAGCTTAACAGCCGGAGAGGAAAGAGGCTAGCATAAAAATATAAAACATACTTCCTAGTGAGGTACAGCATATTTCAAGGTTCAGGCAATACCGGCTTTCTTTTTCAAAACGTCACAAAGTGGGGGAGAATTAAGCCAGCGCCGCAGTCTTACGGCGAATAGACTTACAAATAATCCCTGACCCGCTCGCAGGAAAATTTTCCAACTGCTGCTGAAAGCGTTCGGCATCAAAATATCGAACAAAACTTTTTTTACACGATATAAAAGTCACGCAAGAATAAATACTTACGTCCCATAACTCCACAAGTCCGTTTTCCCCACAGAACGCAGAGTCAGCGCAAAAGTTACGAATCCACGCCAACTTTCTTCGTGCCAAAGAAACAAAAAAATTACGTCAATAACCGGTGAAACGAGTCGAAAAGAGAACCGGTGTATCCAAACTGCGGAAAATTTTTTTGACTGCAGGTAATCCACTTTATCCGCCGAAAAATAATCTTCGACGATAACCGCGGGTTGAAGGCGGGGTGCGGCGACGCTGAAGATGACGGGACGTTTTTTTCCAGTGAGCTCTCAGCGCATCCGTCCGACGCGACGTCCGCGCTCCAACTCCCGGCACGGGATCTCAACGCGCGCTCGGAGCGCTCGGGGTTCGAGAAGCGAGCGGCGCGCTCTCCTGCGGCTCGCGCATGCGCTCTCGCGTTCTTGGACTCTGAGGAGAGTGAGGATGGGGAGAAGACGACCGACGAGGAGGGTGTTATAGCGGTGTGGGATGTCTGCAACAGCTTTTACTTCTATACGAAGCGAAAGAGGAGATTCTCTCGTGATGAAAGGAGAAGAGTGAGCGCGCTCGCTCGCGCGTAGTTTGAGAACCGCTGCTTTTGGTCTTGCCGGGGGTAAAAAGAGAACGTGCCTAATGAAGCGTACGTACGCCGAGAGATTTACATTTTCTACGAATGGGAAGAAGAAGCGCTCGTCCCATCTTCTTGTCTTTCTACGTCCGTCGTTTTTTTTTTTCGCTCTGATTTTACTTTAAGAGTGTGAATCAACTCGCCCAGCAAAGCATTCTATTAGAATAGGAAGAAGCCGATGCCACCCGGTCAGTGGCGTACCCGAGAGATCGGTCAGCGGATCGAGCTTTTCATGAATTCGATCCTGCTTTTGTGGGAACCACTGTGAAGTGTTTCTGCGTGAGTTAGAGAGGAAGTGTCGAACAAAAGGGCACGATCAGTAAGGTTGTGTCGATTCATTTCCCGCAAAACAGCAACACCGACAAAAAGAAACGACAAATTGGGGTCGTGTCGGGCATACGACTCAGCGGGATCCTGTCTTCCGGAAAGAAAAATGTGGACAAACGAAAGTAGATGAACTTACAAATAATCGCAAATGTACGTAGTAAAAAAACATGGGTTTGAGAACTTGTGACGGATAATCAGCCATTCATAATCATAGAAAAGAAAGAATGACGGGATATGGGGGGTGAGCGAGGGAGTTGTGCGCTTTGAGCATTCTTTGTTATGTTTAGCGAATTTTTTTTTTTAATCTCTAGTTGACTCTTCTCTTAGATGTCTTTTTGTGTCCACCCATGTCGTGCCATCCGGTGTTTAGGAAGAGCTACATTGAATTAAATGATTCGAAGCTATTTGATAACACTAATGAGGCGGTGGCGATAAGATCACGCGGAGCCGCCATTGGGCGTATTAGCCGCAATCGTAGTTTCTTATATCCGTTTTATTTTATTATTTCATTCTTCTTCTTCGCGTGGTCCTACCTGCTCCGCATTACAACCCCTTCGTCGTACCTACGCTGTCCAACGTGGCAACTGCAGCACATTCAGAGCGTCGTTTTGTAAATTGAACAAAAGTCGATGTGTGCGTCAGCCGCGTGTGCTTCTGTTCTAAACGCGCATTCTAGCCAATGGCTATGCTTGACATATCATTAGGCAAGGGGACCAGCCAATGGCAAACAGGCATATTGCGAACGAATAGCCATGAGAGCCCTGTTCCTCAACTTTCGTCTACTCGTTGCAGGACATGTCGCAATGTCTTACAAAAAGGTCAGTTTCCCCTTTTGCATATCGGTCGAGTTGTTCAGTAGAGAGGATATTCGACCTTTACGAGGAATAATGTTGGTTTACCTGCGACTCAACCATTTTTTTTTATGTCTCTTGTATGGGTATAACGATGGTTGCCGGTCCCACCTGCTTATGCGCTCTGGAGCACAGACAATAGAAGAACGTGTTTGTGAGCGAGTTGGTATTTGGTAACAGACATTTTTGTAGCACTTAAGCACAATCACAAAAGAAAGAAACGTATGACGACGGGATGTCGTCGTGAGTTTCTTTCTTTTGTGATTGTGCATAAGTGCTACAAAAATGCCTGACAGACCGTAGAGTTTGTCTTCCAAACGATGGGCTTGTCTTCAAGCGTAGACAATGCCGGTCATGTTGTGTTGAAATGTTTCCTGTCGCTTTTTATTTTGCTTCAAAACCCAATGAACTGCCCACAAACGTTTCTCAGAACTGGTTATTGGGATAGTTCTGTCTTCAGCCTTGCGCTGTTTGATTCGCTGAACGATATCATATGCGTTGAATTCGTCTGCGATGATCATCTACTTTGAACTCCGGTAAAACGCATAGTTACATCCACTACTAAACTTTTAATTAAAAACAACTAGGTCTTTATACTTAAAATCTGTGCTGTCCACCTAACGTACGTTAAACAAAGAAAAGCAAACGATCAGTTAAGGGAGGCTTAAGGTGAATTTCTAGAACTTGATAAGGAACACTTCTCTGAAGCGAGCAATCTACAGTGCCGAAACTTGAGCTGAACCTTCATATAGCTAAAGCGGAACTTTCATATATAGTTACGAAGTTCGGCTGCTCGAAAATTTGCATTCTGTGCACGCGAAACTGTACAATACAGTCTCAGTTTATGTTTTTGTTTTCTTTTTTTAACGATTCACCTAACCCATACATATACTGACACAGCCCATACCACAAAGTGAATACAAATTTGAATCGTAATGTTCTACAAGAACAATAAAAATGTAATCTAATTTTTCTTCCTCGTTAACTATAGGGATTTCAACATCCCGAAGGACAAACATTCAATATCTAACCAGTACCCTAACCCAATCTGCTTAAGGCCTGCAAGTTCTGATTTCAAAATTGCGCCCTCCTTTCTGTGAAAATTCTTCTTTTTTTTAAAGCTGTATTGGAACATAAGCTGCGGCTGTGGAATATGAAGCGGAGACGGGAATCTAGAGTACTTTCTACACTTCACTGCAAACGCAAACTAGCCGAATTGGGCGTTTTAAGGGCTACAATCCTCCTTAATACTACCTTCATCTGGACAGTACTACCTTAGGGTGTAATGAGGTGGGTGTAATAAAGTTCTGCGTACTCAATTTTACTTCGTTAAGAAATTATGTGGAACAAAGGAGGTAAATTCACTATCTGACGCCATTCGTCGAATGGAGTTAGAGGAACAAAAAACTCCCATCTCATTTCCTCTGGCATGTTTTCTCTTTTTTTTTCTGAAGCTTTCCATAACGCCTTCAGTGCTGGCGGGCATGCATGCAGCTGTGCGGGGGAAAGAAGTAAAAGAAAGAGGCGGCATGCTTCAGCGCACTAAAAATCCCTTGCACAGATAGCCCAGAGAAAGAGATATACGAGACCCTCCGAACGGCTGGAGAGGAAGCGAGGTAGCCCTTTGGCCTTGCCGGCTGCAGCCTACAGCGGCCCGCCCCCGCCAGGTCAAAAGCAAGCCAGACGAGGCGCTACCGAATGGGACAAAGCTTCGCGCCGCATGCGCGCGCGAAGAAAAAAAAAACAGAAAAAAAGAAAGAAACGTGAGGAGGGAGTCGTTCCCGCGGCGGCGCGATCGTCGTAGCTAGGCCGCCTAGGCCTTGTGAACGCCACTTCTCAAGTGATCAGCTGTGTCGGTCGTGTGCGCGCGTTTTGTGCCTGCAGCCTCACTGTGTTCTCGCCGCTGGATGTGATATGCGTGGTTTGACGACAGTGCGACATGCTGCGCTGCGAGTGCGATAATCGCGACGGCCCGTCGACTCAAGCGAGCGTGCCGCTGTGCATTACCAAGCAGATGATGGGCACCCTGCGTGCTCGGCAAATAGCTCGGCACAGTCAGGAACAAAAATGGTGAGTAATACTGATGTTCTCTCTCTTTGCGAGCCCTTATCGTCGCTTATGCACCTGTAGATGACCTTCTGCACATTGCGTCGCTTGAAAAGTGCTATGAAAAGCAAAAAAAAAAAGAAAGAAAAGAAAATCGGCATGTCAAGCTTGCGAAATGCCCGCCAGCGCACCATGAGCGTGGCATGTAACCCATGATGCTGTACATTACACGCATGTCATTCATTGTTTTCATGTTACCAGCTGTCATTTATGTACGTGATACAGTCACGTCACGCTATACCAGTCATGGTATGATATCAAGTTAGAGAACCGGACGCGAGTGCACCAGTCTCCATGCCGTAAATGACATACATGTCGTTATTTTCATGTTACTATATGTCATTTATTCGTCGCACAATCACGTCACGCTATATCAATTTAGGTGTATGTCAAGCTAGCGAACCGGCCGCGAGCGCACCATGAGCGTGGCGTGTGTACATGACATGCATGTCATTATTTTCATGTTGCCAGCTGTCATTTATGTTGGACGTACAGTCACACTGCACAATACCAATTTTGGTTTATATGAAGCAGGCAAAACGGCCACTAGCGCCCCCGAGACCATGTTGTAAAAATAACGCCATACATGACAAGAGTGTCATGATTTGCACGTTAGAAACTGTCGTTTATGTGCGTCATACGCTCTTGTGACGCCATACCTATTTTGGTAAATATCAAGTTAACGAAACAGTCGCAAGAGAACTAAGAGAGTGACGTGTAAATCATGTTGTTAATGAAATGCATATCATGATTTTCAAGTTAAGACCCATCATTCATGTTCTTCATGCAGTCGTGTCATGCCGCACGAATTTTGGCATACATCCCATTCATGAAACACTCACACGAGCTACGAGTCGTAGGCGGCTAGATAGATAGGTAGATAGATCCGTTCAAAGTCGTGGAAGTGTTTAACAAATGCTTCGCATTTAAGTCGTTAAACTCGGATAGCAATGATGTGTGATACATGTTTTGGAACTTCTGTGAATATCACTCATGCTTCATACGACCAGTCAATCGACCCAGGAGTGCACCCTGATAAAGGTGTTTGCACGATATAATTTTCTTGCCTGCGATAAAGCATGAATGAGGCATGATGCTTTCAGGGAATATACATTAGAGCAAAAGGCCACGGTTATCACATTGTCACATGATGGAATGTGCATAAAGGACAACTTTGTTTTCGATTTATTCTTTTCTCCAACTTCATTTGTTTGTTTTAATCCTTCGTCATCGTGTCAATTTGCGCACATTGACATGTGACAAGACCGTGCGCTCTCATTTTGCAGCATCTACCTTGGATGCAGTCAACTACCCTGGACATCTTTCTCCCGCCAGGCAACTGTGAGAACCCACCGAAGCACAGATTGTCAGGAAGTGAAAAGACTTTTCAGCAACAATTTTGCATTGCGCACTCTGCCCGTCTCCTGAAATAGCATATTAAGGTACATAAGCACTGTACCTTCATACATATGCATCAAGGAACAGTGAAATAGCATATCAAGGTACATTAACATCATTAGCTTGGATTAATTTAGCTAGAACGAATAAATCATGTTAAAGCTATACAATGACGGCCATATCATGTGACAGACATCTGCTAAGTGCAGTGTGTATTGTGAAGCACATGCGTTTTATGGTATTGAATGAATGGATAAATGTTTATTCCAGCAAAATACAGGAAATGGGCCTCAAGTGAAAAGAGACAATGGTAGCTTGAGAAGTGCACAAGGCCCAGTAGAGCAAAAATAGAGAAAGAGCAGCAGAAACGTGTGCACGTTCAAAGGCAAAACATATACGCATACAAAAGAAGCAGGAAAGACAAAGCAGAAGAAACGTGCACATTCAAAGGCAAACACCTACGCCATCTGCAAAGTGACAAAATCAAAAAGGGTGAACATTTACGCTAGTGAAAACAATGAAAATCAGAAAACAGTGAAAACAGAAAAGAAGGAACGGCCATTCAACGGCATGGAAGGAATGCAACTTCATTGGTCACGTATCAACAGTGGAATTTGCCAAGGCTACATGTGCATATTCTTGGCCATTAGGAGATGTGCAAGGCTAATTTAATCGCATTGATATAAGTCAGCTGTTGAGTCTGTTGAACCAGATTGTTGAATCATCTTGTTTATTCCCTCTCGTTAATTTGCTGTTTTGCATTATGTTGCCAAAGTTTTCAAGGTCAATACATAGTATCATGACTGTTGACACAATTTGACAAGGTGAAAGCGCCCTTATTGTGCCCAGGCCTTAGTTTATCCTCACTAGAAGTGCGCTGTTTATTTTTGCCATGGTTCAGTGCCAAGTTGCCCAATCTTCACTCCTAAACAGAGTAGGTGCGGTTAATCAAGACCTTGCTAACATTCACAACCCTTTTAAAGTGTACTTATAATGATAACTTTACTGACATCAAAAACTACCCACATAATGGTAAACATGGCAAGAGTACACTTCTGGTGGTGTTTCGCATTTTTTTACATCCGTTTGTTTTTTGCCCTGTGCACACGAAGTGAAACACTCACAAGGAAATACATAGCAGCATCTCAATTTTGTATTTATTTCATGTTTTGACAAAATGTCTTCAATAAGGATAGTCAAGCGCGAATCTTCGGTAAGACAATTCATTCTTATGTATACAGAAATCTTAGTGGACTTCTTTTTGGTGTAATTTTCAGGAATACACTTCTGGCAAAGCAGCAAGTGTTGCTTGCCCACCAGTCTGTGTTCAAGTCAAGTGTATTGTGGGCATGAGTGTCGGCAGGATTTTGTCTTGGGGGTGCAAGGCGGTGTAACGTGTCGGCCTGTTGAGCAGGAGAGCATTGGTGTAGCTTGGGTGGGGTCAAGTGCTGGTGTGTCTTGATGGCGGCAGGTGCCCTTCGTGCAAACCCCTGCCGACACCCATGATTGTGGGAACACTCTGATGTGCCTCACTTTACACTATGACGAACAGCTCGTACATCTTACCACATTTCGGCCAACACTGGTATTGATGCAGTGTGTTATGCGTAATACTGCGTGCAACCTTTCTGATATCGTGTGCATTTGAAAATTTCGCATTGTTTAAAAAGATGCTGGGTGGGCCCAGTGTTATTCAGCAAACATAAGTCTTAACAGGGGCAGTTGGGCGAGTTGGTGTATATTCATAGTTAAAGAGGGTGCAAAAAATCACAGCACAGAGAAATGAAGGGGACAGGATGACGCGCTACTAGCAACTGAAGTTTAATCGAAACCACAGAAAGATGTAAACACACAGTACGGAAAAATTACAAGACTAAACAATCACACATCCACAGAGGAATGAAGGGGGCAGACAGGGCAGTGCGCTACTAGTAACTGAAGTGTAATCAAAACAGAAAGATATAAACACACATGACTAAAAAAGCCGCACATGTTCAACTTCAGTTGTTAGTAGTGTGTCGTTCCGTCCCCTTTGTTGCTATGTGTTCTGATTTCGTTTTCACGTTTTCCTTACCTATGAAATGAACTCCTGACTGTTTCACAGTCTCTATATATGTGTGGTCAATTTTGATTCATCCTCATGGCATATCAAGTCCTAGGATCTAATGTGCAAAGCGACCAGTCACTATTTACAGGAATTTTTTTATTTAGTGCCTGTGATTGCCTAATTGCAAGTTGACGTTGCAGCCATGGTGCTTGGATTATTTTCAATGTGGTAATTATGCGTAAGCCATCAAGTGAGGAATTAAGGATGAACTTTTGAGTTACAGATGGCACTAGCTGGCATAAAAACATTGAAGCATGGCTGTACTTGTTATGCATATTAGAAGTATTGGTACATTGCAGTCATGTGATTATGCCGACAAGTTCCCAAGCACAATTCCAGAAATTTACGATGGCTTCCAGGTATCTGTGAGTAAATATGTACAGCAACATATGAAGGCAACCTTGTAATTTTGTGGGCATTGCTGAATGCTTTTATGCACCTTGGTAAGTGGACCTACAGTCAACACCACAGGTCTATTTTGGGCTTTTTTGTCGGAAACTCAACTCCAAAATCATGTGCGACATGTTTTGATGCCATAGGGTAAACTAGTGCAATAAAAAACTGTACAATTGCCTGTCTACACGGTTTCATATTTCCTAAAAGTGATGCTAGCCTTATTGTACTAATTAGTTGCCTTCGTGTGTAGGCTGACACCAAGTTCCTTGAATAGCTTATTTTTTTGGATTCTACTTACATACTGGCACGGTGAAGTGCCCACGTTAGTGCACATCATAAAATTTTACACCTTGCTTTCGTATTGCTTTACTGCTGTGAATTATGTATAGTGCTTAGGCTGTACTGTATATGTTGTTCCACGTGTTCAGTTTTGGGAGTAGGTTCTGTGCACGACGATGGAAATATATACCTATACCCTTACATTGACACGAGAAGAGCTGCTGTTTTGATTCCAATAAAATGTTGCAACCACTGGTTTTGTATCAATTGAAGTATGACTACTTGTCGTGCATGCAAATTATGAAGAAATGAATTTGTGCTTGCAAAACAAATTGCTGAAACACTGCCTGCTCAATGTAACTGCTTGTGTTTTATTACCAAACACATTGAACAGATGATTCACAGATTATGACACATTGTAGAATATAGGCAACAGAAAGACAAAGTCATCACTGTGTTCTAACGTAGATTGGGTGATCTTTTATCAATAGTAGCATAATTGAAGGTTGCTGTTGTATAAATAAAGTTTAACGTAGTGTGCAGGTGGACGAGGGAGTGCACATATGATAGTTTTTCCAGTTTTCTGCATGTTTGCTACAGTCCTCGCGTTTCTGTGTTACAATTGTGAAATTCTGAATTGCAAACAAGCCAACCTCTCTGCTGCTGTGGTGAAGTAATTCAACAGAACCATATTTTCTCAAGAACAGCTGTTCCATTGAGGAAGAGGGTAATGCTTTTTTTTAATTGGTACTGCATCATCTGTCTGAGGGGAGGGCCAAGTACTCATGGACGTTCACAAGAGAGAAGTGCAAGTACATTAACTTTTTTCTTTTTTTTTTGTGGGAGACCTGTCACTGGTAAACTGGGGAGGTTGTCCTTGACCTTGGGGCACGCGTTAGGTATTCGCTTTAACGCGGTGGCGTGATGCTTACCAATAAAAGCTAATTAGTAAGAAATGTAGGTAGTATCCTAGTATGAAAGCAAATAAATACTGAATATGCGTTATAGAGAATCGCTGAATGCCGTGCTAAAGCGTGCATTGCGAATAAGCGCTAATTGCGGAAATAGATAAGCGTTCAGCTGCTCAGAAGGCGCTGCTCGCGGCTGCACGGGCGCATTCAACGCACTTTATGTAGGCGCGGTTACATAGTCCTTGTAACTCTGGAATTTTCTGCGTGTGTAATTTTCATATGCGAACGCAGGCGGTCCGCGCTAAATGGTGCATTGCGAATAAGCGCTAATTGCGGAAACAGATTTTTGTTCAGCTGCTCAGAGCGCGCTGCTGCCCCTGCGTGCAGCTCGCGGCAGTACGCGCGCATTAAATGCACTTAATGTAGGCGCGTTACAATGTTCTTCTAAGTCGGGCATCTGCGTGTGTAACTTTCATATGAGAACGCAGGCGGTCTTCGAACCGCTCATAACACGCTGCCGCATCTGGACGCGCGCAGTTCGCGGCTGCAGAAATAACGAAAATTGCTCCACAGCATACGCTCATGGAATGCACATACGTTCGCTCATCTGAAGATACCTTTGTCACGCTGGTATTCACGAATTTAGCGCGAGCGAAGAGGGCACACGTTTAGTTTTTCTAGCGGCACGACACGGTGAACCGGAGAATTCGGAGCCGAGGGTGTTTGCGTCGATCGGCTCGGCCTGCATGACGCCCCACAAATTATGTATTGACCTTCCGCAAGAGCAAACACACGCCGATGGTACAAGAACAGAAGTTCGAAGTTGTGCCGACGGGTTACCAGCCGCTTTGTACATACATTGGTACATATATAAGCCCACGAAAAAAGCAAGCTTGCAAGTGGTGGTGCTGTGGTGTAATGGTTATGGTGCTTGCTTTGAGTGCGTGTGGTCGCGAGTTCGATTCCTGTGTCGTGCGTATTTGTATGCAAATGTCATGATTGTGCATAAGTACTTTGATGTCCATTTTCTATTATGTCCTAGTGATGAATAGTAGCGGAAATTGGCCGGTAAACGTAATATACTGCCTAAAATATACTTTTTTTTTTTTCATTTCGCGACCGCTCTAGGGCCTCGTACAAAAGGAGGCTTTAACAGCTCTCAAAAGAAGCAGAAAAACTCTCAATGCGCTCTGTTCAAGCCCCCAAAATGGCTTACATAAAAACACCAACTTTACCTCCAAAAGGAGGCTTTAAAAGCTCTCAAAAGAACCAGAAAAACTTCCAATGCGCTCCGTTCAAGCCCTCAAAATGAGTTCAATAAAAACACAAATTTACCTCCTTAGTTCCGTGTAATCACTCCCTTAAAGGATGTAAATAAAACCTCCTTTTGAACCTCGTTTTGAAGGGGGTTTTGCGTAGTACCTTTTGGATGCACGTTATGCGTCGAGCCCGAAACTCCCTAAAAGGCTCAAACCCGTTTGCAGTGTTCCTTGTGATACCTCTGTGGCCCAATTTACTAAGTTAATATAATAGTTTGAAGCCTCAGATGACAGGTGGAAGAGGACCAATAGCGAAACAGTTACTGTATTGTAGAAACAGGAGATTAGAGAGACTTTGCAGGTGGTTTCTGTCTGAGTTACTGTTTCAGCAGGACTATTTTGACTCCCCTAAAGCTTTTGATCCGCCGGCGAGCAAACTGTTTCAAAACACTGATGTTTCAAACAAGCGCATTTCCAACAGTTTGCACTGCTCGTTCTGTAAATAGGAATTCAAAGACAAAAACCTCTTTGCCTCATTGAGGGTCACGTTCAGCACGTTCTTCCTCCGCGAATGACATTAATTGTCTCTTACTTTCCTGTAACAGTAAGCATTAGATTTTATCAGCAAAAACACCAGATTGTTCTGATGTGAAATATACCTATTCGCTAATATTTTCATGCACAAAAGACGGGAGGTGGACCAAGGGCTCGTTTCTTTGTTAGTCACAACCTAATGATACCAACTCACAATGAAACGAAGGAAGGTATAGGAGATATTATTTGTAGTCTTTAAGGGTAGTCTAGTAATTATGACATAAACGTAAAAAAAACATAAAGTGGACGAAAAGACAACTTGCCGCCCGTAGGGATCGAAACTGCCGCCTTCGGATAACGCGTGCGATGGTCCCCCAATTGAGCTACGGCGGCGGTCGTTTTCCGGTCCTCTTTCTTGGACATTTTTGAGCATGTCATGCTGGTAGTGTTAGCCGGCGTCGCTAATAGCCATGACGGCGAGTGTAGAACCCTGTACAAACATGCATCTTATGTTTATACTTTTTTTTTTTTAAGCGGGCCAGCTCTAGTGGCTTGCGGCGCGTCGACGTTCTGCGCGTTTGCTTTGAAGCGGCAGAAATTCAACATAACTTGCAAAGAAAGAAGCGCAGTTGCGACTTAAGGGTGTATTTAACTATATTTGGGAGTTTCGCATTTCGGCCACTAAGTTGCACCAATGCACGATGTATATATGGCTGTGATCTCCTTGCTTCTTGCTTCCACGCGCGTATAAGCATGGGTGGCGCCAACCGGCACTTAGAGCGCCACTTTTTGAAGGATGTGGCGCTTGTCAGCACACGTCCGTCGCCTCGGAGCGAGTGGCCAGCATGAGCTCTCAGCGAAGGCACGGAGGCAGAGAGCAAAAAACAACCCGGCGTTCACTATAGTAGAGCACCAAGTTGAGCTAGTTGATGTATGTTCATCCTAAGATGGTTTTAACTGCGCCAGAACAGATCTTTAACTGCGCTAGGTCCTGTGTCTAGAAAATTTGGGGACAGGGCCTTCTCGAATTGGCCTCTGAAGATGCAAAACCAGTCAACGAAAACGAACTCCACCAGTCAACGGCAGAACCCTGCATAAGGCAAATAAATAAAGAAAAAGACGGTGAAATACTAAACATGAGACGCACACACCTAACGGGAAAAGTGCGACGCAACCCGCAAGGCAGGTCTTCGCAGATGGCATGCACCAGCCATAACGACCGAAGGGCACAGGTCGCTACCGCAGTGGTGGGCACATAAGCAATGAGTGCCTGCCCCTAAAAGCAAACCACGGAAGCTAGAACGGATGCCATTAGAGACGGGCATCCGAAAATACGCGCACGCTGCCAAACTCCGGAACATGTGCACCGACTCCCAACAGGCATGCAAACGCATCTTGCACAATCACATCCCACCAGTGGCACGCAAGCTCGGACTGCACTGGAAAAGTGGGGATGCCGTGATGCGAGGCAAGGAACGAGGAAAATGACGTGCCCGCGAAAAAGCAGCAAGCGCCCTTTGTAAAGACGACCGGACGCACAGATATTGACCCGTCGAAACCCATCACACTAAGTGGCCTGGGACACAAATCGGAAACTTACCCTATGCCACACATAGTACATGTTAAAGGGACACTAAAGAGAAACAATCAATTGGTTTAGATTGATAAAGTGTGCTCGGAGAACTCTTGTGTAGTTTATTTCACCACCATAGGTTTATTATTAGAGGAGATAACCAAGTTCAAAGTTTCTTTTTTAAATTTCGCGCCGGACTTTGTAATTCGTGACGTAAAAGGTTTCAAAAATCATTTAACGTATTTTGGCGGCACTGGCTCGACGAAATCTCCACAAACTCGTTATGTCAAATCTCTGGCCCCCTCAGACGACAATGTACTTCGATTTAACCAATTAGGAACTACGTAGACCCAAGCAGGCGCCGTCAAAAATATGTGACGTCACGGCAAATGGTGCGGGAATTCCAAGGTGGCGTCGCCACCTGTATTTTCTTTTTGCGCGTTTTCTCGCTTATTAAGCGTCTTCTCGCAGCAAGCGTGGTGTTTTTGGTAGCGTGGAAGACTACCTTACTAATGCGAGAAAAATCGTTTTGCTCTTTAGTGTCCCTTTAACGCAACAAGAGCAGGTTCTGTTGCGCGTTTAGTACCTTTCGAACTCCTGAGCTGATTGCTCTGTGCCAGCCAGTCTAAGAACTGGCTAACCTCCCTGTCTTTCCGCTTGTTTCTTCTTTCCTTCCTTCTTGATTGCTCTGTGTAATCTTATTATTGTGACATAGACTTGTCCTTAAGTCATAATATTTTGTGTGTATATGTGTATTAGATGTGGGCCGTAGGACAGGTGTTGTGTATAAAGTGAAGCAGTGCCTTGTAGATGTTCTCTGTAATCGAATACCTCTATCATGGCAAATAAGCCTCACGGCACTGTACCAACACCACCTCTTCGGTGAGTTTTAGGGGTCGTAGTCAATTACACGGAGGTGCTTTCTGTAATTCACTGCCTTTATGATGGCGAATAAGCATCACGATACTGTGCCAGGATCACTTCTTCGGTGCGCTTTAGCGGAAGTAGTCAATTACATAGAGGTGCTCTCTGTAGTTGACTATCCCCATGCTGGCCAATAAGTCTTGCAGTACTGTGCCAGCATTACCTCTTCAGTGAGTTTTACTGGACGTCTAGAACGAGATATCATCACAACACAGGAACCAAAGGAGGTACAAATTACAAATTTCAGAACTTTATTGGAAAACACACATGAAGTTAACCTGTTTATTCTTGATGCTTGTCACTGCGTAAGGTTGGTAGATTCATGAACCACGTAAGGATTTACCGTTTAGGGACAAAGAAGCCTCTAAGTTGAACGCTAGGCTCGGAAACGTAGAAACGCCCCATATGATGAGGTATGCGAATACTTGACAGTAGGTTTACGTCTATAAGTTAACTAGCAACTCATAGAAGAAAAGTGCTTGAAAAGTAAGTTATATTTCTTGTCTAAATACTTTTACTGTGGCATAGCAGACCCCTTCTTTTTGAGAAAGGAGACCTTACCATCAACAGCTTGTTGCCCTAAGATATCAGGTCAACTCAAATACATCCCAACTGGCGTCAACTCAACGCTGTGTCAGTGCCTAGTCGTTCTTGTACGTTTTTTATTTGCGCTGCAGTCCTAATCATATTGTACCAGCTACCCCAATCGTCAACCTTACAAAATCGAATGTATTAAATGCGAAGCATTTCTTAGCGAACTTCTGCGACTTTGAGCGTATCTATCTATCTATCTATCTATCTATCTATCTATCTATCTATCTATCTATCTATCTATCTATCTATCTATCTATCTATCTATCTATCTATCTATCTATCTATCTATCTATCTATCTATCTATCTATCTATCTATCTAGCCGCCTACGACTTCGTGCTCCCCTGGCCGTTTCGTTAATCGGATGTATACCAAAATTGGTGTGTCATAACATGGCCTTATTACGAATATAAATGACAAGTCATATCATGAAAATCATGACACGCATGTCATGAACAGCATGATTTACATTCCACGGCCTTTGGGCTCCCTGGCCGTTCCGTTAATCGGATGCGTACCAAAATTGGTGTGTCATAACATGGCCTTATCACGAACATAAATGACAGGTCATATCATGAAAATTATGACACGCATGTCATGAACAGCATGATTTACGTTCCACGGCCTTTGGGCTCTTGCGGCCGTTCCGTTAATTTCATATATACCAAAATTGGTACGGCGTGACAAGAGTTCATGACGAACATAGTGACAGGTCCTAACATGCAAATCCTGACGCGCATGTCATGTGCAGCATGATTTACATGACATGGTCTCGGGGCGCTCGCGGCCGTTTAAATGAAGGGATACATACGAAAACTGGTATGACGAGACATTTCTCTATGACGAACATAACTGACACGTGGTAACATGAAAACCATGATATGCATGTCATGTATGACATGATTTACATGCCACGCTCATGGCTCACTCGTGGCCGTTTCGCTAGATTGATATGCACCAAAATTGGTATTGCGCGCTGTGACTGTATGAAGAACATGAATAACAGGTGGTAACATGAAAACTATGACATGCATGCCATGTATGTCATGACTTACATGCCACACTCATGGTGCATTCGCGGCCGTTTCGATAGCTTGATATACACCAAAACTGGTATTGCGCGATGAGACTGTATGATGAATATTAGTGACAAGTGGTAACATGAAAAACCATAATATTCATGTCATGTATGGCATGACTTACATGCTCTACTCATGGTGCACTCGCGGCCATTTCGCTCCTTTGATATACACCAAATTTGGTATTGCGCGATGTGACTGTATGACGAACATAAATGAAGGTCTTAACATGCGAATCACGTTATGCATGTCATGTACGGTATGATTTACATGCCACTGTCATGGTGCGCTTCCGGCCGTTTTGTTAACGTGATATATACCAAAATTGGTATGGCATGACACGAGTGCGTGATGAACATAAACGACAGGTCATGCATTTATATACCAGAATATTCGTTTCATTGTCATGGTGTACACTAGATTATGCATCCATGCGTGCATGGCAAACATGCGATATATGGTGGACTAGATGCCATGGCATGAATGATTTCATTTGGCTCAAAGACAAACAAGGCGATGTATGCAGCTCTTAGCTGGCTGCTTCGCATTACATCGATTCCCACAGTGCGTGGGATCTGCCGAATTTTTTGTACTGGTATATACAGTGACTCCTCAACAAACAATAGTAGTGGTCAGCAGTCCATCTTTTTGTTCGTTTTGATCTATTACCTACCTGATTCATTTTATATGTGCAAATATGAACGGTATCCAACATCAGAAACCTGCACGCATGCGCAGGGAAGTCAATATTAGCAAATCGACTTACTGTTCTCCTCGAGACAGAGTAGGTATATTTAGTAAACTACGCATCGAGCGCAACTAGCTCTTCTGAGAAAGCTCGTGTTGAGAAACTATTCTCAGTAGATGGCTTATCCATTCGATAAAAGGTCAATGGTTGGTTGATTGATTCTTCCTGCGATACGTAGGAAAGGGCGGGAATAGGAGCACGTGCACACAACCGTTCGTTTGCCCGTGCTTCTTTAGCTCTGTATTTTTTTTCCTACATATAGTAAAGAAAGTGAAGTGTCAAGGATTACTGTACCGTTGCCCCTGCCGTAGGGCTCACGCGAGCCCTCAAGGTCACGCACGGCCGCCGTCTAAACGTTGAATGCCACAGGGGCGCTGAAGGGATTTGACCCCTTCCCCAAAAGGGAGCCGTGCCTCCCTCGAGAGAAGCGATTCTCATTCTTTGTATACGCGAGGACGTTGTCACGGGGCCTTTATATGGACGGCGCCGTGACGTTGCCTTGACAAGGCAGTGCCCCCTCGTTTTTTTCACCGCGTTCTTGGCGCTAGATTGCTTCGGCTGAGCGAATACCCTTTCCGCTGACGACGGCGATCGATTCACGAGAAGTTTATAAACCGTACCGTTGTGCCACCTCGTGGATTCCCTGCAAACCGCGTATCACGAATCGAAACGCGGGAAGGCAGTAACAGGTTGTACGCGAGGGTTTTTGGAAGTGCTGCGGCGTACTTCAGTTTATTTGTTTATTTGTCCACAGCGTCAACAGACATCATCAGGGGAAGAGGCTTTACAGAAAAGGCGAGAGAGAGAGAGAATAGGGATATAAGGAAGACAGGGCGGTTAACCAGGGCCGACCCTGGTAGGCTACCCTGCACAGGGCAAGGAGGTAAGGGGAATAAAAGTTAGAGAGGAGGAGAGAATAGTCACTGTTGCAGCTGACGCAACAGTTACGCGTTGTATATCACAAACGGCGAATCAGTCCGGTATCCCCAAGAAAACGCAGCAGCGCTTTCGTTGGCTTTCAGAGCTCTGATGGGCTGTCCCACGGTCCCGATATCTTCTCGGCAGTGAAAGCGTTTCCGTCCAGGTGATTTAGAGCAGCACGGAGGGGAAGCCTCTCGTTTGCGTTAGTCGGGCAGTAACGCGAAAGCAAGGGAGGAAGATGCAGTGTTATGCCGTCCGCGTCTGGGTGTAGCATTCACCAACGGCTGCTCATTTAAGATGGAGATGGCCGACAGCGCCGAGTGCAACGACTCTGCGGTCGATGAAACTATTTGCACCTCTTGTGTTACAGAAAAGGCAAAAAAAAAAAAAAAACTCACTGGGCCCCTTATGCTGTCGCCTCAGACGACTCGAAGGCGAAAGCCATCTTCCTCTTCTATTTGTTGTCAGTCGATGTACTGATACACCCCCCCCCCCACTCTCCGAATGCTTTTTGCACCCAACGTGGTAGTTCTGCCGACAAGGTCGAAGGCATTGCCAGCTTTCTGCACCTGACGACGTCGCGCGATTACGTCATCACGTGACGTCACCTCATGTGATACAAAGTAAAGTCATGATTGCGTCACAAATTATGCCGCTGTGTGACACCATGATGACGTCATATGATGACGTCATCACGTGATGATAATTTTTTGCATCATTCGGGCTGACGCCGACGCCGCGGGACGCTGACGCTGCCGACGATCAATTTTCGAATTTGAAGAGACATCTAAGGTTTTCGCCTTAAAAAGCACGATATAGTGTCGGCCACAAGACTAATCAACCACAGACGCTGACTGATTAATCACAGCCTGTCGCACAAGTATCGCTGGTATACACACACATATACCTGTATGTTCTGGCATTTGGAAAGAACTCGGTGCATTACATGGGAAATATGCTATACCATCTTCTCCGTGTTGTCGCTTGTGCGCGTTTGGGTTAGGGTTCGTATTGTATGGCATTTTGTGCAGGTCGTGTGTGTCTTTTTTCATTTCGAGAACATATGCTTCGCACTGAGAAATGCTTCCGCCCTGTGGAGCTTACCTTGTTCCCAAACAATAGTCACGTTCTATCTTGCGTACGCTTTTTTCTCCTTTAACTCTGCGAGTTCGGTGTTCTTTCAGGTCTCCCGTACGGCATGTGCTTCTCTGCGTGACAGAGCGTTCTTGATCATGGTAAACAAAGTATGTACAGTGGTCCCGAAACTATGTTATGCATTTTTTTCTTGTACGCATAATGGAGAGTGCTTGTCTCGCTTTGACCATCAGAATGGCATATACTCCCTGGGTTGGTTACACCTACAATCAGTCTACCGCTCCACAATACAAATAAGGAGGACGACAGAACCTATTCAGATTGAAGCAACCATGTTTGTCTTGGCTAGCCTGATTTAGTTTGGAGTTCTTCGCTGTAAAATGAAAGATACAAGTACGAAGGCAATAACAGACGTAGGACAGTGTGGGCAAATATGCGTGCATGAAAATGCACTACTGACAGCTTGATAAATAGATGCAGTGGCGGGAGTTCAAGCATCGGACAAATAAAATCGATTACATTTCTGTGGACAACAAACGCGGCGTAAGGCAGTCTGGACAAGTTTTATGGAGCGCGTTACGATATACGCATCACTCAAGGAAGTC
Organism: Rhipicephalus sanguineus; assembly: GCF_013339695.2. Taxonomy (NCBI): domain Eukaryota; kingdom Metazoa; phylum Arthropoda; class Arachnida; order Ixodida; family Ixodidae; genus Rhipicephalus; species Rhipicephalus sanguineus. The sequence goes on from NC_051184.2 coordinate 50,313,535, forward strand.
TTGATGAGTTTTGGGACGATAAACCCCCGATAGTATTATTAGTATTGTGGAAAGGAAGTCTTCATGGAAAAAAATTTTGAGCAGGGTGTGTTTCTGAAATATCGCTGGGAATTGTTAAACAGAGAACAGGGAATTAGAAGGATGACCATTCCCGCAGTGAAATGAATTGAAGGTATGCGAACACCCGCACTATCCTCACTCCTAATTTGTGAAGGAAGGAAGGAAGGAAGGAAGGAAGAAGGAAGGAAGGAAGGAAGGAAGGAAGGAAGGAAGGAAGGAAGGAAGGAAGGAAGGAAGGAAGGAAGGAAGGAAGGAAGGAAGGAAGGAGCGGAAGAAACTGGCTTGAAAATGTGATGAGATACCGGTGGAGATGAAAACTTCGTAAATTATAATGACGTATTGAAGCATCATTTTCGTGATTGTAGTAGGACTGCACTTTTAAATTACGTTTCAAAGTCACAAAAAAACCGGTATGACGCGCAGCCTTGAGGAAGACCCTTGATGCTGAGCTATGAAATCGTTCTGTTTGCTATACGTTGTGTGATGCTTTTACGTGCACCGTAATTACTACTCAAAATTAGAGCACGTATATTATTAATCACCGCCGCGCCGATTTGGGCTGCTTTCGAGGCAGATGGAGTCAGCGCTCAGAAGCGGCGCTCTCTCTGCGGCAACTAGTGGAACACGTCGAGCCGCAGCGCACGCCCGTGGAGTGCACGCATGCGCGGCGAGCCCGCAGCGCACAAACACGAACCGCCATAGCGCTCACCCCCCACTATTTGCAGCACCTGTTGTGTGCACGACCTCACAGTCGCCGCAGGTCGAAAAATTTTCATTCTAAATGTTTCACGGCGTTTTCCGCGTGACTCTTCCGTGACTAGACACTCTGAACGGTAAGCTTTCCGTTGCTCTAAAGAACACAGGTACCATAAAAATCAGTTGTCGATCCCTTTCACGTCCTCCTCTACATACAACACAATAGGCTTAGCCCTCCGAATCAGAACTGGCCCTCTCCAGCGCTGGAACAAAACGTAACGGAAAAGTGCGTCCAGGCATACTTGGCAGAGTAATCGATCTAGAGTAATGTCCTTGTTTCTGCGCTGCTGTGCAGAAAAAACCACATCGCGTGCTCGCCAAGACCTTAGCCTTCTTCGATCGCCCTGTCTGCGGTTGTATCGCGGATAATATCCTTGTCCGTTTCACGAACGCGACAGGTCCCTTGTCGTACCGAAAAGTGCGCGCTGTAATTTGTCCGTCCGCGACAAAAATCGAAGACTTGGGAGATTGCTTGCTCGAAGCACTGCTTCTCGTGCACTGAACAGCGACGAACGCGGCCGATGTAACAAATGACGAATCTTGACAGAGGACTTGGAGTCTCCTAGATTGCGTCTGTTCAGTTTTATGGGAGCTTTTTCCGGCAGGTGCGTATGGGAATCTTTGCAGCTGTTATTTTCTACACTGTAGTGGATCAGAAGGAGGAGGGCCAGGAAAATGAGGAGTGGTCAAGCAGACACGTTTCCGCGAAAGGAATCAAAGAATGAAAACATGGAAATAAGAGGGAGAAAGGTGCTGTCAGAGTGGAACGTGCGCGCCTGTCCCTTACTCGCCTACAATCGATCACTAAGCCTGGTCGATTTTAAGAACAGTAGCGACTGGGAAGGTCAGACATCACCAGATGTGACTCGTGCACCAGTGACGATACGATAGAGCCTCTACTGAGTTCTTGTGATCGCTTCGTGTCCGAACGCAACGTTCTTCGCGCTGATTTAAACCAACTAGACGACAGACCGTTTTCGCAAGAGAGCGCCCTCAGACCGTGGCAATACGGGTCGTATGCATGCATTGATACTGTTTTTAAAATCGACCGGGCTGACCGATCGCTTGTGAACGTGCAATGGGCACCTTCTTATAGCACCTTCTTCCTTCTTCTTTTCTGTTAATCTCTGAATTCCCTTTCCCCGAATGCAGGGTAGCAAACCGCATGCGCGTCTCGTAAACCTCCCTGTTTTTCCTTCTTTACATCTTCCTGCTCGTCCTCTTCTTTGCATTGCCCACGTCGCTTCGCTGGCCTGCGACGCCATGATCCTTTTACTCTGAAATTGCCTGTGGTTAATAAGGCAGTTCAGATCCTGTAACTGGATCGCTCGAAGAAACGGTCACAGCACGAAGTTTTAAGGCATGACTCCAGCTCGCAACGTCGTAGCGCGAAGATTTGTGTTGTCTGTTTACTTTACTGCGCGTATTGCAATTCACGAAACGTATCCAATCAGTTTTGCATGTATATCAAGTGGGCACGAATTCTGTTGGTGAGACTAGCTTCGAGAAACTTAAGGAACGCTGTTTCATGCATGAGAGTGTGAGACTCGCGTGAACGCCAGTGTATTCGGTTGCGTATTTCAGGGAATAAACATACCGAAACAGCTGTCGTCGTGAAGAATAATTTGACGCCTTGCGATATCACGGGATGCAATTCGTGTGACGCAACATGTAGCTGTAACATAATAATTTGCCCTGAGGAATTAAAACTTTGTTGACTGTTGGAATCTCCAATTCCTTTTTTTTTCAGCTGAAATAGTGGCAACCTTTCGGAGAAATTCTGCTTCAGGGCTCGACTTCCAACTCTGGAATTTTTAAACTCTTGAATTTTTAAGTTACGATGCCTTAGAAAAAGAGTAGCTCCGGGATAGTGTTTCATGAAAATATTGTGTTAGGTCACATAATGTTCATCTTAGCCGTCTGGAACACCCAGCATATTTGTCATTACTCTTGATGTTTTTTTTATTTCTGTTGCAACTAATATGCGCTTGTTAGCGTAAATAAAGCTCAGGGGTGGAAAATGTCGCCATGGTCTATGTAGATATTCAAAGGCTGTGAGCTCTATGCAAAGCGAAAAAAAAATTACGATTATGATGCTGATGAACAACTTGTGCGCAAACGTAACCGGGGAGTCAATCTTTTTCATTTGCTTGTTTGATTCAGCTGTTGGCGATGTGAATGATTTCTGTTCTCTTTTCAAGCCAAGCGTCTTATGACACACAGATTTCAGCGTTGTACGCAAAAAACATGGCGCCGGCGAGCTTATAGAAATACGGCCCTAGAATGTGTGCCGGTGACATGCTTATTTATAATATGCGTTGTTTTCCAATAACTGGATGCTCTCTCGAGCATGGGCTTGCCGGCGATCAGCCGTTTCTGGTATGGCGATCTGATGCTTTATCGAGGTCGCTTGTCATTTTACGCTGCCACATTTCACTGTTGCCTTCGATTGTTTCACGTATGACCGTCGTTGTTGCATTTAGCAACCGAAGTGTCGCGCTGCTGAGCACGTAAGCGAAGGTGCAACTCCCGATATGGTGGGAGGAAAAAGTTAGGAGGGAGCATTGCGCAACGCGATGGAAGGAGACAAACAAAGAAAGAACGAAAGAAAGAAAAAAAGAAAGAAAGGAAGAAAGACAGGAAGAAAGGCAGGCATAAAGAAAGAAGGAAAGGAGAAAAAAAGAAAGAAATAGAAAAAGAAAGAAAGGAAGAGAGAAAGAAAGAACAAAAGAAGGAAAGGAAGCACTAAAAAAGAAAGAAAAAAGAAAGAAGGAAAGAAAGAATTAAAAAAAAGAAAGAGAGAAAGAACGAAAGAAAGAACTAAATGAAGAAATAAGAAAGAGAGAAAGAAAGAAAGAAAAGTGGTAGGACTCCAAGCTTCACCTGCCCTCATTTTCCCGATAGGGGAATGGCATTAAGTTTTCTCTTTCTTTTAGCCGTCGTTGAGAAAAACAGAATACTTCACGCGAAGAGACGTTTTATTACGTGTGGACGCAGGTCACCTTAGGCGAAGCTGCAAAACAGTTTTTCTTTTGTTCTGTCCATGACATCCCACGCTGCGACAACAAACTCAACGAGACGTTTACGTTACGGCCGATCACTCCGCCATCCACCCTGCGGCGTTTGTTCGACCAACGGTGGCGTTCCTCCATACACACATACACACCTTCTCAACATGCTTTCAATGGCGGCATTTTTCACAGTGGCAGAGACGCAGTATTTACGACGTTTAGTCGAGCACGTCGACTTTTCTAAGGCCAATAGAAGAACCACCTAGAACTGTTTGCGGTGCGATAGATGCCGCGTCATTGGCTCGCCGGTATCAAATCGCCCCGACGTTTATTCAGTTGGAACAATACACAGTCGCAGACATCTGCCGCTTACATCCGCACAAAAGAGCGGGACCTGCTCAAACACTCCAGTGTTTGATCATGCGTTGATCCTTCTTTCAGTGTGCGACGGATCCTACTGCATCCTTTCTGAAAAAACGAACCTCAAGCAGAAGGAAAACATACAGGACCATGACAGTGTTCTTCAGACGGGTAAAGCCGCATTTTAAGTTCGAGTTATAGTTGCGGCCTCCAAGTTCGGTGCTTGCTAAGAACTCTTTTTCTGTCTTTCATGAAGTTTGAAAATATGTTATCTTCGCTCGATTCAGTTGTATAGTGCACGGAGTGTTTTCATTCCATCAGTCCTCAAAACGTAGGCTTTGAATTCACGTACGAAAAAGTAGGTCAGCTAACCGAGTGCTCTCAACAGAACTACGTAGAATGCCATTCCGTAATACATGGCACTGTTCAGACTCTTCGAATACTGAAGGACTCACCGCTGTTGACTGCTTTTTCTTGTTTCTTTTGCAGTGCGCTAAGAGTCTTATGAAACGTTGCTGTGGAAAAAAAAATGATTACATGCTTGCATTTCGCGTTGCCGCCTCTGCTTGTTTTGTTTGATGAATTTTGTACGGCTAGCAGGCATTTGCTGTGGCGCGAAAAAAAGCGTTCTATTGTGCATGTGTGGGAGTGAGGGATCTCAGGTATTAATGTGGCGCCCATTCAGCGCTTTTAAAAGAGTCCCTTGAAGCGCTCAAAGCCATTCGTGCTACTCGGCCTTTATGGAGAGCTCTCAAATAGTTTTCCACAAAAGGTTGTATAGATTCCGATAGCGTTTCAGTTGAGTCTTACATAACAATAAGCCTGAAAGGCAAACGTGCCATATTTTGCTTATCGCCATACTTGTGAACGTTTTGCTTCGTTTACGAATAAAATTCAGGAGTCCCGATAACGTTTGCTTCAAGTCCTGGCACTGAAGGAACGGTTGACGTTGCTTTTGAAGAAAACACACACGGTAAAACGAGACGATGTCGAAGGGAGACAAACACGGTGCTGTGTTTTTTAGTGCGATTAGTGCCCACTGGAATCCTGTTTGCGGGAATTTTTCTCAATTTCTTGTCAAGCATACAGCGTTCCCCCGCTATCTCTAGCCGGAGTTTAAAAATATGCCGACACACTCTATGACGACTCGACCATATGTATGCTGACGGCTATTGCATGAAGTAGGTCACACTATTTTTGTTTTCTACTTAATTGCCTAATCAGAAATTTTAGATAACTAACTTTTGAAGCAACGGAGCTGGGCAAAAATTTCCAATGAGAAAGTTGTAGAATGGCTAGCAAAATGTCTGATTAGACCGTTTCTATCTTTATATCTATTAATTATTAGTGTTTTTCTGCTTAATACAGATGCCCGCCAAATGCAAAAAAAAAGAATATTAGAATAACAGAGAGCTGAGCTAGTTGGTAACAGGGCTGGGCAGTATCGCGATAGTATTTCCGAGATACTTTTGAATATCTGTATTTCTGTATCGAGATACATTTGAAAAATATATTTGTATCTCAGTAGTGAAATACTTTTACGATGTATCGCTTGTATCGCGATACAATGCAGGACACGGGTATCTCGTTACATTATCTTTTTGTCGGAAATGAGTTGACGCGTGTTTCCAGGGGGAGGGGGTTTGACGGTCTTTTTTTCATTTGTTTTTGTGCCAAGAAAAGGAAAGGCGCGCCGCCGGTTGCCGACAGAAAGGGCAGCGATGGTTTCCCCTCAAGCACAGAATGGCCCATATGGTAAAGCGCGCGACGCCGCAGACGGCAAAATCGCGGAGGCGGTGTTGTCGGCCTCTGCCGACGAAAGTCGATGTCTCTCAAGGCCAGTGCAGCTCGCCTAGTTTTTTTCGGGTGGCAAACCTTTACTTGGTTTCCCCCCGCGTGGATACCGCCTTGGAACAGAGGCTTTACAATGCTTCGCGTGCGTTCAGTTCTCAAAGCGGCGGCACTTCTAAAAGCAGTCCCCATAGTTGCGGCGGAAGTGACTAGAAGATGGCTATCTTTGTCGCGCTTTCAGCCGCCTCTCCAGCGGGTCAGGGTGCGTTCCTAACTGATCACAAGCGTGAAACGGTCTTTTGTGGTACCAGGCTCCCCCACCGCCCGAGGTGACTTCGCCTGTCCCGGCTTGCTGAAATGGGTGCTGGTACACTCTAAATACGGTTACCTATAATGTAACTTTTGGGCGTGAGTAACTTATGAAATAAAGGTTACAAAGGAGTTTATTTTCATGTTTTCGTTATTTTGCGGTGCCTAAAAGTTACAAAATCCACATTTCGAGCAATGCATACGTTACCAGCGCGAAAAGCGCAGTGTAACCTGTCCGTAGTAACCTATGAACAACGCTGTAACTTATGTGTACACTTCCTCACCGCGTCCCTCGCCAAAAAAGAAAGAAAGGGTAAAAGCATGGTGAAAGTATACCGCAGCCGCAAGCGCGGGTTCTCCTCCGCTTGGCGGTCGGCTGCGTTCGGCGCCATGAAGTCTAGACCGCGGGAAGGGGCCGCCACGACAGGCGCAGCGCATGCGCACCGCGTGCATAGCATGCAGCGTGCAGCGCCGAATGGCCGAATCGCCCGGGCAGCACGCGTGAGGCACGCCATTTTCTGGCGGCGCTTGCAAACTTTGTTTCCAATTCGCTTCCTTGGGATTGTGTGCGTTGCGTGAAACCGGTGATGCCGCTGAGCAGCAAAGACATGTGGGGTGTGCTGCGTGGCAGCTGCAACGAAACTCCTTGTGATTGTCGGCGTTACGTCGTTTTTTGTTCACCGGACGACTCCACAGCAAACGCCATTCGTTGCGACTACTGCAACCACTGCCCAGCGGCTCATGGCCGAATAACTGACTTGGGTAAGTGGCTTTTGTTTCAGATACACTTTGACGGCATGTGAGGTCTTCCTGATTTCAATACTTGTCAAATCGGGACCTTTCTCAGCTGGTAAGAGCGGCCTCGTTTGTGGATTTTGTTGTTAGAGTGCTTGTCTTAGCTGTATATATATATATATATATATATATATATATATATATATATATATATATATATATATATATATATATATATATATATGAGTTTTAGTCAGTTTATCATTGCGCATGACTGACCTATTGCTCGCGACACAGTGTAGAGAGATATTTTTGTCGACTTATGTGCTATCTGTGCTCCTTTTTATAGCAGAGTACCAGCGCAACTGCGTCATGTTGTCATGTGCTATCTTTGAAAAGTAGGGTGATTATCCTTCTCCAAATAAATATCGCCTTCTCATGTGTGCTCGTGCGCAGCGGTGATTACGGGTTTTCGTGTAGTCATAAATGCGCAATCTTCCAGTGCATGGCTGCGGCATCAATATTTTAAACCAGAGTTCTAGAACTCTGTGCGTGCTTTCTGTACTTGTGAAGTGAGTTCTGCGCCGTAAGCTTTTGACGATACGCTTGGGGCACGAGTGAATATACTTAATGTGTGGTGCCACAGAATTATGCTTTATGCAACACATAAACGAAACTGGTTGTCTGAGGGTTCAGCGCACCATATTGTGCAGACGGCATCGATAGCGTGACAGAATTTTACGTTTTGTTACGACACGATTCTGTCTCTTATTTCATTGTGTATTCTACGTAGGTGGTACAGAACAAGGAAGTGGAGTTGTTGAAGTGCCTACGCAGAGCGCGCAGCCTGAGCACTCGAAAGGTTAGTGGGCGCAGCACACTTGGAATTTTTTTTTCTGTCCGCCGCGGCGGTTCTGTGGGTACGGTGCTCGGCTGCCTACCCGCAGGTCGCAGGTACGACCCCGGCCGCGGCGGTCGCATTTCGGTGGAAGCGAAATGGTAGAAGCCCGTGTACGTTGTCAGTGCATGTTAGAAAACACCAGGTGGTCGAAATTTCCGTAGCCCTCCACTGCGGTGTCCCTAATAATCATATCTTGTTTTGGGACGTAAAACCCCAGATATGATGATTATTAGAATGTTTGTTTGTCCAAAAAAAAAAGTTCTTATTTTGCTGCCTCTCCCTCTTCCTATGGCTTGTTTCTGTATGCTTTCGCATGGTCGCGAATGCGCACGCTTCGTTTTACGGCGCCGGAGTTTATTTGACATGATTTCTCGAAATCTCTGCGCATCTCGCTCCTTGTGCATTGAGTTATGTGTCGCAACCTTTCAGAGGCCAACTGCGGGCACGAATAATCGTATTTGTGTGGCCACTGCGCAGTCCATGCTTAGTTGAACATTTAAGCCAGCCCGTTCGACTAAGGTGCCAGTGCAGTAGGGAGAGTAAGCCCAAACGCCAGATTTAGGGTGCCCTTAGCAACTTCTAATTTCGCAAAACCTTAATCACGTTATGGCCCTCTCGAGCCATCAGTGAAGTTTGTGACGTGCGTACGTATTCAGTGATTATACTGAAACCGTTTCATGTCTCGCGTGATCGATGCATCGAATTTCACACCGAAGCCACGTTTGCCTGCCGAAACAGAAATCGCACGATAGAAATTTTGATTTTTAATAGTTCAGCACCGTAGGCCAATACCACGTAACCTTGCATGTTTTCTAGTACTACGTATCACTGTAAGAATGAAGACGCGTCAAAAACTTTGATCTATGGGCATTTTACCAGTGGCTTATGCAGTTGATGCTTCTGAAATCGCAGCTTTGAAAACGGAACTCTGTTCCAAAACGTCGCAATTACTGATCCGGTATTGGATACATGATAAGTTATTTAGTGCAGATGTCTAAACAGCATAAGGCGGTGAAGTGTTTTATTAAATTTTTGACGCCGCTGCACATTAAAAGTTATTCTGACCACTCCCTGGCGCATAATTCATGAACACATATAGCTATATACAAAACCACAAGAGCATGGCTAACGAGGATAGTGCGTTACAAGGAACCACTGCATAGAGTGCCTTGGCAGGCATTAAATCGGTTATTTGTTCGCAACTTTTCATTGCAGATGAGACAATGTTTTCGGAAGACCATCCATTATCAGACGTATCAGAACATGAGCTAGACCTTGAGGAACAGCCTGGCGTCGCTTGCCATGAAGGTAAATTGTGCTGCAACCCACTAGTCATTCCTTGCAAACACACGCGTAGCATAACGGCAAATAGTAGACGGTGGCGTGTTAGTATATTGCCTATTTTTCTTCAAGGAGTAATATTATTACGAATTAACCACTTAAGAACCATATTATAAGGAACCAATAATATTAAGAACCACCGAACAGTGCTTGTTACCGTTGCCTTCTCACTAATGCATTGCTTATGAAGTAGAGCTGTCGTTTCTATAAACTGAATGGTGTACTTTCGTTCCATTTAGTTATGGTTTGCATGAAACTGTTCGAAGGTATAGCTATTGCATATTATGTGGCAGGCCCGTAGCCAGGAAATTTTTTCGGGAAGAGGGAGGCACTTTCGGAAAGCCTTGTACAACACCCATTTTTATTAATTTTCGGTAAAACACATACAACCATTAGAATTTCGGGGGGGGGGGGGCACCCCTCTGGCTACGGGCCTGTTACGTGGCAACCGTGGAGAATGAGATTTCCCACATCGCCGCTTGTAATGATACCGTTTTAGGACTTTAAAGCCGTATGTATATATATATATATATATATATATATATATATATATATATATTATATATATATATATATATATGTGTGTGTGTGTGTGTGTAAAAATGTACATGAAGATAGAGAGAGAGAGAGGGATTTTGCTGCACGTGTGTACAGTTAGTGTCGTCGGTGTTTGCAGGGGTGTCGCAAGAAATTCCTTCCACCTCAGCACCGCGGGAAAGCGTCAGTGAAGCACCTCGGTCTTCAAAAGCCGGCAAGGTCGGCAAACACACATGTTCAGCGTGTACATTTACCACCAGATATTTTTACACCTTTGTGAGACATGTACGGGAACTGCACCTGAGCAAGGTTGATTTGATATGCACAAGGTGCAGAAAGAGATTCCTGAACATGGCGCAGTACAAACTGCATACGGACAGCGGATGCGCATCATCTCAAATCAATGACTGTGGCATTCACAGTAGTCTTAAAAAGCAACCGAGCGTGTTCCCGGCTCAGACGCAGACATTTGTTTCTACGGCCGAAAATGTATGCAGTGCCTCGTTCGATGCAGCATCAGGGTATGCCGAGAATGATGTGCACAATGCGGTAGACGATTTTTCTAGTACAGATATCCTCACAAAGCTCTCATGTCTGGCGAGACAGCTTGAGTCGCACTATCGATGTCCGATAGGGGGAGTCGATGCAGTTGTTGCGGGGGTAAAAGATATTTTATCGACTGCTGGAACATCCGTTAATGTGTCTGCAGTTGAAAATGACAGATCAAGAAAGGCACTATATGCTTCTCAAGGAATTTATGTTCCAGCAGAGGAAGTGAAACTTCGGCATGGTGAGAAAGGTTACTTTGTGCCACTGAAGAGACTGATTGAGAACTTGCTACATCACCCGAGCTATGCGCGCCTCTTTCAGTGTGCATTGGAGACGTCAAATGATGCGTTGCTAAGAGATTTCACTGACGGAACACGTTTTCAAATGCACCCAATTGCAAGTTCTCATCAGATGAACACTATTGTGATGCTTTTGTACAGCGATGATATTGAATTGACCAATCCTCTAGGCATGAAAAGAGGCCGTAGAGGCAAGCTAACTGTGTTTTATGTCTCTTTTGTTAACATTCCGCCGTCAGAAAGATCCAAAGTAGCCAGCATATTCTTACTTGGAGTGGGAAAAGCAAGTGCGCTTAAATCACAAGAAGCAAAGCATTTGCTCCTTCAAGACTTTGTTTCCACGTTAAATTCACTCCAAAGTGGCTGTGCACTAAAGACTGCCTCTGGTAAAGAAGTCTTTTTTGGTTTTTTGCTCGCCTATGTTGGGGACTCCTTGGCATGCCACAATATAGCAGGCTTTAAAGAAAGCTTCAGTAAGAATGTCCGTTTGGCGTGCCGGACCTGCAAAGTTCCTACAACTGATTTTCATAACTTTCATTATGAAATACAATGCCCACTACGTACAGAGTCCCAGTACCAAGAGGATTTGCAAGCGCTTGAGGCAGCAACTTCAAAAAAGGACCGTACTGAATTGTCAGCACAGTGCGGAATTAAGTCAAGATCTGTCCTTGCGGAAATCGCTAATTTCTCAGTCCTCACAGACTTGCTATATGACCCAATGCACATTCTGTTAGAGGGGGTCGTTCCTCTGGAGGTGGCATTGTTCAGTAAGTTTGTTGTCAGGGAGGCAATGTGGATGAGTTTCAGCGAACTGAATGCTGCCTTGTCACAGTTCTGCTTTCATAGACATGTCAGTAAAAGTGATTACCCCCGGAGCTTTGAGTCAGACTTCAGCTTTCCATGTTCGGCAAGCTCCAGTTTAATACTACTTCTGCATTTTCTCATTATTATCGATGGATATATGCCTGAAGAGGCTGCACAAGATCCTCATTGCGAATGTTTTCGGCTGCTGTGCGTCATCACACAATTATTCATTTCTCCTGTTATCTCGCCAGATGCACTGAGGGACATTGAATGCATGGTAGCGCGCCATAACGAGCTTTTTGTGCAACTATATGGTTCTGATTCATTCAAACCGAAACTGCACATGCTGGTGCATATGGTTTCTCAAATACGGAGATTTGGTCCTTCCCACCACCATTGGACCATGCGATTTGAAAGTAAAAATGCTCTTCCGAAATCAAAAAAGTTCTGGAATTTCAAAAACATTCCATTATCTGTTGCCAATTACTATCAGATGAGAATGTCCAATGACTTGTGGGAGGGGCCTCGTCAGCCCAAGCTGGTGGCTACGGAAAGTGTCACTGCAACAGATGTAGGTGCACCAGTGTGCTTGACGTCGGCTTTTTTGCCATCTGGACTGGACCCTTGTGCTATTGGCCTGACAGCTATGTCCATGCACTCTGCCTTTGTCTCTGGTGTCAAAATCTCTGTTTCTGATGTGGTTGTATTTCAACAAAATGAGGTTCCGATGTTTGGCGAAATAGAAACAATTGTACCTTGGTTAGGCAAGACTTTCATCTCTCTTCTGGTCTTAGCCAAAGTGAGCTATTCACAACGGCTGAATGCATTTGTGCTGCTGAAGACACCGCACAGTGTTGTGATTAAACCTGAACTGCTTTTGTATCCCTGGCCACTTTATACTTACGCCAGAAATGATGTCGTTTATGCTGTCACAAATGTATCCATGAGTCACCTTTCTTGTAATGCCTGTGATTTTGGCGCCTTTTATTCCTATCGTTGCTTCATGCGAATAAAATGCAGCATGTACTTGGTGTGAGAGATCCCTTGTGAATAAAGCTTGTTTTCTTTCTGCTTAGGAATTTCATGACTGGCTCCTTCACAATATGCCAGAATTCTCTGACAGCGTTCAGCCTGTCCTGCAAGGAAAAGCAGTTTCAGAAAGGCTGCAAAAAAAACTTTCCCGGCAGCTACGCGCAGAATTGACCTTGTTTCTGGAGTAAGTTTTCCTCTTCGCTGTTGAACCATGCTGTTCTATTTCGCTGTCTTAGATTGAGTTCACAGATCTTAATTTTAGATCTAAAGATACACCACAGCACGCAGCTTAAGTCATATGGTTAGTTACAACCTTGGTTACAAAGTTACTGGTTACGCATTCCTGAATGGCTCTGTAGCCATTCAGAAAGTTTGCATGAGCCACTGGTTTGGATAATGCACGGTGGAGCTTCTAACAGTGCATGGGCAGGTGCTCGCGCTGTGTTTTTCAGATATCACATGTATTCTCGAATGCGGAAAAAGGTACATCATAGCGCCAGCATGCGATTAAACCTTGAATTAAGTCGCAAGTGCTACTCTGTTATATCAGTGGTCCTTGCTGATATTGTGCATCATCTTTCTGTGGCGAGGGATAGAAGGATCTGCATCTTTTTTTCTTTTAGTGAGAATAATCTCATTACCACTGGGAACAAAGGGGAGCGTCGCTCAATGTACAAAGTCCTTGGTGAAGCACTCGCCGCGAAATACCCAATGATGTTGTGGGATGAGCCTGAAGAGCACCTTTTGGCTACGAGGACCCATGTTTATGTAAGTACTCTGAAAAGCGCTGTGTATAACAAGCTGATGCTCCTTTCAAATGAGAGTATACTTTTTATTCCAATCGTTGTAGGCAGTTCTGTTCGCTTCACTGGTTCATGTCAGAGCACACCTTGTCCTTCATTGGCATTCAAAGGTTTACAAGTGTGCTCTGTTTCATTTTTACTTCCTCAAAGAACTAATGCAGCAAATTTGGTGGTGCTAGCTGTTCTAAGTTAATGTCTTTAGAGTGCATATGACTATTAAATATGTGCCACTTTAGGTAGAACAAAAAACAGTTTTTAATTTGGAGGTCGCAAGCATATTTAATTTCTTTCAGAGCCTATTCATCAAGAGGCTGACTGTGGCTCGAAAGGTGCGGAATCACAGAAAATCGAAAAGAGCGCATGTCACTGTTCTTTCACCCACCACTGAGATCACAAAGGAGAATGCTGTTGCCGAGCTACAGGTTTGTTTGCATGTGCAATTTAGATTACATAGTTTTGAACATTGGTAACTCGTAGTCACTTTCTTTCTTTCAATGTGTTTCAGGCCTTAAAAGCGACCCATTTGAGCGCCGTGACGCTTGACACAGAAAGGATGCAGGCCCTCCTTAAAGTGACGTACGAAGAACGCTGCAAAAGCCATGATGATCCACTGCCCCAGTATTTCTTGCTAGAAGAAATTGTAAGTGCAAGTCTATTTCCGAGTCTCAAAGAGTGCATGGCAAAGAATGCATGCCGGCATTTTCTAATATTCTGCTGCACGGAATAGCAGGTTACTGATATATAAAACTGTGAATTCTGTAAATTCCGATCCTACTCTCGCGTCGAATTGCGCCAAGCGAGATTTTCTCTACCATCGTGATAAAGGAGCGCGATTTATTGCCTAAATGCACCGAAACGTTGCCTCCGAGACGGCATGCGCAGCCTGATCTCGGAAGTCATGACCAAGATTAGCGACAGCGCGAAACAGATGCGTCAATATATTAGTGCTCTGCAGACGTCACGTGTATCAGAAGCGGCTGAGTAAGTTGTGCTCTCAGTTATCGAAATTCTCCTTTGCTACTTAAGACGTTTTGCAATCGCACGGCCTGTGAATCTTGTTGCCGTAGTGTGCTCCGCCATGCAGAACCATGGAGCAAAAAAAAACAGCTTCGGAAGGAGCTCACGAGTCGTGCACAAGCCAACCTCTTCTAACTAAATGTTTTGTTTTACGGGTCGATTGATTCCGCGCAGGCGGTATATTTGCGCACTTGATCAATAAAAACGGTTTATGCGTGACAGCACGTGTTCATCTACATGAAACGTATGTGGACTCGTGTTTAAGCTGAGGTTTTTGTCATTCTAAGCTGTATTTGGCGTCACCAGTGCGCCTAATCTCACACTATTTTGAAGCAATGTGTTCTGTATACGACTACGTCTTGCTGTGGGTGCGCGAATACTCAAATAGTGAGCGGACGAATCATTCGAATCGCGATGATAGAGGGAAAGGGCGACGTGATGGCGGCCTACGAGGCCGTGCCGTCGTCGATGCATTACTTTACATGCAGGAGAAAGCGCGAGGTCGTTTCGGCTGTAGCGCTCAGGCAGAGCGTTCTCGGTGCATCATTGCAAGCCAGGCCGCCCCCTTTTTGCCTGGCCGCGAGTGGCCGCGCTACCATGACCCCTGAGATCGGCTAATCTCGGAGGCCATGGTATATCTAGTATGCGATAGTCGGAATATTCGACGTGAACACCCGCACAGTGCTAGAGGTCGCGTGCGCCGAGGACATATACTCTCGCGCTCAAGGTCGTCTAGCGAATGATCCATGTCATTTTTGGCACAAAAGTAGCCTCGAGCATAACGCAGCCGTAGTGCATGGTCCTTTGTCTGTCGCGCATATTGATCTTGCGGTAATCCACATGCTGTAAACTTGGAATAGCCCTTCCGTATTCTGAAGGAAAACTGGAAACGAAAATGCTCTATGCAAAAAGATTCCAGCAAAATGCAGAACTGAGAGCCTCATTGGTATTCAGCACAGCAGAACATCACGCATTCATTGGCATCCTAGCAAAAAAAGCACCTTATTTGTTCAACAGGGATCCCATATATAAAAATGTTTTCTTTAGTTTCGTTACGCCCATGCTCTAAAATAATATGGCCTAGCTTGAAAACTTCACGAGATGTATAAACCAAGGTCTTGGCACCTTCCTCAATCAAACACCAAAAACGTGCAGGCTCTCTGAACAGGCTGGTTGTTATTATTTCAGCTGAGAAGAAACAAATTAGTTACCTTCTTTTTTAAATTTAAAGGCACAGGAGTATCGCTCTGGAGCATGCCAGTACTGTTTGGAGCTATGCTTGGAAATCTAAGTATTGAAATAGTCTTAAGCAGTGTGCATACAGTAACTAAGTGCTCCGAAATGCATATTTAGGTGCTCCAAACTGCTCCAAAACTAACATTTTGTTGCTCCAAATCTCGATTCGTGAGGGGGACCAGTGCACTTATCCAGTAATAATTGTTATTAAATGGTCGAAATTAATATTGTATTGCTTTACGTCCTCATATCATGAGGGATATCAGAAAGAAAGCTTTATTTTGTCGTTAATATTAATCATCACTCTTGCTTTATCTTTACTGTTTTTCTCCAGCTTTGCATCGAAGTCGAGCTTAGGTTTAAAAGCAGCATTGGTGACCTGGAGAGAAAGCTAAGAGCAGTGTCGGAAGCGTTTTCATGCAAAGAACAACGTGAATGCACATTCATCGACATCGTCAAGCACTTGCAAGGCCATTCAAGGCACACGCTTATCAACGAGGTTTGTGGAATGATTACTAGATGCATACACTTATCAATTACTGTTGCATCAAGCGCTTTCTCACAATTTGAAATTCGCTTTAATTATCACAGTAATATAAGAATGCTCCAAATTCTTGTTTTTTTACGAATCTCACTTGAGTATGCTGAGAAAGAATTTTTGCCGTGCTGTTTCTTAATGGTGCTATTGTGATATTTCACAGATGGCTCTACCGGATGACGTGCAAATCACTGCACCCCATGTGTATACCTGTCCTGAACACACTTGCGTTTACGCTGGAAGCGCTGAGCAAATAATCCGGATAGCTAATAGAAATATAGAGCGGGCCCTCATTTTTTGCCTGCTGACATATTACATCAAAAATCTTGAGTACCCGCCTGCTTTCTCACCAGTCCTTGTCCTGCTGCAAAAGATTGCCTTGCCGGACACACCCGTGCCTCGTGGACTGCTCACAAACCGCCTGAGGAATCTTCTTTTGCTCTTGAGAAAGAAGAATGTGTGCTAACCTTGTACTCCACTGATATTTTTGTTCGTCTTGGTTTTGTGCACCGTTTTGCTGGTTGGATATTATATTGTATACAGGTCACATTGCAGCATATATGAGAGTTGCCTTTTGAGTCCTTGAGAAAGCACGAAGGACATTTTAATAAAGGACGTTTTGAAAGTAACCTATGTCTTTTCGATTGCTGTATACCTTTGCAAAGGTTACATTCCGAAAGAAAAGGGTGTAACCTATATAAACAAGATTTAACCTTTAATTTTGTAACCATTAGAAAGGTTACAAATGTAAAGGTTACACTTATGTAACTTTTAGGTTATAGGTGCACAAAAATGTGAAAAAGTTCACCTTTGCATAGGTTACCATATTTAGAGTGTAGCCACGGTGGTGGTGACACCTTTATTGAAGAGTGACCCTTTCGGCCCAGGCGACGAGTTCTTGCTTTAGTTTCTGATGGGGCGCTCTGAGCAGCTGTCCCTTATTCCACGTCTGTTTAGAGAGCTTGTAGAAGCGACTTGGGAGGGCTTACACCCTCTCACCCCCAAAGAACGTGATTTTAGGAAGCCAATTTTTAGATTGTGCAGTTTCGACATATTGGGCTCCATTGCGCGTATGTAATTATGACCGGCCCAGCGGAATCCTCAGTCGTCTGACCCGGCGCCGACCGGGCCAGACGGCTGAGGATTCCGAAGATGGGGACCGACTTGGGCTTCTGAGCGGTCAGAGCAACCCACGTTAGGGAGGAAGTGTTTCGGTATCTAGATGGCCCGAGAAGAGATGTCGCCGCGCTCCAGTGCTATCCGGTTATGAAGACGGTATTTATTCACTATAACACGAATTTGTGCCCGTCTGCAGCACTAGATGGACTTTTTTTTCTTTCGCGAGCCTTGTGCTGTGGCCGAATCGACGCTATCTAGAAGACAGCCTGCTTCAGAAGCTCACACAGCAACCTACTCAGTAAAGCCGATCTTATATGCAAAGTAAACGTATACTTTTTCTCAATTCACTGGTGTTCATTAGTGATTCGAGTGATTTGCTTAAACTATGCTATTTCTAGCACAGCCATTTAGTTGTCACCAAGCATATCGATTTCGGTACCCAATGCTTGTTACCGTTACTGTGAAATAGTGTACTTTTTTATTGCGATTGATATGTGTAATCATGGCATTATTACTAATTATGTACTTTGTAAGCCGTCCCCACCCCTCTGTGATGTCTTAATGGCGCTGAGGGCACTGTAATAAACAAATAAACTAAAAAGTTTCAATGCACTGCAACTTTACTTACACCATTATGTTGCACTTACAAATGTATTTGCGGAGTAGGAGCATCTTTGAAATAAAAAGAAGTATTCTAGTATCTGTATCGCTGTATCTGTATTCCGGAATACTGTTTTCGTCATATTGCAAAAGTATCTCCGAAATATCCCGTTACGCTAAAGACAAATGTATCTCAGTATCTGTATTTTAGGCTTCCGGTTCATGTATTTCGATATCTGTATTCCGGAATACTTTTCCGAGTATCTCTGCCCAGCCCGGGTTGGTAAGTATTCATTCTAAAAAGACAGGGCGTGCAAACACGGACACAAGAAAGAAGTCACGACACCACAAATGGTGTCGTCGTTAGCCGGCGCTTGTGGTATCGTGACTTCTTTCTTGTTTACTTGTTTGACACGCCCCTTCTTTTTAGAACAAAAAAATAGCAAGTGGCATGACCGCTCGCGTGCTTATGTTCGCCGTGATTGGAGTGCTTCCTATTCCGCCGTCCCAACGACTATAGCATTTGGCCGGGTGTGCTGCCTCAACAGGCCAGCGACGATGGTGGTGGCTGTGCGACGAATACGTTTTGCTCGCGGCAACACAAGCGATAACCGCTGCGTCTGCTCATCGCTGTCATGAAGCGTCGCGTGGGAAGCATATCGTTTCTACGCGGAACGTTAGGGAGCATTAGAATTGCTACGCGCCTAGGCGCGCGAGCGGGGATGGCACGTAGTATTTTTTTGTGTTTTGTATTTCGCGGGCATATCTAATAAGCAGAAAAACGTTAATACTTCCTATATAGAGAGTCAGAAGCTGTCTAATTGGAGGTTTTGCAAACCGATCGGCAACTTTCCTATTGAATTTTTCAGCCAGCGTCGTTGCTAGAAAAACTTGTTAATTATACATTCCTAATTGGGCAGTTAGGTGGAAAACAAAAAAAAAATAATGTGACTGCAACATGCATTTCGTCGCGTCGTCATTGAGTGGGTCAGCATATTTGTAAACTCTGTTTAGAGATAGCAGGATCACCCTGTATATATGCTTACCAGGATCGGCTGTACTGGTGGATGTATGCGCATGGCCTCTGAGATTTTGCCGCGGGAATCGGAGTCACGGGATGATGCTGGTTTCAGACATCACTAATGGCAAATTTGTTTTGTTATAGTCGGTGTATTCTATAAAAGGCGTCATAGTCGAAACTTTGAGGATCTCGTTTACTGGAAAGCTCCGCGTGCCATTCTAATAATTACTTACGTTTGCGTAAGAAAAGAATATTGATGCGCACACACATAGAAACACAGGACTCAGGAGACTCGGAGCTTTGCGCTCGTCCGAGTCTCCTGAGCCCGTGTTTTTATGTGTGAGCGCATCAATATTCTTTCCTTGCAAGTATGAACCAACTCGCCCAGCAGCAAGTTTTATTGCATAAGATTTTTACGGAAATATGTGGAAAATGTATGAAAAGTATAGGAAAAGTGATGAATTCCGTAAACAAACGTATCTAATCATTGGAACGTAATACGGAACGTTGCAGTAGGGCGTTAATTCCAGCGTTGTCTCTCTGTATATTGCATACATAGCACACGCGATTACGTCGATACTTTTTATGTCGTTCATGCAGGCGTACATGTAAATCAATATTTTTATAGCGGTGCTGTGGCACCCGTTTATTTTAGCTTTCGGCTTGATTGCGATACTTAGAGACAATATTTTTCGCATTCTTCGAATAATGGGCGCCAACTACGGGCCACAGCTGCCTCCTAAATCGCGTCCTCCTCGTTTTTCTTCGTCGCGGTATCGTCGGTGCCGTCTTCAAGAGTTGGGCAACACGCTTAGAATCTGAGGCGATTACAGGAGTTCGAGATGTGCGAATTGAGAGGTGTACTTTCTTTCGCGATATTGGTTGCAAAACTCGAATCGCGGTCATCACCCGCGACTGCATTCTGAAAAAGAAAAAAAAAAACGAAAAAATAACAACGAATGATCATCAAACGAACAGTTGTAGCTTCGCTATTGTGTGGCGTTGCTCTTTTATAGCCTCTTCCAGTATACTCAATTCCGAAATCAGCGGCAAGTGAGGCGGCAATATGGCAGCAATCGCGCTCATATTATATATATATATATATATATATATATATATATATATATATATATATATATATATATATATATATATATATATATATATATATATATATACACACAAACCACTGGAAGAACAAGTAGCGTACACGGACACATTTTGTATTGAAGAACTTAGACTGAGTGCGTGAGTGTTGTACTGTGTGCCTTTTTATAGCTTTGTGTTTGTATTCTACTTCGCGACGACAAATATTGTGCAAGAGAAGAGGAGTAGATGGAGCCACGCATTGGCGCCAACCTCTCCTTATGTACGTTTAATAAAACAAAATTATCATTTTTCGTTGCGTACAAGCAGTGGGGTTAGGCATTTTCTTTTTGTGCTTTGGTAGAACAACATCTAGCGTTTCGTGAACACCGGGCGCCTGTTAATGTTGCGCAATGGGTACAATCCGTGAGCACCCTGCAGAACATGGCGAGCGAAGCCCATAACGTAATGTTACAAGAACCGATCTTTAAGCAGGTTGTGGAGCTTTTTGCGTGTTCCATTCATGGCTGGGAGGTCAATGTGTGTGCGTAATCAGGTTTAGAAAGCGCTACATTCGGCCAAGGAAGGATGGAACACAGGAGAGAAAGGAAAGGCAGGGGCTCAATTTTCCACACGTGCTGTGGTAGAACGTTCTATCACGCCGCGTGGGACTTGTCGACGCTCGGGTGATGGTCAGGCGTGAGAACCGCAGCCGGAAATGGCAGTGCTGTCAATCATTTTGTCGTCTGCTAGGCAAAGAACGGGCACAGAACGAACGGAGACACCGTTCCTTCTCATAGAACGGGTGTAAAACGGTATCGAGACGACTTGTATTGGAATGAAACGTAAGCGTTCAGGCCGGAGAAGCAAATTAGCCTGCTTTGTGTCTGGCTTAATCCAATCCCGCGCCGACAGTTTGGGAAAATGGCAACAAGCGGCCCCACTGAAAATTTCGTGAAATTGCGACACCACCTTGTGCCCACTCAAGACATTAACATGTATAGATTGTTGAAGTAATCGCGTTCTTCAATTTCTAGCTTTGAAAAACAATGCCCCCAAAATATTGACATCCAGTTATAATGATTCTATATTTCTTCATTCGTTGAAATTATCTCTGAAATCTCCCAGCAGATAATCAAAACGTGACACATTCATCCGGGGCGCTTGACTTTCGGTTGTTTGCTCCCTCTTTTTCTCTCGTGGCGTGGCGTTCCGTTCTATCACAGAACGTGTACAAGATTGCGCCCCTGAGATATTAACCAGTTTCGAATAACCGGTATGCTACCCTGTACAGGGGAAAGGGACGAGGGATCGAGTTTGAAATTTAGAAGAGTAAACAAAGTTAGTGAGAGAGCGCAAACCCACAACGTCAAAGCCCGTCAGTCTTGTGCGTTATACGGCTTCACTATCAGCTTACAGTCATTGTTCCAAGTCTCTTGTCCTAAAGATTTTTACAATGCCTGCTCACCTTCACTCTCGATGATTTTTCAGGATGACATTTGGGGATAGTTGCTAGCGGCATATGTCTTTGTTCAAGGCGACCCAGAGCGATCAAACAAGATATTAAGCACTCCACATGGAATAGTGTAATTAGGCAACACTATCGGCAACACCACATGGGCGCTTTGCTAGGTTTTCGAATGCCGATCGGACTCCGCCGGAGAGAGGCCACTCTGCTATACCGGCTATGACTAAGAGTGGCTTTCACGAAGTCTTTTTTTTTAAAATGCGAATGCATTTCTTAGTCGGGGCATGTCAGGCGTCTGTCGGTGTCCGCGCGCCGGCAGGTGTTATCTCGCCGCTCTCACTCCCTCTCCCATAGCAACAGCTGCGGGCACGCGCGCTTATCCTCGCCCCTAGCAACCGGAGCAGGTGGTGTGGGCGGAGTAGCGGAGAGTGAGTGGAGTGAAGGAGCGCGCTCTGGCGAGTGAGGGCGCTCGCATCGCGGGAGCTCGGCGGAGCTCCCGCGTGTTTGGAGAGAGCGTAGGAGAGGGTAGGTGCAGTGCTTCGCCGCTCCTTCTCTCGCCGTTCACTCTCTCTCCTCCCTGCGCCCCACTCTCCCGTCCGCTCGCTCGCACTTATATATAAATGGAGTGAAGCGCGCGCCTCACTCTCGACCATTCGCTGGCTGGGCGCCTCTCAAGGCAATTACTACGCCGTGTACTCTCGGCGCAAGAAATGCATTCGCATTTCCTCACGATTCCCTTCGGGGAGGTGGGGGCATTTTTTTGTTTAGAAATGGCCGACAACGTGACCATTCTGGTACTGAAAAGACCTTGGAAAAAAGGCTCCTGCCACTCTCCTCACAGCGCTATGCAGAGACGTTTACGTTCGGGTAAAGTTTTAAGTAGGCCCGCTATCTGATGGAAAATTCAATTATTTAGGTACAGCCAAGTGAACTTGCTTTCCCAACTACTCGAAGGAAACAGGTTTCTTGGAAATTGGGGTACGGCTCTTCGTATTGCAGTATTCTTCGTCGTTCATTCTAATAATAATATCTCGGGTTTAACGTCCCAAAACCAAGATATGATTATGAGAGACGCCGTAGTGGAGGGCTCCGGAAATTTCGACCACCTGGGGTTCTTTAACGTGCACCTAAATCTAAGTACACGGGCCTCAAACATTTTCGCCTCCACCGAAAACGCAACCGCCGCGGCCGGGATTCGATCCCGCGACCTTCGGGTCAGCAGTCGAGCGCCATAACCACTAGACCACCGTGGCGGGGCCGTCGTTCATTCTAACGATGCGCTCGAACTCTGCCGCATCGATGCGAGTTTTCATGTGCACTGTCGTGGAAATATGCTCAGAGGGAAAAGCGTGTGAGGGATACAGCGAGCGATTCGAATGCGGTGGATGACGCGCCCATTCGCGAGAAACAGCTGGCGGTGACGCTAAGCACGGTTAGCGGCGACACACGTTCGGTATCCACAAAACGGCGGCGTCGGGATGGTGAACGCCACTTCAAGTAGCGGCCGTGGTTCGCTGATTCCGCTTCGATGTTTTCGTAACCTAGAAATATACAAAGAACGTGCGGGACACGACAAAGTGGGCGGAACATAGTGTCAAGAAGCTCGGTACCATAGAGCGCTTGAATCAGCGGGTTCACCTCTAAACCAGGCCCCAGAAACTGAGCGCCAGTTTCGGTTTCAAGGAACATGCGCGCTCGTAGCGGTTGCCGGGCAGTCTAAGATCTAGTTGAACGAAGTGACGTTGATGCGGATGTTGGCAGTTATTGTCTTTCACAAGTTCTTACAAATAAAGAAATTTGATTCAACTGTAAAGAGCCCTTTCTTTGTTGTCTTTTCTATTTCTTATCTTGTGAATTTTAAATCGGGCGAAGCTTGCGAACTGGTTGACTTGTGTTCGTAGCGCTTGCCTCCGCTCACCCTTGCCACTCGCTCAGCGATATCACAAGTTGGCTCGCGCTCGGTTATCTCGCTCGGTTGGCGTGTGAAGTATGAATAAGGGAAAGATAAGATATTTGATGTTGCGTGCAGCGCACGAAAGCCGCAGTGAGCCAAGTCGAGTAGGTCAATCATGCATTAGACGAAAATGGCTAAATCGGGGCATCACATGTTTCGCGCGGCTCTGTGGTGTGTTAACCCAGGAATTTCCAGTTCCGTGAAGGTTTTTCAGGTGTCCTGGTGACAACGGGTGAGCACAAGTATTTGGTTCCATTATTTGAGCAGGTATTCATTTTGCATGACTACATCAGTAAACCCAGGTCTCTGCAATCCCGACTGGACTGACATAGGCGCTGTGTCGCTAAGCTAATTCGTCATGACCGCAGCCTACCTGCTGCTTGTAAAATACGTTTAATGAACGGCTTGAATGCGTGTTGGTTCGGCTACACAAGTTGTTCATCTTTTACTTTCGGCGTGTAATTCAAATGGTGTGAAGCAATTGTAGGCTCCTTCCCGTCCATGCAAATGCATGTAGCCAGTTTGAAACTTTGTGCGCGCTTACTTCTAATACTGACACTGAAATACATGTAAAGGACTCACTGATGCTTCCAGAAATAGTTTAACAGGAAGTGTCACTGAAGCCAACGTTTTGGCAAGTGGACTTTTGTTCGTCCAAGGCAATGCTGCTGCCCTGGCGAAGCCAAGTCAACTTGCCGAAACATTGTCTCCAGCGGCATTCCCTTTTCAACGATTTCTCATCCCTTCACGCCTCCATTTTCCCCCGAACTTCTGTCTTGTTTGGTACTCAAGTTATGTAAGAAATATATGTGCGCCGTCGTAACAGACGTGATTGAGTCAAGCACGACGTAACCTGCACGGGACTGTTAACAATTTTAGCATTGGTTCGGATATCCTGGGATTATTGTTAGCTTATTATACGCATATTGTTAATTAAGGCTGCTTTTGTAGATTGACACTTCCCCACTACGTGTTCGTAGTGGGGAAGTTTTAGTACGAAACGTATGATTAAAAAAAAAAGCGATTTATATGTTACTTGTGTTGCTCGAGCTTTGTCTTATTGAGATGTCGGTCAGCTGTAGTTTGTTCACTTCACAACACACGAAAAAAAAATGATTAAATAAATTTAACGAATGGCCGCGTCGCCCGAGCGGCCAGCGGACCTGCAAGATAGCACGAACGCATCCGCTTGCATGAGAAGTGGGAAAGGAAATGTTCCGCGGCAACCCTCCTCCTCTCGGTTTCACGCCCTTTATCTCTCACCAATAACCTCACCAATTACCTCATGAAAGAAACGACTTGTCTGAGAATTATGTCTAGTTGGAAACCCGGCAGCCGCCAGTGGTGGAAGCGACGCTGCCGCAGCGTATCAGCATGCGAGTGCGCGTCCCATGGGAGGCATAGGGAGTTTCCGCCTCCTGTGTAGACTATCTAAAATGGATGCTTGGACGTGTTGGTTCATACTTAAGAGAGCGCGCTATATCCGTGCGTTTTTCTTGTGTGTCCCGTCTTTTATGCGCTGTTAAGTCTTTCTTGAATGTAAACTTTTATGTTTACAATTGAATACGTACTACTTTTAGATATAGTTACTGTAAGTTGCTGCATTGGTTTAAGAACTGAAGAAGGTACGTTTTAGTATAGAACCGGCTATACCATGACAGAGTCATGAAGCTTAAAATACATATTTCTGTATGTGTACATCTATATGTAGATGTGCAGGGGGGAGGGGGGGGGGGGGGGTTGGAAAGAAACGCGAACAGCGCGGTGCGCTGTTTTCATCTCGCTCTGGCCTTGGTGGCCATAAAAAGATGCTAGAATGGCTATTGATTGTATCATTGATGACTCTAGTGCCTTTTTATTACCATCCAGGCTACGATCGTTTGAAAAGAAATACCGAACAGCAGAGAATGTAGATGCCGCACCATTCGCGTTTCTTTCCCTCCCCAGTGTACGTACAGATAGAGTGAACATGGAGGTAGCACACAATGAAAACGGAAAAATGCCTTTACTAACGTAATGCATATTCCCTTTCAATGCATGCTACCTACAATTGACTACAACAGGTTAAAATGTAGATATATTTCATACACGTAATTTGCTACATATAATGTACATATTACTTGGTACATATACAGATACCGTTACGGAGCATTTTGTAGGTACGTTATCTAATATTTGCTAAAGGCAACACTGAGAGGAAGAAAAAAACAAATCACCATTTTTTTTCAAATCCTATAGGCGAACATTCGATATATATATACATATAATATAGTATAATATATTATTTCACCACCACTGAAGAGATTCCATGTAAACTTAGTTTGCGATAGGCTGAGTGGTTATTTTGTGTCCTTCCGATCACAATCCGATATTAAACCGTCAATAGAGCGGCTTAGTGAGCTTATTTACGCGATGTAGTGTAACACTGCACATTAATTTCGGCCACCTCATGTCCTTGCCGACTTATCGAAGCCTAACTATAGAAATGCTTTTGCGTTTCGCTCCTTGAGATATGCAGCCGCGATGACTGAGAGTCAAACCGGCGACCTCGGACTCAGCCGCCGACCATGACCATAGGGAGCGAGCAAATAGGGCGGGGATCTTTGATGACGCGGCGCCCGGGAAGACGGAAATAAAACGACCGAGAATAACGCCTTACCTTGCCTATATAGATAACGCTGTTGGCTCAATGCAGGTATTCCAGCGCGTACGTAAATAACTGCACATCTCGTCAAACTGCAACCCAGTCACGCACAGTGACACTTACTGCCTCAAACCAAAGGGTGTGGGGGGTCAGGCGTGGGCTTTAAATACGTGACGCGTGGCACAGCTGACTTGTGGGCGGTATTTTTAGAGCCGCCCCTGAAGCTGCACTTTACGACTCTCTCTGAGCACTTCGTAGCTTTCTCTTTTTTTATACGTCTCCTCTGTCGATATGTGTTTTATCTTTAGCCTTTCACATTGTTGTCAAGTAGTTGCAGCCGAAAACAACCCCTTTGCCGAGTGTTTAAGTAGATTTCATTGTTATATTTTTATGGTACTACGGGGCACTTTAAAAAAAAAAAACTGGGTCCACCCTGTTTAAAGCCAGTGCTCTACTGCCTCAAACAGCACAACCTCAGTCTATCTTGTAAACAATTGGTAGATTTCGTCGCGTTGATTAACTATATAAAATTGAACAGGTGCGTGTTATACACAAAGAGATTCCACGCAAAAAAATTTTTTATTTACACTAGGCAAACCAAAATGCTAGTTCGTACCTTTAATCGGGTTCGAATTGTTCGAATTGAAGGAGGACGAAACGGAGGCTCCTATGTACGGCGAAGAGCGTTGAAGCTTCTTTTTTTGTCCTTTCTCTATTACGCACAACATTCATCACTTCATTTTCGAGAAAACCAATCCGTAATAGCATGCTAGTTGTACCATCAGGAAAGCTATTCTATCCTAAAGCTTCTATTTTACTCGCATTCTAACGGACCTATTCTATATTAAGGTTGTTTACCGTTAGCCCCCTCGCCTCTATCGGTGGACACCGTTTAGGCAATGAAATCGGGGAAGTATTCACAGAATACGAGAAGCAGCCTTACACTCGTTGCTACAATAATAATTTGCGCAGTGCACGCTTCGATAATTGCTTCTATTCTTTCTCGCATGAACGTCTTCACTGTGACGTGCAGTCAGCGTAAAGTGTTTAGCGACCACGAGACACAGGAAAAGCGAGAATCTTTCCGCTGCTTCACCAGGCACGCTTTTATTTAGATTTCCGGCCTGTTTAAAACGAGCTAACAACATGGACTGTGCAGGGCAACCAAATCCAGGATGAAGTCGGTATCGCCAAGCTTCGTTGAATGCTAACCTGCACAACATACATATGTGGTGTCAAGAGTGGAACAAGCAACTTAATGCTGAAAAATGGTCTTTATGAACATGAGCACAAATAAAAACATTTCATTTCTTCCGTATAGCCCACCGTCACAACGACCAACGGCGCTAACTCATTACAAATACCTCGGCGCCACGATAACTAATACCCTCAGTTGGAACGCTCATATTTCGGACATTTGCGCCTCCGCGTTTAATATGCTACCCTTTTTGCGACACAAGTTGAAGCACACACCACCTGACGTCAAACTGCTAGCATATTCATCCAATTATGAGACCCAAGCTTGAGTATGCGTCCATTGTCTGGGACTCTCGTAATAAGCGAAATATCGAAGCACCGGAGATGATCTTACGGAAATCAGTTAGACTTATTTATTCTAAGTATCGTCATACTGACTCTCCTACTCAGCTAATGAATCGTTATGGAATAAAAACAATACAATTACGAGAGAAAACTGACAGAATAAAATTTCTCTTCCATCTGAAACATCGTGACTTATTACTTAATCCTGAACCTTACGTAACACCACTGACATCACGAACTACAAGGCATCGACATGAAGAAGCAATAACACCGTATAGCACCAATACTAACTCTGTCAAGTTCTCATTTTTCTCGCGAACAATTATTGACTGGAATTCGTTGCCTATGTCGTGACGTCAAAGCATACGAACAAGAGAAAATATTCAGCATTGATGTTACGTTCTGTTATTCTTTTTTTCATTTTGCTTTGTATTTTTCTTACTATTGTTCTGTTCTACACGGCTTCATTTCCATTGGCTGTGGGAATGGGGCAATAAGTCTTTTTTTTTTAGTTCGATGCACTTTATGTAAATATGTCTATGTATTGCATTTCTGAGTGCCCTTTTGCCCCTCCTGCTAGGACCCCAGTTGGGCTTGCAGTATCATATAAATAAAATACTATAAATAAATAAAATTGCTGGGAAATTCAAAGATTTTGAACACATAATGGTCGCTGAACTTTTGACGTTGACTGTATGCTTCGAGCAGCGCTGGTAAGCTCCGCAGTGCATGTGTTCATTGAGCCTGAGAATCCAGTCGCATATCGCATTTACACATGAAGTGTAATGGAGTCTTTTGCAAACGCGAGAGTCGTGCAAAAGTGATATGCAGGTACCCCTCGTTAACGAACGTTTATAAATAATACAGTAAGCGAGGCGATACGGGCCTCATAAATAGAGGTCTTCTGACTCACCATGCGGAAATCTTGCAGGGTAGGTTTATGGAGTCCCGTCTCGTTTTATTGCCGCCGCACGTTATGTATCCAGGTAAGCTTTATGCGTTCCTTCTTGGCAAAGTAGTAAAATCGCGCCTGATGCAGGGAAGGCCCGCCTGCAACACGCCAGCTTGAATATTATGTGCACCGGTATTTATCATGATCATGTTGTCCACATACTGTGTTACGAAGTAGATTGCCAACTGCGATCTCATCAGTATAGGAGACTGTTAGGCAGGTTGGCCTTGCATTTTAACAAAGTCAAGTTAGCGCCAATGAAGACGCACGCGAAGACCAGACGGACGAGGGCAAGCGAACATGTTCAGTTTCTGTCAATGACAGATGACAATTTCCGACAACTTCTTTCAGTGACAATGTTTTCTATTACTAAACACTTCTCCGTGTCAGACGTCCACGTTATGTTTCAGTACGCAAGAAAAGCTGAATTGCATTTTGGCCAAAAACACATAGCGTTAGTTATGCAGTCGGTTCTGCATTATTCAAGGTTAATAGCGCAACATGTTG
This sequence comes from Rhipicephalus sanguineus, assembly GCF_013339695.2. Taxonomy (NCBI): domain Eukaryota; kingdom Metazoa; phylum Arthropoda; class Arachnida; order Ixodida; family Ixodidae; genus Rhipicephalus; species Rhipicephalus sanguineus. The sequence continues at coordinate 50,342,507 of NC_051184.2, forward strand.
AAGCAGCGAAGAACAAGAAAAAAATAAAAGGAAGAAGAAAACAAAGCGTTGACAGACAGCTTTTTTGTTGTCTTTTCTCTCGGTTGTTCATTCCAGTTTCAAAAGGGGGACTGTTTACCCTGGACACAAGTTCAAACTAGTTGCGGCATACGAAATTGGCTTCTCGTTGAGTGCACGAACAATGGTTACGAGAACATGATACAAACAAGTAATAAACATAAAAAAATCTTCGTAAAGGAAATACTATGCGGCATCTACATTCCTTACAGCAGTTTAAAACATGTAACACAAAGTGCAGGAACAAGATGGATAATACATTACAGTAGACACGAATCGAGGCAAGGAGTATTCAACGTAATACATTGATATCTTTAAAAAATAAAACGTTTGGTATCAATTGGTCTTGAGATTTAACTGGTTATAGTACAGCATAGGTAGGCTAATGCAAGAAAAAAAACAAGAAAAACATCGTGTTATTGGATGTAGTCGTGCTTTAGCGAAATCCAGATGGTCGAAACTAATCTAGTGTCCAAGGGCACGAGGATCTCACTATATAGGCGGGGGTACTGGCACCCCACCTCCCGGGAATCATGAATAACGTTTTCACTCACTCTTCCAACACAGGACACGCCTTAAACTAAGGTCGTGGTTTTGCATGCGAAACCCCCGAATGCATTTAATTAAGAGCGCCCGAATTTTGCGAGTTTAACTTTCAGTACCATTAGAGACGCACGTACTCCTGTCCTTTTTTTCTTTGTTTAGTTTTGCTCTGCATCTCTTTGCACCTCTTTTGTACCTTTTTTTAGTCCCAGATATCAGCCTACATGGGCGTGGTATGCATTCTTAGCGCACGAAAGAGACGCATCTCTAGTGGATGGCGGAACGAACATGCCCCATTAATATGTTGTGTTGGCCGCGACAACACGCAATACCTCTGGGGCATGTGTGTAGATGACCAGGATGCACGCGACTGCTGTCGTTGCCCGAAACCTTGATCAATTTCACGCAACGCCCTCTAGCGGCTCGAAATTTCTGTTTTCTGCCCTATATCCTCGCCCTGGCACTATCGATTGTTCTCTGCTAGCGAGAGAAAAATAAAGCGAAAAAAAATTCACACACGCACACATAGGCAGGGCGTTCCAATCAGAGGTGCTGTGACCGGTTGAACGCAGAGAGTACGGTAGCGCTTGCACGGCCTTCTTCTGTGGCGGTAACTCCTATCAACGGCGCAGGATCTTTTCTTCCGAAAGAGTTCGGTCGTCCAATTTATCGAGCCTGTTCATATCTCTCTATCCTTTTTTCGACCCGCGGAAGTAGCGAGAAAGCAAGGTCTCGAGGAGCACAACGCACGAGACTGACGTAATGGTCGCATCCCGATGAAAGCTCGTCCTCCCTGCGTGGAAGGAGCCTCATCGCCTCTGCAAGCATTTTTCATAAAGTTGTTCTCTCTCTCTCTCTCTCTCTTTTTTCGACGCCTGCTTCCTCACCCTTGTGCAGGGTAGCAAACCGGTTTACCAGGTTAACCTTCCCGCCTTTCTCTTTCATCTATTTCTCTCTCTCTCTCTCCCTCTCTCCTAGCGCTTATCGAACTTGTTTATATTAATTTCTCTCACCCAAAGCGCTGTGCGGTCGCAGCATGTGGGTTCATAGTTTTGGTGATGTACAACATAAATATCAAAAACTTGACGCATCAAGGTTACCGCGAAACGAGCGAGCAACACCTAAAAAGGTTTATGAAGTCGAGGGTCCGAAGAAATTTGGCCTGGTCGGGATGAAACATCGGTGCAAATATTGAAGGACGCCGACCAAGGTGAAAAATATTTACTGACGTTTCGGCTAACAATGAAGTTTGATTTCGTTCGCAATGAATCATGGGGAACAAGGCTCCCATGTGGGAGCCGAAACGTCAGTAAATATTTTTTTATACCTTGGTCGGCGTCCACCATGGTTTTCACCAATGTCGAAAACGTTTTCGGTGTTAGTTTTTTTGTTTTGTTTTTTTGTTTTCGTACTTGCAGCCATACCGCGCAAGCACCGGAGTGTCAACTTTCGAAGGCCACCTCGGTGGTACAGCGGTTACGATGATCGGGTGCTCATCGGAGCTTCTTCGTCCACGTCCTTTTAGTGACGTCGGGTTAGCATCAGCACAGCAGGGCCGTGAACAAGGGTAGATTGGGGAGACGCGTTATCTACACCGGTCCTGCAGCGATGGCCCCGCAAAGCATACACGGTCTAGAAGGGAGACGCGCGAGTCGCGTTCGCGTCTAGCCGGTGGCGGGCCCAATTCGCCTGCTTCTGCTCGCTACGCTGTGGGTTCTTGCGCTGCTGTCACATTTCGAAAACTCCCATCGCATAGTGTCTATAACGTCACCGCGTGGATTCAAAGCTTCAATTCCCATCGATATTGGGCGAACTGTCCATTCGCATTCATATTGTTAGAAGTTTTAAGTGTCGCACGTAATTTCATTCCACATAGAGCAATAGCTTTTCTGTTTAGACAACAGCGTGGCGATGGATGGCGTTATGCGCACAATACAGTCGTAAAGCGGCATGGAGCTGCTAACTGGATATGAACGTTGTCACATGGTTGTCAATCGCCAAGAGAGACATTAGGCCATGGGAGTTGACTTGCTGTTATTTCATTCAACCATCATTCATTCCCTGGTGTTGTTACGCAAGTTTCTGCTCAGTTGCCTCGAAGTTTGCAACATGGGACAAATCTCATCACACAGCCCGTATAGAAACTAACAACCACGTCTGTCTTTATTCTAAGATCTTATTCTTTATGCGAGGAACATGATGATATGCAGGCCGGGCATCCGAAAGATGTGACGCAGAAAGCTACCTTAGCTTCTCGAAACTCCCACATAGTAATCGCATTAAATCTGCATTAGTTAGTTCGTTAACATCGGAGCTGTAGGATAGCAAGAGAAATTTCGCGCTCAATCACAACGACTTGCCCATTCTGCGAAAGGTAGCTTTAATCATAATGTAGTTCAGCGCAAAAAACAGGCAACAGACGAGCGAGAGGACAAGGACACAGCGCATACAGTATATGCGATAGTAGCTTTAGTATATGTAGATTCAATAAGGGCTCGGCAGATGTGCTATATATATATATATATATATATATATATATATATATATATATATGTATGCATGCCTGTGTACAAAAATTCCTTACGCAAAAGTTACGGGATTGCTTCTCAGGTAGAATAGGTAAAGGTAGCAGTTCACTTTTAAAGGGGCCCTGCAACACTTTTTAAAGAAAACATCTAATGACCTCACTGTCGAAGTTTATTAAGGCGAAAGCTCAAGCGGCAATATAGACCGTCGGCGTGCGTCCCGCGGCGTCAGCGTCAACATGACGGATGCAAAAAATCCTCGCTGGATGACATGACCATATGACGTCATCTCACGACGTCACATGTCGCCAAAATTTGTGACGCCATCCTGACGTCACATAACATGGCGTCACATGATTACGTCATCACATGACATCGTCGCTTGGTCAGAGGTGGGTCGATTACAGAGGCAGCGCAAAACCAGGGGAGGCGCAGAAAGCTTGCAGTATACCTCCGATCCCGGAGGCACTGCAAAGCCACGTTATGTGCAGAAGCTTTCGGAAGGGTGCGGGGGGGATCAAATACGTCGACTGAGAAGAAAAAAGATGATGGTTTTCACATTCGAGTCATCTTAGGAGAATGTATAACGGACCCTGTGAGATTTTTCCTCGCGAATCCTTTGGAGTCCGTCAAGTACGGAGGAGTTACACGCATCGGTCGCACTGTTTCAGCGCTTCCTCTCTCCTTTCTTCCTAGCGAGCGCACTGAAAGCTCGACAGGAGGGCATGACAATTGTACAAGAAGCTTTGTCCGTGCGTCAGTGCGCGTCATTACCTTGAGTGCTTTATTTTCTGGGTTTCTTGAACGTGCGGCTTACTTTCAGCGTGATAACCAGCGCACCGGTGCACGCTGATGTAGAGCGCGGCACGGGCACGTCGCATCACACTGCGGCGGCCGAGGTAACGATGCCGCTCAGGATGCCCAAATCAACAACTCGCCGTGTCCATGGGATTTCGGGGTACATGACGCAGTTCATTTGGGTATATGGCATTATTTGTCGAGAGAAAAGAGGGCGATTTCTAGCTGACTTTGAAATCTCATTGGAATTTCCATGCCGCGTGCTGCGCTATAATGCCTGGCTCACATGTTCGCGGAGCCTCGACTACCAATCGGCCGCAATTCCTGAACATGTTCAAAGTATGTGACAGGGCCCCTTTTAGGCGAATGCGTTAGATCCGTATGTTTCAGGAATCGGGTACTTCAATTTTTTTATAATTGGTAAACGTACAGGTATTGCAATTTTTTCATAACATCGCGTGAGCGTTCACCCCTGGACATGGTAGCGCCTAATATAGGCGAGAAGCAGCGTGATTTCCCACATGATGCGCAAGGCCAGAGTGCGCACTTAGCGATGCATACACAATATCAGCCTTATCTGAGAGATCATGTGTTCAGAAAGCAGCTGTGACACTGATCGTCGTATCGCTGATCACGTTGCTTCTCGTCGATATTAGAAACTGCCGTAACCTGAAGTCGACAGTCGCGCGATATTATTACAAAAGTACTGCATGAATGTAGCACATGGGTCCTCCTAGGCTGCTGCCTTCACATTCTGACAAAGTTCTTAGCATCCCCCTAATCTTTTTTTTTTCTTTTCTTAGACTGCAGATAAATAACAGGGACATTGTGAACTGTGAATTTATATAAAAAAAAGAAAAATCTTTCTCTGTGCATTCGTTGCTCTAATCAGCCCACATGCATTCACATCCCGATGGCCGTATTCCTGCCCTTGCTGTATATACAGCACAAAGCCTTCTTAGTGTGCTGGCGATGAAAACAGTATACAGTCGCAGTTTCCTCTTAGCTGGCTATATTCATGGGCAGCATTCGCCTCTGAGCCGGAATGACCATTCTTCTCCTGAACGTTGATCCTTTCTTTGTTATTAACGAATACCATCATTATTAACGGCAACTTATTGGCGATTAACATCGTTAAATAGTCTAGAATAATACTCCTTATAAATTCAACAGAACAATCGAAAGCGAGAGACGTTTATTTGCAAACATCGAGATAGCTGCTTGTGGAGAGGCACAAAGATTTACAGAATGGGCTGAAAATGCGTTTAATAGAGCCAAGGATATTCTGATTCTTTAGCGCTAGTGAAAGAATGAAAATATTAGGATTCCTTCCCCTATCGGGAAAATATGTGTACCGAAGCTTGCCACGGGCCGTCGTTGTTGCCACAAGCAACAACGACGGTCATTCATGAATAAATGAAATGAACCAGTAAAAGGCAGCAATGAAACGCGGCAACGAGTAGTGACAAGCGACCTCGACAAGCGATCAGATTTCCATATCAGCCGTAGCTCGAGACACAAAAGACCAAGGAATTAAAACTATGCAAACGACGCCAAGTGTTCTCGCATCCTTGCCTCTTTGTATACAACCAGCTAGGTGTTTGTTCTCTTCATTGATTAGCGGTGTTCTTACCTTACAGGACAACACAGACTCCACGAGAAGTGCCACAGTGAATGGTTGTAGTATGTTTTCTACCACCTTGGCTTCACAAAACGTACTTATGAAGGTAAGTTAAAGAGCATTCTTACAGTGCACCAAGCAGGCCCTGGCTACGGGCCTACTTGGTACACTCGTTACGCATACACTTTCACCCGATATGTGCTAAAAGGTGGGCCCCCGCTCCAGAGGTACCTGCGCTGCGTGGTACAAGCGGGTGCCATAAATCGGTCTCGCCCTTTCCGAAGGGCAGAGTTGAAGGCTCACTTTCGCGGGGCCCCACCGCGCGTTCATCGGCGCGAATCGCATCCCGCGCACAGCCGGCTGGCCACTGCATAAAGCGCAGCCGGCCGAGAAATGCCGGAGTAACGTCAGTTATCTCTTCGGAAGAGAGGTCCGGTTGCTTACAGCGAAGCGATCGCCTTCCTCCCGGGCAGCGCCAGTGGTTGGTGAAAGTCGCCAGACGCCATTCCGTCGGCAGCTCTCGGTTGTTTCTTTCCAGCCGAGTTGTTTTGTTCTATTGGGACGGTATTTACAGGAAGCGCATTGTGCGGTGTCAGCGGACCAAATCTATTGGCTGCGCTATTCATAGGTCAGCGATATCGTTCGTATGACGACTCACTTAGAATGAGACCGACCTCTCCCTCTGAGTCCATGTGGGCCCGGCTCAGTGTAACTTTTGGTCTTTGACATTTTGACCGCACACAAAAGACGAGGACCGAGGGAGGTACGACGACACGGGCGAAAAGATGTCAAACAGTAAGCATTAACTTGGCCGGACTCAAGTTCTTCTGGAACTTTCAGTGTGTCTACTGAAACGTTCGGTATGTCATTCCAGTAATTCCTCATGTTTTCGTACGGAATCCATACATATTCCATATGTTTTCTTTATATTTGCATATATTTCCGTAAGAATCGTACGGAAATACATGGAATTATTGCAATGATATATGGAACGTTTTAGTAGGGTTACCAGATGTGGTCAGCCATCGCGGTGGCGTAGTGGTTATGGCGCTCGAACGCTGTCCCGAACGTCGCGAGATTGAGTGCCTGCCGAGGCAACCTCGTTTCGATGGAGGCGAAATGCTTGAGGGCCGCGTACTTTGATTTAGGAGCACGTTAAAGTACCCCAGGTGGTCGAAATTTGCGGAGATATCCACTACGGTGTCCCTATAACCATATCGTGGTATTGAGACGTGAAACCCCTGAAATTATAATTATTAATAGGAAATCTGGTGTGACCAGCTGAGTAGAATTTTAATGAGTTATGAACTTTAGTTGGTTCAGGCTCAGTATAAATTTGGTGAATTATCACGTGGAGTGAGCCCGGGGTAACACAATTTCGCGAAGTTTGTGATTAAGCCCGGTTGAGTCAAGTACTGGTGCGTTTGTATCCAATAGAACTGAGCCGGTAAAACTATGCTCTCTCGTGCTATGCTCGTGCCATTAAGGCAATATGTTGGTATATATGAGTCTTAGTGAGCGACTAGCAATTAAGTAGGCACTCGGTAGCCGTGTTAGCGCCGAGTAGTACTTTCAGTGAAAGCTGGTGTGAAGATTGCCTGCTACAACGTTTGGGCATATAGCCACTGAAACACCTGCACAGCCGTGCCATGGCAGCCGTGGTAAACAGGGGACAGGTCGTGGACTGCATCTCGGCTAGCGGAATTGAAATTACATCCATAGAAAAGACCAGTATAGGGTTATCTATGCGTAATACAAGAGCCACCTTTGTCCTCATGGATTCCCAGGCGGCGTATCGTAATTTTGCAAGAGGTCCAGTCGGTCGCTTAGCGCATTAAATACCGCAGCAGACTGCGGCTACTCGTCAAGAGGGTCAGTGCGTACAGCTGTTATGGATACCAGGGCACGCAGGAGTTCGAGGCAATGAGCTTGCTCACGCCTCCGCCCGCAAACTGCTACACCGGACCTCCGCTGCTTCCTCGACAGCGCAACTTCTCGCTGAACAGGACGACCCCCCCGCGCCCCTCCTTTTCCTATACCGATATCCAACACGTTAGGCTGAGTAGACGCACTCTACCCCCACCGGATCCTAACTTATATACGGCAACACAGATCGCGTGGCGATGATTACGATCATTATCCTTTCCAAATCCTTATGTCTTGTCCAAGATAGAACCTTCGGCGTACAATCCGCAATGCAAATTCTGTCCCCAGACGGTCACCTTATTCCATATGGTCTGGCAGTGCCCAGACAATCCCAATATATCGACCAAACATAATCCTACATTAGTCCAATGGGAGTCGACCATGTCCATCTCTGACCCAGGGCAGCAGCAAGCCCTAGTCGACAGAGCCCGGACGGCTGCAAGAGCCAATGGTCTCCCGCACTAGAAGGTCCAACCACTAGAGACTCAACTTGTTAGAAACTAATCTTCTATTCTCTTACTCAGCGTGAGTTGCTGTAAGCATGACACGCCGCACGTATGTGCGCTGCCGGACGAAGGCCTCTCTAAGAACCTGCCAATGATCCGTCTGTGCTGGATCATCCAGGTACACGATACGTGTAGGAGTCTTCTCATTTGATTCCTTCAATTTGTCACAGACTTACCTTAACTGCCACTCTATTCATTGCTTATGCGCGCCCATTATGCTGCGTTGTAGATCTGATATGTGTACACGTGTCATTTTCTTTCGCGCCATGTAACCTGCCTGAATCAGTCTCCTTCATCTTGTCAACCAGCGCCTGCTGTGTAATCTACACTTCGGTTTACGTCAATATTCACAGACAGCAGTTTACTGGAAAGTACAGTCCCGCCCATACATCTACTATCTGCGAAGGCTTTTCTAAATAAACTTGAATGATCAGACAGCTGGCACCTTCGTTTTTATGGCGCTGCGTTCCTGCTCCACGTTCCTGCTCTAGTGAAATATAATAAATCGTAGTCGTCAGCGAGACTTAAAAATATCCTGCAGCACTTTTCTAAGTAATCATCAAATGGCTTCCTTAAAAGAGCTTGTTGCCTCGCGAATCGGCTGCCGAATTTTTTTTGTTAATTCGTGCAGTGCGAGCGGAGTTACGGGAATTTGTCGCATGCTTCCGAGCGCTTTCTCTCTCCTTTCATACCAGCGAACGCGCTGAAAGGTGCGCACTGAGGGGAATGACTAGTGGGCAAGAAGATGCGCCCCTTCGTCAGCGCGTGTCGTGAACTTGAGTACATTCCTTTTTTTTTTTTTTTTTGTCTTCGAGCACGCGGCTTACCTACGGCGTGATCTCGAGCACGTGCGCGGGCACGTGGCGACATCTCACGCTTGCCGCAGTAACTATGCAGCACACGATGCTCAAACCAGCCAATGGCCGCGGACTTTGGGTTTATGACCTCATTTGTTGAGAGAAGAGGCAACGATTTGTAGCTGATTTCGAGAAATAATTGTAAATGCCAGGGCGTGTGCTGCGCTATAATGTTTGGCTCGCGTGTTCTCAGCATCATCGATTACCGATCGGCAGCTTTTTTTTTTTTTTTTTTTGATCATGCTGGAAAAATTTTGCAGGGCCTCTTTAAGACTTCAAGTAAATTTCCATTCTTGTGCGTGCACGTGTATTGCGTTAGGCTTTCACTACGGCAAGGGGGCCGGCCACTTAAGAACTGCGCTATAATGATGGGGCAACGTTAGACAATCCTAGAATATGATTAGCTTTGCCTGAGTACGTATGCTGTATTCGAAATAAAACGTTCCCATCCGTGAGGTTAGCGTATGACTCATGCGTAGTGGCGACGAACGCTAACGTAAAGCTTTGCATACGCTGTTCTAAAACTGCCTATTTATTATACACGTGCGCCGGCCGAACCATATGGCGACGCGGCACTTTTTTAGGCGCCACTAGTGTGATCGTGGCACTTCCGCGTGCGTTAACATCTGGTTCAGCCGCCGCACGTGTGTAATAAATGTTCCCCCGTCACTGTAGTACAGTTGTTAAAGTCGCGAGCCTCCTCATTGTATGCACTTGTTTTATTTGATATATGTTATTTGGGAATGTTAGCGATTTTATACAGCGCTGGTCACTGATTTTCACAGGTAATAGAATTCATCAATATCACAGCAATGAAAAAAATATTACATAAGTAGAGCACCTGAGGAGGGTTCATATAAGTCACAAAATGCACTCCAAAAATACACTCCACTCACATAACACTATAGTTCACATAAAATTCAGTCACACGAACGCCGTATATACTGAAAATATTACACAACCCCCAGTACCGTAATATTGAAGTGCGCCGAGTCGAGTCAAAGCGACACAGAATAAGTTTGCATATGAAGCGACTCATAACGCGACACGGTCAGGTCAAATTATGGGCATACAATCAGGAATTGACTTAAAGCGAGCTATTGAGAAAACCTTTTAACTTTAATGCGACGCGAAGCATCCACACCCCCACTGCATAATGTATCGCACATGTTTGCGGCCGCATTCACCGACTGTATTATATCAGGACACTACGCGAGAGCAGGCTCTCGTGGTGCAGCGACAGATGTGGAAGTAGGTTAGTGTTCATGGAGTGAGCCGCTACAGCGAAAAAAAAAAATAATAATAAAAGCGGGGGGCAGCTTCGGACTAGTGGTGCAAAGGCTGAGGTAGTAGTGAAGCTAGCTTGCACTATTGGTGCAAGGCTGGCAGCAACAGTAGAGCGATTGCTCGGTCTCCCGAGGAAAAAGCTGCCCTCCCAAGCCCGTGCCACTTCCGCGCTTAAACGACATGGGTTTGGCGGGAACATGTAACGTGGCTAGTGTTACGTGATTTGGTGGACACATGTCACGTGACTTGTGTCACGTCATTTATCGTCGCTTGACAAGTGTTACGTGATCTTGCCGAGAACATGTCACGTGATTAGAGGTACGTGATTTTACCTCACGTGACTAGTGTAACGTGATTTTGGTGGGAACCTGTCACGTGACTAGTGTTACGTGACTTTGCGACACGTTCCCCTCCTGTTTCTTTTCCTTCATTCTCTCTCTCTATTTCCCTCTTCCTCTTGCTTCTATCTCTTCATATCTCTCTCTCTCTCTCCCTCTTTCTTTGTCTTTCTATCTTTTTATCTGTGTCCTTTCTTCCTTTCTATGCCAGTCTTTCTCTTTCGTTGTCTCTTTCCTTTTATCCGAGTTATTGTATACCACGCAGGAGAAACCGACGCAGCGGGAGAGCGCGCGTCGGCCACACGTGCTAGGGGAGATGAAGAAGACGACGAAGAGAGCGCGCACCGGCATAATGATGATATTTTATTGCAACGCTAGACAATTTACGGCCAGCTACAAAGGCTTCACTGTTGAAAGTTACTATAGCCACTGGTCTGCGCGATTGCTTTATATAACCCCGTCACGTCGGTACGAATCTGGCCGTTAAAGGCAATGCTGACCCGCCGCGGTGGTCTAGTAGATATGGCGGCGCTTGACTGCTGACCCGAAGGTCGCGGGATCAATGCCCGGCCGCGGCGGCCTGCATTTCGATGGAGGTGAAATGCTAGAGGCCCATATGCTTAGATTTAGGTGCACGTAAATAGCCCCAGGTGGTCGAAATTTCCGGAGCCCCTCACTACGGCGTCTGTCACAATCATATCGTTGTTATTGCACATAAAACCCCAACAATTATTATTCATGTAACACTGACTCTGATGTAACCATTCGAGACGAAATAACACCAATATGACAAGAAGTGCAGGTGGTGGAAACGTAAGTGCGTGCAATACTTAACCTTAAATCGTTGCGTTTCAATGCGTGAGTGGAGTTATGACACGTGATGTCTGAACCCCACTTATGCGCATGTGTGGGGTGACAGTGTCTGCGCGGAAACGAAAAAATTTTTTTAAATTACGGCAGGCAATACCAGAGGTTCTGGTTGTGCAGTGTCCATCGCGATATTGAAGGAACTTTTCAATGATTGTTTTATCAGCACTTTCAATAATAACCGAAATTTATTTTCCCGAATATGAGTAGATCATTTCTATGCGCACTCATTTCTGTGTCAGCGGCAGTCTAGCTTGCTTCTAGAAATGGGCACACTGCGTTTGAACAGGCGGCGCTATACGCGCGGCGGGGTTCAGCGCCGCCGCGGTCGCTTCCGTGTCACTTGGGTGATAACATTCCCCTGCCTTCGGTTCGTACCGTGCAAGTGAGCACACACCTTCTGCATGCTTTCCGCTGCAACTGTGCGCTGGGTTTCGGAATGTCGAAGCCTGTAATGGATATAATGCAAGGCTCGAATAAACGTCGCTAAAGGCAGGACACTAGAAAAAAAAAGCACGCCGCGTCCCCAATGTAAAAGAAGTAACTTAGCGGACCGATGCAAGATTACCGAGGTCGGTGTGTCTACCGAACGCCGACCAATGTCCCGCCGAAGAACCGTCAAAGTTAATAGTAAATAAGGGTTTTTATGCCCTGGACACGCTACGCTTTATCCTGTATGGAAGCTTCCTCGAAAGAAATGCGTACTTAACGCGACTTACCAATGCAGAGCGGACATAGCCAGCAAGTACAAACACGCCGCTTCATTTGGCAGATGTAAGCGAGTCATCCAAAGGTATTAGATGCGTAGCGTCTTATGGCGGAGTTCAATCGGGTGGTGGCGTGAGGCGTGACCACCCCTACTGCGCATGCGCGAACCCCCTCCACACACATCCTCTCCCCTTCCCCTCTCCCACATTCCCCTCCCCCTTCCCCTCTTCCTTTCCACTCTCCCACTTCCAATCTCCCACTTTCTTCATCTCCACTTCCTCTCCCCTTCCCTCTCTCCTCCCCCTCTCCACTTCCCCTCTGAAAGGCGGGCTGGACATGCCGAAACGGTGCTTCGCATCGCCTCATGGTTCCCTTTAGCGGAGATGGTGTGATTTTATATGTATGCCAAATGTCAGGAGAGAGAGAGAGAGAGAGAAGCAACTTTATTACCGAATGTCAGGAAAGAATGCCCGGAAAACTCGGATATAGCTACGCTGAAAAAAAAGAACAGAAACGAAAACGAGAGTCTGACTTTTATCGCAACACGTAGCTTTGTGCGCACGGCAGGAAAAGTAAGCGGCGCACATTCAGTGGAATTGAAATATCCGCTGAAGTGTCAGATTTTCCGGCCTTCTTGTAAAGAAAATTAATATTAAAAAAAGAATGCTTCAGCAACCACGCAATGTGCTCCTCTTGAGTGGTCTTAATATTGCCCACGAAATGCCTGCCGCAGATTCCAGTGTTTTTCTTGGGGCTCTAGACTATTTTGTCAAGGTTGAGCACCAAAAATAAAAACCATAATGGAAAAAATTGTTCATCGGCGAGACAATTAAAACTCCGCGTTTTAGAGATCATGCTGTGATTAACAATTGAATCGAATGTATATGACTGACCTGGCACAAGGCTCCAAGTCCTGACCAGCTGACTGTGCAATAACACGCTCTGTCGATTGCGAAGAGAAATTCTAGTTTGTGGATACGAACAACTTGAATCCGGCGTTGACGTTTCATATTATTCTCCAGACGAGCTTTCGAGAGGCGGACTTCGTTCCAGGTGAATTATTGTAAGCGCTGTGGATGCACAGAACACAATAAGTCACGCTGCTGCATAGCGAGGCGGATGAATGATCACGGAAACATGTTTGGTTAACACAAAAGTGCTCGTATATCACCGCGCTTTGCTTGCTTGGTAAAACTTTTAAATAAAGAAAATTAGCGCTATTACGTTAGCAGAATTAACGCAAGGGCATAAAGGTGTAAATGAAATAAGTTCACAGAGGGGATGTTCGAAGCGGAGTGCAGGTATAATGAGATTGTTAGTATCTCTGACTCAATAATGATTGTAGTCGCACGGCGACCATTTCTATGCGCTGCAATATAATTACGTTACTTTGGGTGGAACGAAAATGTTGTTATAAAAAAAGAAATGTGAAGAAATACGCTAGATCAATCAATACCTGCCGCGCACACCCGATATGCTCGCCGGATTGGCGCTCGTGGCGCGCTACGCAATGTAGTGGAGGGCCGAGTGCAAATTTCCATTCTCTGCGAAGTCAATCAAGACCACTTCGAGGCAGCTTCTGTCCGCGCCATTCACCCTAACTGCAGTCCGAACGTGTGGTAATCTTTCCACGTTAATCCCCGTCGCTCAATCCAATTTCGCATTCGCTCCCACGCAGTTCATTCGGAGCAGTCTTACTCCAAATACGTTTCCGAACACTCCCCATCTGCCACGTGATTACGGATTTCCTTCGCGTTTTCTTGAGTTGTCCGCGCGCCGTCCCGTTGAGGTTTCTTGAATGAAGCCCCATTCTTGCCGTACTCTCGGAATGATTGGCTGAATTGCTTTTCTTTCCGGCAGTAGCTTTCGAGAATCCTCGCAATGGACATCGATGTTACGCGGCTGAGAGCCTGCCCATTCGGCACGCATAACTTATTCGCCTTGACGAAAATTTGAATGACTAATTTGTTTTCTTGTTCCGTACGATTATATTTCCAAAAGGCGGTGTTACCGAATGTTGTGGACCAATCACTGGTGAGGAACTTCGTCTATTTGCCACCTCTGATTGGTCCGCAGATCTTCTGTAGCCGCTACGACTGGCTGAAGAAGATGAAGAAGAGTAAACTTTAATGAAACAAAGCAGTATATAGATGTATTACCGCGGGCGAGGCCCCTCTCTTCCAGGGCCCCCCTGGCCACTGCGGCTCGCCTGGCCTGACCTAGAGTCGCCAAGCTGGCTTCCCAGGAACAGATCGGCAATTGGCGCCTCCCACATCCACGTTGTGTATTGCCAGGAGCCGACCGAGACGAGTATATCCGGGTAGATGTATGTTATATGCGGCAGTGCTCGAGTGCCTCAGCACCAGGGACGCAAGTCCGTGGCCTAAAGCAACGATTTTCATCGGACTCTGTTTAAATCAGAAGTGCGTGAATGCCTGAAGAAGCCATAAATCTTTTTTTTTTCTTTTACTGAAACGCGACTGAAACTTTTCACGTTGTGTATATTATATTGAAACAGTGTTCTGGTGTTCATTGTATATATGCGATCTTTTATATTTTCTTTGTTTTACGCTGAGTGTCTTTCGTTTACAATGAGCAGAACTATGTGAAATGCCCTGCATATGTTGCCCTCTGTAGGCCCTCAGGTCTAGTCAAGCTGTTTGCACAGCTTTTTACCTGGGGGATCCCCAAGAGGTGTACTGTAATTAAAGTGGATTCCGATTGTGACACTGTTTCTGACTCCCCAATATGGCAGTCTCACTGTGTCCAGTGTTTAGTAGGATCTTTCGTATCATAGTTTGGTGACATTCGATGTCGCTTGTACTGCTACCTGTATTTCGCCGTATGAGCTTCTGGGGGTCCAGATCGCGATATCATTTTTGCATATAGCCCATGCCTGGTTTCTGGTATGGCATGTAGTAGTGGTTGTAGTCTACTCACCGTCAGTCGGGGCGGTACAGTGGTTACGGTGCTCGGCTGCGGACCCGAATGTCACGGGTTCGATCCCGGCCATGGCAAAATCCTTGAAGCCAGCGTACTGTGCGACGTCAGTACACGTTAAACACCAAGAAGTTGAAATTTCCGGACCCATCCGCTACGGTGTGCCTCAAAATCATATCGTGGTTCCGGCATCTAAACACAGTGTATATTTTTACTATTCTTCGGAGTGTCGTTGGGTGCGTGACTCAAGAAGAGAGTTAACGCGTATCCTTAAAGAGGGTTATATGCAGGCCCGTAACAATGGAGGGGGGATGGCCCTAGGGCCACCCCCCCCCCCCGAAATTTTGGTGAAGTACGTGTTTTTACCAAAAATAAATAATAAAAATAGGTGTTTTTCTGAAATAGTCAAGGTTTTCAGGAAGTGCCCCCCCCCCCCCCCCCCGAAAAAAAATTGCTGGCTACGGGCCTGGTTCTATGTCTGACAGTTCAGGACTTCACGGAAAAGTACCCTTTGCTTTCCTAGAGTTAGGTACTAAGGTGAAAGGGGCAGCCGTCGTGACTCTTTATTTATTTTCATTTCACTAATAAACTAAGGAGCGCAGACGATGCTACAAATACCGCATAAATGGCTCTTGTCTTGACGCCCTTCGCCATCTTTGGCTCTTACGGAAAAAGAAGATACTGTCAATGGACGTCCAGTAACGGATGCGCACAATTACTTAGAGAAGCAGCTTTTCTTGTCCTTAAAGTGTGGCGAATTATAAGTGCGTCGCACTTCAGGGGCCCGGCTTGTTGTCCACCCATGGATCTCATGTGGCGTGATCACGCTCACAAACCAGCGCTCAATACAGGCCTAAAACAAGGCTAGCAATGCTCAAAAGCGGGTTAAAATGAACGAACAAGGTCCAATATAACAGAAATAACCAAGAAGTGATCACAAGAATTAACCTAAAATCGCTTCAAACATTTCGAAACATGCAGCTCATGACTTCATGCGCTCTGCCTGACCTCACGCGCTCTGACTTCATGCGCTGAATCATGCGCTCTGCAAGGCGCCACCGCCTCGCAGAGCGCATGATTTCTCCTCTCACCGGCTGTCTACGGGCGCTACTTCTAGGGGTAAACAACGTGACGGAAGTCGATGCAGACGACACGCATCTCAAGTGCCGGTACAAGCAGGAAGTCGATAAAGCGCAACAAGAGGTAGCGCACATGTCGCACACCGAGTTTGCGAATCTCCCTAACAAGATTCTACTCGTTGCCGGCGAAACCCTACACGCTCACTTCAAACACTGGCGTCATCGACGGTTTGGTAAACGGAGCAATGAGAACTCTACGAACGGGAATAGCTGGGTGCCCGCGCTACGTACTTCTTCAGCTTTCACAGTAGTGGAGCTGTTTATTTTTTCCCAGGGAAACTACCTTATTATGCTAATTGTTCAAAGGTGTGCGACATTGCATAACACGAGTACATACCATTTTGATCAAGTCAATCTAGGAGTGGATAGTGAACATGTTAGCCAGTGCATAGGCGTGCGCAGGGTTCCCCTTCAAGGGGAGATGAAGGTTCGTCGCAGCGCCCCCCCCCATCCGTATTGTGGCAATGTGTGGGGCTGACTTTGCCCCCCCCCCCCCCACTGTTAGGTGAGTAGCCCCCCCCCCCCTGTGCGCACGCCTATGAGCCAGTGCTCAATTTGTTCGTGTGAATGCGGTAGCGTTCGTAAAAAATTATGCGTTTTTTTCCAAAATAAAAGCTGTTTTACGCCTTCACTACAGTTGTATATGCCCTACTTTGCATTTACTGTAGGAGATTCTTTTCCAGTTTTAGTGCATGTAATGCCTTGTTTGACTGCGACTGCGGTCCACATAGATTCACGTTCACTTTCTATAAAAAGTGTTTTACATCAATGCATGTTCCGACAAATAAAACGATAAAAAATAGCAAATAACGCCTAATAGAGCAGATAGCGCAGCACTCCATTGCAGAGCCCTTTCATTTCGTCGACAGCAGTAGTGCGTGGTTCTGCTTCAGCTTCTGCAACCCTGTTAAATTAATCAGCTATTGCTTATGTATGACTGGAAGCCATTGGCTGTTCGTTACTAGGCGCGTTAGGTTTTTATTTCAAACTGTGTATATCGGGCACGAAAATAGCTTAGCGCTTACAATGTTTGGAGCTCGGGTACTGCTGGCAATTTTTCAGTGAGACAGGCGAGTCAATCGTAAATAAACGAAAACTCGGCAGAAACTATTCCGAATGAGTACCAGCAGAAAAGAATAGTCGAACGCTTATAGAAAACTATTAGCTTGGTTAAAGGAATGATGTAACTGTTGGCGTCTGTTAATTACGCCTGGAAATGTACAGAATACAACGGTGAACCAGCCCATTTGTGGCGGTAGCATAGTGCATTTAGATATACGATATATTTGTCGGATGCGAGTTAACTACAGTCACAGCTTTAGACCGCTGATAGTGTAAT